>NW_028186601.1:2980866-3130594 GCF_003343005.1 Rhea americana | reverse complement strand
AGAGCAGGCGCCTTGGGAGATCATTTGAGTTTCCTGGGGTAACCAGAGATTTGAGAAAGGTGGAGCTGGCCATGTTTCTCTGAGCTGCTTGGAAGATGGCAGAAGTCAGAGCTTCTGGAAAAGAAAACACATGTTACTTTGGAYCTGGGGCCATGGAGGCTATTTTCGTAGGCTGATGTGTTTTTTTTTGAATGAAGGATACACAATAAGCAAGATTTGAAAAGGAATTCTTCCTTATTTATTCCTACAAATCCATATGAGAAAGGGCCTGTGAAGCTAGGATTTGGTGCCATGTACACATCTGTCTGGCTGCTCCCGAGTGCATCTCCTGAGGGGTAGGTCCTCGTGCCTTCACCTTCCAGGCTCGAAGCCCAAGATTCTTTTATGCTTAGACTGGGCTGAAGATTATGGTATTTTGTATTTGCATTACTTTTCATCCAGAAGATCCAACCAGACTTGCTAATCTTTTTTTCCTTTGGGAGCTTGTGTTGGTTTGTGAGTATGAGGAGCCACTTTAAACAAAGTGCGGTTTACTCTTACCAATGGGAACACAACATATAATGAGAACATACTTTTTTTTTTTTATCTAAAATTAGAAATGATTACATGAATGCCTACCTGGCATGAACCTTTCATTTCTGTTGGCTGGGTGCCATTTTATTGCTCAGTCATTTCTATTGCTTTCTCTGCCTCTTTAGAGCTAACTAAAGACTTTTATTTTCATACCTGAGCTGAGCCRTCTGCATTAGTTTAATAAGACTCAGAAAGTAAAAACCAAGCTAGCAACATTAAATGCATTAGTATGAGTTTTTTGCTGAGAACCTGTGATCTGTCTATTGCCTTTTTTCCCATTCCTGTTTGCATATCTTTCCAGTCCTGCCATCGAATTAATGTAGGCTCGGCTTTCAGTAAACATCTGAAAAGGCAGATCATAGCATTCTGAAATATTGTTACAGGAATGCTGAAATCTGTCACAGGAGGAGGTGAACTGGAACTGATTTTAGGTTCCCATTTAATTTCTTAAGAATGCAGGAAAAAGAAAAGTAAGGAGAGAGGCTGGTAAGGGGGAAAGAGACTTTAAATAGTATTCTTGACATTTTGAAATAATGATCATTGGCACTAATGCTGAAAAGTTTATAAGTCACTGCCTTGTGTGGATTACAACTGATGAATTTCAATAGGTTTATATTTTCTAACAAAACTACGACCACCAGTGCTTCTTATGGCTTAGTGCTTCTTCAGTGCCCAGCCTGACCACCTGCAAGAGGCAGAAAGCTCATCTTTCTGCTTGTAAGCCAGCTCCAGCATTTGCAACAAAAATCATTGATTTTCCTGGGCTGCTATCTAGACATATCATTTACCATGTGAAGTAAGATGGATTATAGCAGAAATGGAATAGTGGTAGTAAGAATCAAGGTTAGTCTGGAGCCCTTGATAGTGCAGAAGAGTACAGATAAGAATGGCATTGCTTCTTTTGGTCCTCTCTCCTCCCCTATTCCAACATTTAAAATGCTCTTTCCTATGCTGCACAGTGCCCCTGCTTTCTGTTTTTTTTTTTTTTTTTTTTTTTTTTTTTTTTTTTTTTTTTTTTTTTTGAATAGCTTTCAACAGCTTTTGCATACTGACGCTACTAAGGAATTAAATCTCTTCTTGGGATCAAACTATTCTGGCAATTTCTGCATGCACGCAGCCTCAGTCAGGCTTCTCTGCAGGCTGATTCTGCGCTGACGGGAGTTTCGTCGGCTCGCGGCTTTGCAATGGTAGGAAGCTCTGTCACAACCAAGTATTTCTCACTATTGGTAGGAGGCTGTATAGACGCAGGAGCAGAGCTGAGGCAGACTTCTGTAAAGTGAGAACACAGCTAATCTGTGACAGAGATATGATATGATACGATATGTCTGTATGAAATTATGAACTCTGCTGGAGATTAAGCCCAGAACATGTTGAGGTCAGTCTCTGAAAAGCCTGTGAGGATGTTTGGCAGATGGCTGCTCTGCAGGAAAGGAGCCTGACGTGCCCTCGCGGGACCACGGCGGGGAAGCTGGTGCGCTCCGGGGCTGGCAGACTGTGGGTGCACGGGGCTGTGCTTGGGTTTGTGCTGCCGACTGCGGTGGGCTCGTCTGCTGGCGCAAACGTCCGTGCAGCCCCTAGTGCTGCGCAGTGCCTGGGCGCCTGAGGTTAGACGCCTTTCCTCTTGCCTCCTTGTTCCCATCCCGGGTCACTTATTCCCATTTCATACTGCACTTCTCTCGCCCCTCWGGTGTGCTGTTAAAATTGCTTTTGAACAAGCTGTAAACCTGACCTATCTACAAAGATCTCTCTTTTTTTTTTTTTTTGAGGTTTTCCGTTCAGTTTTTCCACCATCTTGGCAAGTATAGTCACACACTGTGTTTGCACAAGCTAACCTATTAAAGGGAAAAATCTGATTTGAGTTATCTTTATCCTCAGTTTGCCCCTAACTGTTAGTATGCACCTGTGGAAGCTTGCTGCTCCTTCAGCTCTGCCTGCTATAAAAACATGATCAWTTCATTATCAATCTGACTCAGAAAATGGTCAAACAAATGGTTGTGCTGACATCATGAAAGAGGAGTAGCAGGAATGAGCATGTACAGGCAAACTGGTGACTGGAATGACTTGAATCAAGTTTGTACCCAATGCAATGTTTTTTTGGCCACAGTCTGAGAGGTGGAGTGGTCCCATCTGAAACTCTCCAGAAATACAATTTTTTTTCCCTCTAAAGTGTGTAACAGAAGATTACATAAAAGGAAAGTACCTGGYCTAGCAGAGATAGTTCTTCACACTGTGAGCAGTGAGAATCAGCAAAAGGGGATACCTGACTCCCAGACCTCCTACCCGGTTCATCATCTGGCAAATGACAGTGCAAGGAAACATCGAACCCACATGATTTCCTTCATAAGGTATTSCTCACTAGATTTTTTCTAGATTGAGATGACAAAGGAAGCAGCAATATCCAGAAATAAAAGGTAAATTGTTTCTGGTGCCATTAAGTTTATGGTGTGAGCTTTTCTGTACAGTTCTATWATGCAGACTTTTCTAAGTTGGGTGGTGAATGAAGCAGAACTCTTCTATGCTCCTCTGTGCTGAATGATAAGGCAGACCCCTGACTTTGTGTTTCACCTCAGTGGAACAAAACACTTTTTTTCATGCAGACCCGCACAGGYGGGTATGGCTGAGAAGAGCTAGGCCACTCCCCAGGCCAGGAGGATGCAGAAAGAGAGCGAGGTTTGTATAAAGGCAGAGTTTTGTGAGAGAGTTGGACAAGAAGGCTTATGATTTAGCGTGAAAAGGTGACATCAGATTCAAGGCAGATGATTGAATCTTGGGACTTTTGCTTTCAAATAGTTATGGCTTTCAAGTGCTTTGAAAGTGAAGTCACTGCACTGTGTTTATGAAAGTCTTTTTAAGAAAAAAAAAACMAAAAAAAMRTTCTTCCCACTATGTTGTCCTCGTAATATTAAGCAACACAGTTTCCTAGGTTGGGTGCATGTCTGGGGAAGTTTAAAAGCAGTTGGCATGAGTTCAGACGATAAGACAGATGGGAAAGTGGACTCCTTTCCTTTGGAACATAAGAAGCCTCCCCTGAAAGGATGGGCATCGTAACAGAATAGTGGTAAACAGCTGTCAGGTCAATTTGCTGTAGAACAGGATTGTCCAGCAGGATTTTGGGCTGCAGTATAATGAATAACTAATGTTAGAAGAAGAAAAGTTAATCTCATCTTTTCTGAAGATGATTTTGGAGATGCTTTTGTTAACTCTTCCCATTAGGTAATTTTGAAACTAAATTTTGSACTTTCACAAGAGATTCGGAAAGATTATTTTTCTGAAATAATTTAAAAGTCTTCATATATCTTGGAATAGACTAACTGAAATGTGACACTGAGATGCATGAGGCTTTCTTTAGGCATTCTGACCTGAAGCACTGAAAATGTTCTATGCAACACCTTTTCCTCAGTATGGTTTTGTCTTTTGAACCGATGGAGTTACTTAATGTTGTGAAATACAAAGTCTATCTGGCCATAAATGAAGAAGGCCTCTTTGTTAAAAACAGCTTATTCYTTGAGGGGAGAAATCGAAAGGTTAAGCACAGTATCTGTGAGATCGTGTTCTCTAAGACTGTAGTGAAAATAATTTTAAGTGAAAATAATGTTTTTCACTCTTGTATGAAAAACACCTGCATCTCCAGAACAGTTTGCAGACTAGCAGGGATTGTTTTTCTTAGATGTAAGGGGGGAAAAAGAGATTTTTTCCTGTTCACTTTTTAATTTGCAGTGTGATTTTTGCTATAAGGTTTTTATTAGAATTCAATTGGCCCAAATTTGAGTGAGGCTGCCAGCAGTTGACCATCAGATGTAGATGAAAATCCTCTGATCTAGAGTCGGAAAAGAACAAATTACCAGAAATGAGTGGACTTCTCCCACAAATGAGGTATAGGAGGTCTGCCAATCACTTAATAATTATGAAATAATGTTTTTTGTACTAGAAAACCAGATCAGATTTGGATCATGTGCATATTTTTAGTTTCAGTTATATTATGTGTTGCAAAACATTCAGTCAGCTTGTAGGTAAGTTGTTCATCAACTTGCATTTGTAAGAACTTTCTCCTGTAATTAACTGTTTTTTCAGAACAGGAAAGTCGTGGTCATTCTGAAGTTTAATTTTTTTTTTTTTTAATCAATAGGGCATGGAAAACATTTTTCTGTAACTATTTTTTTTTTGTATGTGAACTAAGAAAAGTGGCTTCCTTTCATTTACCTGCAGGACCTTAGATTTATGATGTGCGTTCTTTCATTTTTCATGTTTAACCCTTAACTGCTCTTTTACTTGTGTTACAATATGACTTAAAAAAGAGGCATGTGCTTTTAAGCAACACAGTTATGTTGAAAATGAAACTACCTKGAAAAGGTGAGAGAATGGAAAAAAATCAAGACTATTGCTGAAAGCTTAGCAAGAGTAAACTTAATCAGTTCCGCTTTCCAAAACAGCTCTTTTGAGAAGATATAAAAGGCCTAAACCAGTACTCTCAAATAAAGAACACGTTCCTTCTCTTCTTTGAGTTGGCTTTGATCAATATACATGTAACAGAATTATAGTTTGTTGTCTTTTAGATGTCTGGAGATGTTCAGTGGTGAATAAGCAGTAGTTCAGTGATCATTATTAGGTTTTGACTTTACGTATAAAGCCCACGCTGATAAGCTCATTTGTGTCACTTACAACTATAAATAATTTGCATCCGATCATTTTATCTGCAAGTTCAAGATTATATAAACTTTTTTGATCTAGAGTATATCTGGATGATTTAGACACACAGACCATGGTTGAAACTTAATAATGAAACTAGAAAGACGTCTTGTACCTCARTCTTCTCCTTATTTCTCATTCTGATCTGTCTCACATGTACTGGTAATACAGAYGTCTAGATGGATAGCTGGAGGAGTAGTAGTACAAGCAACTATGTTATAATGATGAATAATACATACACTAGCTGGGGAAGTGCACCTGTGAGAAAACCTGTGAATAGATCTTAGACTTTCAACATGAAAGCATAATTAAGGAATAAATTGTTATTACCTGAGGTACCACTGCAAGTCTCACTTAGCAAGCATCAGTGCAACAGGACCCAAAGTGCCACTCATCCTAAAGAGTGGTTACAAGTCTAGATCTTTTAGGCTTGGTGGCTACTGCTTGAGGCTTGGATGTAGACCAAGCACCCTATTGTGCAGCTTTGACAAGAGAGAAACAACTACTTCATTTCTCCTGACACTGGGTTAGTGGATAAGTTCAGCTAAGGAGGTTGGGCAATCACCCAAATTAAAGCAGAGATATAAATATTAGCAGAGCATTCTCATGGGAGGTCCACAGAATATAAAACTGACTTCCTTGATTGGTCTCAGAGTCTGACCGAGCTTGGCAGACTCATATATTTTCTCAGGCATTAAATGACYATGGCTTGGATTATTTCTTTAAATGTTTTCTTTCTATTTGGTGAAGTATAAAAATTGTGGATGCTTTTTTTTTATTTTCTTTTATTTTCTTTTTTCTAAGGAAAYTGGAACATTTGCATCCTAAATCTGTATTTATCATGGAAGAAAGGGCTAGGAAAGATCTCCAAAGGTCACCTTGTCCATTTTCCTATCCCACAGCAGGATTAATGATACACAAAGTAGAGTTCCCACGCTGTGATGCATGAACCACTTCAAAGTGAATGTGGCAGTGCTGCATAGGGTTACAGTATTCTGGGGCAAATCTTCAGTGTACAGGAAATACTATTTTGGGGAGATCATCTGGGATTGGCTTGTTGTGCCTTGCAGCAAAGGGAGGGAGGCCTGCAACTGATTGAGGCTGTTCAACCTTGGAGAAAAGTGAGTGCAGCTGAGAGTGCTGGATKCAGCAGGATGCATCTCTGTCTCCTGTTGTTCAGCTGGGCTTTCTGCCCRTGGCAGCTTTGCTGGCTTGTTTCTCTTAGCTTGTCCTGCAGCTGCAGTCCACAGGTTTCTCAGCCACTCTGGCTACATCAATACAAGTAAATTAAATGTGCCCATGTCTATTCTCTGTCACTAAAACTACCTGGTGCAGAATAGCCCATGTTCACATGTTCACATTACTAAAATCTGCCTCTCTCCAAGCCTGTAGGATAACTGCCTCTTGGGAACGACGGAGCCTATTGGCTCCTAAGCCATGAGTGGGAATGGGGAGAGCATGCTGCTTGGGAGGCCAAAGCAGCACCAGAGACCRTTCTAATAATTTAATAGAATAGGGACCAAGTCCCAGTACCTGGGAATGATCCCTATTGAAAATGAATTTACTCCTTGAGTTATAGCTCCCCTCCCTGTACATGTGGCTCTTCCTGCACCTCCTTACAGTGTTCCTTTATGCATGATGTCTCCACATGAAGCCATCTTGTTGAACTGGCAAAGCAACATTCCCATCTGCTTCGGGCTTCTTGCTTGAGGAATAGATTTTCTTTAGCAGCTTTCTACATATTCTGCTCTGTGTCTATGTCCTGTGTTCAGGAGCTTACCTCAGAATTCAGATGACCCACACTACCAAGCAATGCAGATGAGCAGTTATTGCAGACGATACTCTCAAAGGGTGCTCACTTGATGATTGAKAACTACCTGCTCTGCTCATAGTATCTGCTTCAGAAACCCACCTAGTCCTGTGATTTACACTTCCCCTCAGGGATGCTGGAGCAAGCATGAGGCAGGTGAGGTAAAAAGCATAATTGGGGAAGTATGGGTAGTCTTTACTAGTMAAATGTCTGAGACCCTATTCTGTGAAGATAACACAGTGGGAGATTGAAGATGACAGAGCTTTCATTGGAGGGGGCTGTGGAGAGAGGCTTCAGTCTGAGGAAAGGATGTAGGAGGAGATGGGGTAATAGAAAGTCTAGTGGCTGGATACTCATTCATAATACTTATGACAGAGGTGATCAGGAAAGTGGTCTGTACAGAGGGAGTTTAATGTTGGCTTTTGGGTGGGAGAGGCAAGTTATGTTACCGTGCTGCACAGGATGATGCGTTTTCTGTTGCAGCCAGGTACCCACTACTAATATACACCAGCTGTTGTCTTTTGAGAAGGAAGTCTCCTGTGCCTTGAAGCTTCTCAGGCTGGCTGTTCTCCAAAAGCTGAGTAACTGATGAAGGTTCAGTCTCTTTTGTATCTGCTGAGGGACCCAGAAAGAGGGCAGAAACACATCTAAGATGACTGGGACTGACAGAGGCAAATGTTTTGCTTGGGAAAAAATGAAAAAAAAAAAAAAAAGACTGAAGACTTTCAATCCAGTGAAGAGAATATTGTCAGAGAGTCTAGAAAGGCATGATATGCTGCCACCTTATTATGACTTTAAAATCAAAGATATAGATTATAACCTTAGCCTTTGATAGCAACTCTTTGCAATATTTTGTGAAAAAATACTAGATACCCTGACCTATGTACTAGCAGTCATAAAGCTTCAGGCTAACAGCTTCTGGATTCAGACTGTCATCATGGGTTCACATTCRGTGCTGGACTTCTGTCTCTCTTGCGGGAGGGAATAGAGCTACAGTGCAGATATGCTGTTACCCAAAGGCATATTTGATGTTTTTCTCATGAGGTGAAAAACTAACCGAAGCAGAGCTCACATTGGCTAGCACTTAACTGACCCTGCAACAGTGTCCTTTTGTCTTTATAGTCTGACAGAGACTTCTTTTCACTTGACCTTTCCATAATCGCATATATGACAGAGCATTTAACAACGTGGTCTCCCATCTAGTTTAACACTGCAATGTTCAGAAGACAAGTATTCCTCTGAGAACTGCAGTGTGTATGCTATTAGGAAACACTGGCTGCTGAAATTTTAACAATGAAATTTGATATACAACATTCCCTGCTCTGAATTTCTGAACTATGGCAGATTACATCATGTTTTGTGATGTCTCAAGGTAGTAGAATATTTACARGCATATAAAACAGAAATTAGTTCCTAAATGTCACGTTAGAAGATGTGCAGAAAMCCCCCCTACCTTTAATATGATTTTATATTTAAAGATATAGGATGTCCCAGCTTGTGAGTGGTCCCTCTGACACTGGTGCAGCTTACCAGAGAATCCAGCTGTTTAGAAACAGCATCATAGTTCTCATATTGGCACTCTTCCTGCTACGCTCCCCTTATACTGCAATATGGCTAGTAGAAAGCTGTCACTTTCTAGACTCCCAGCCAAATAAATAATGAATATGGCTTCATTTAGCAGTTGAGATCTTTGCATCTGAAGGTTTGCTATTTTTCAGTAACTTCAGAAGAACTTGTCTGCTAATTGGAAACCTTGAGAGGAATGGCTTCATTATGCATGTGGTTTTCATGTGCTGCACGGCACAGCTAAATTTTTTTAATGCAGAAGTTATTTCTATTTTTAATAGTTGACACATTAAAATGATAGGATTTAATCTGTCTAGCATGGATTGCTACTAAGGAGATATACATTTAGATAAATGAATTAAACCTCTTACTAAACCAACTTTCTGAAATTGGTCTAAGGCTGTGAAGTATATTTTTGGAAGAACTGAAGAACATCACAAACTCACCACTTAATTCACCTTTCACTCCAAACATAAAGAGGATATTATTATTCTCTTTTTCCGTATACATTTGCTATATTTCAAAAGAATAGAAAATAAGTTGAAATCCCATGAAAATGAAATATTTCTGAGAGCGAAGTGAATAATTGTGAGAAGAAAGTCAACAATTAAGTTATGGCTGGACAGCTCTTTGATGAGCATGGCATAAAATAATAATGCCACTTTGGCTTTTAAAAACTGTTCTGTAGTGTTTCTGGGAAAACTGCAAAATATTATACCTTTTCCTAGTTGATTAGAGTCTTTCACTGCAAGTTGAAAATCAGTTTATACTTCTTTGTATTTTTCTTYCAGACCTAGGATAGATTTAGATGGCAATAGGTATTATCTTTTTAACAGAGCTCCAAAACCTATGATGTGTTTTACAAAACTTCTGTTAGAGAAGCCTAAACTGAGTTCCCCAGAGTTTACTAAGGGCTTCTTCCCAAAACTTCCTTTCTCTCTTCCTCCCATARTTATCAGCTCTGTTTCCTTCTGATCATGTTTATGTTCATGAGTTCAGTCTTATAAAGATGGGGTACAAGTAAATGACTTTGGCACTCTACAGTCACAGCAAGGAGATATCTCTGTCCCACAAAGGTCTTCTAGCCTAAAACCCRCATCCTTCAGCCTAACGTGGGAAAACTGTTTCACGTGCATGGAGCCACTTGAATGCATGAGACTCTTGAAGAACCAGAAATAAAGGGTCTGGAAAATATTATCAAAGCTGGAAAATGTGAAGTGAAATGCTGGCAATAGGTCTGCTGCATAAGCACTCGGAGCACTGTGTCATGAACATCTGTTGAAAGTACACAAACCTTGTCTGTGCAAGTTGCTTGGCACTCATGCAGCTGAGCTGCTGCTGAAATCTGGGTACAAGTGTCAGAGTAGAGATTAGTACTGATCTATTTGGTGTTATAAATGCAATTTTACCCTTTATCATAGTTACAAATATTCAGGATAATATCAAGCTTGGGTGCCTCCTGCCTTAGGAAAAAAATAAAAAACCCTCTTAACGCCTTTAGTGAAAATTTTATTTTGCGACAAACTTCATCTCTCTGACTATGTTCTTGGCTATTAAGTGCAAGCTAGAGCTCACTCAGGCAAAACCAAGAACCACAGAACAATTACAGCTTTTCTGGAGGTGGGTGTTGGTTCATTTTTGTCTGCTTTATTTAAGAATGAAGCCCATTAAGTGTTCAGGTATTAGGAAGGTAGTGGCGGGCAACATGTTGACCACAGTAAGTACCAGTGATCTTGAATTAGGAAATTTCCTTGTCCACTGTCCCACAAGAGCTTCTTCAAGAGGGAGCTCTTCTGATGGCGAAGGAGAACCTGAATGAAGTGATTTATGAACAAACAGTTTAGAAACTGGAGAACAAACAAGCCAAATGTCTCATAATGGCAGCTGAATGTTCCTTCCAGCCAAACTGTGCTATAAATGAGGCAGATCATGCTGACAGATAGGTGATTACTGCGTTTGAGGGAATATGGAAGCCACAGGACTTTTCCAGGTGAAGGACTATTTTGTAGTATAGACTAACTTATCTATAGCCGTAGGTCTATGAAATCTTTTTGCACAAAAATTAAATATGATCTACTGTATACTTTTAAATACATATCTTCTTATAGGCTAAATTATAACTACTGGTTTTCACTGGGTCTTCRGATTCATTAGGAGCTCATCAGCTGAATTTCCTGAAGATCTGGTTCTCAGTGTCTCACTGTTCTTAATAATATCTTTATAAGGCAGAAAGAAATATATCCACTTTACATATGAGAAATTAAGTTTTTGACTAGATTTAGGTGACTTGCTTAGGGAAGAATGTCAARCAGATAATCTTTTGYTGATTAGGGAACTGAGTCCTGTCCTATTGAGTCCTATATTCTTGCCTTCTTAAGCAGACCTACCTTTCTGTCATTAATTTGTTTGGGTATTTGAAGTTAGTAAAAGGGGGAAAAATGTTGTAACAACATTCATAGGTATTTTAACTACCTCTGTTATTAAAATTTTGCTTAAATCACAGATATGCTATTAGAGCATTGCATATAGAAATTGTTGAATTGGAGGTGAGAATATTTGAAGTATTTGAAGTATTTCTTTTGCTTTGTCAAATGATATCTAGATGATCAAAGATCTTCAGACAAAAGAGCTGTACTATCACATTATATTGTTATTTGAAAAATGTATCATGGTTTCAGATTAGATAATTATCCTTATTTTAATGGAATGAATAGTTACTAGTAAAAAGGTATATCTCGTGTGGAATAGAGGATTTATTGTCTTTATTTTGGAATGGGGACATGATTTTTCAAGACTGCCTGATTAAAAGAAAAAAAGGAAGATAATCTAGGTGTGATGGAGGTGTCCTTGACTTGTCTAGCAGTTCATCTCCATTAATTTTCTGTGGCAGGAATCAGCCTGTAGATGTCCCCCAACACATGTTGTGCTATGCCCAGTAGTTCAGTTCTGTTGAAAGCAACTATCACGTGTATAAATTACAAACAGCTCAAGTTAAAGAGAAATGAAAAGCTGCCCAGGAATAGCTATTCTGTGGGAGTGTAACAGAGGTAATGACAGAGTGAAGAGCATCTCAGACCAAGAGAAATATGAGATAAATAAGAGCTGATAAGGGAAATAGGAATGAGAGTCTTACAAAAGGCTGAAGACATCAGAAAAAGGGAGCCAAAAATGACACATTTCACTGTGACTCTTAGATATGGAAATGATAGATTTTCTTTTAGATTAGTGAACCAGAACTGACCTTATCACTGTAATACAAGATGAAAAGAATCCTGCACTTTCGTAAAGCACATATACTGGTTTTATTGAACAGGTTATTAGTGGGAGAAAGTTTAGCTCAACCACTTTTCATCCTAATGAGATGATGAATTTTCATGACCTTAACTTGTGTTTAGCTAATATAATCGAGTACTGAATAGTGCATCAGGGCCTGCATCAGTGGTGAACTTGGCCCTACCTGCATATCGTATGGCAGAGAYAGCTGAACCCTGAAGGCAGTGCTGAAACACGGGTGAAATCCAAAGCAGTTGTCTGCTTCACCCATTTTGAAACCTATGCTCTTCCAAAAAAAACTCTGTGGTTTCTTTTCACACAAGAATTTGATAAATGTTTTCTATTTGTATCAATACCCATATTCACATGCAAACAAGGGCATTTGTCGAGGAGAAAGAGTATCCAGTAGTCACAGTTTATTTTGCTCTGTTATTTGTCATTTTGATCATTATTCTTCTGCTTTCAAAACTGTCTATTGAGGAACTGAAACAATACAGAATAACCATTCCCTCATCGCAGTCAGAGCGTGGTAATGAAATGAACAACTTCTAAATGGAAACATCTAATTTGGTATGTTGTTTAATATTTCAGAGCACTTACCCTACTGCTTTTTTTATCATAGATCACCAAAAAAAAAAAAAAAAAAAAGAGAGAGAAAACACAGTGAACGGAGTGGTTAGCACTGTTTATTTTACAATTGAGGAATACGAAATCACAGAACTTCTTGGCTGGCATGGCATCCTCTCATCCCACGGTAGGCTCAGCTCTGCCTGTGTCACTCCTGATGGTCACTCGTTAACTTACCCTGAAGACTCCAGTAATGGAATCGTCCAAGCCTCTCCAGGCAAGCTACTGTGGTATTTTGATATGTTTAGCATTAGAAAGCGAATAACCTTCTAAATCTTCTTTGCTTCTTTTCCTGTCCATTGTGGACATGGTTAATGGAAGAGCCTTCAATGAAAACCTTGTTTTTCTTATCTGTCTACTGGAAGACTAGAATGTTTTGTTCTTTCCTACAGTTTCTTTGCCTTTGGCTAAGCAATTTATTCATTTCAACTTTTCCTTGCTGAAGATTTTTTCAAGATTCTGATCATCTTTATCCCTTTCCTCTGGAGTCCCTTCATTTTCTACRTTTTTCTGGAAGGAGTAACATGCTACTATCTTGTCATTTTCGGCTTGTAGTTCACTGTCACATGGGACAACTGAAAAAAAGTCTGGCACTGTCCCCTTGACACCCTCCCTTCAGGTACTTGTACACACTGATCAGATCCCCCCTCAGTCTTCTCTTCCCCAGGCTGAAGAGGCCCAGCTCTCRCAGCCGTTCCTCACAGGGCAGGTGCTCCAGCCCTCTGATCATCTTTGTAGCCCTACACTGGACTTTCTCCAGTAGCTCCATGTCTCTCTTGTCCTAGGGAGCCCAGAGCTGGACACAGCACTGGAGATGAGGCCTCAGCAGGGCTGAGTAGAGGGGCAGGATCACCTCCCTTGACCTRCTGGCAGTCTTCCTAATGCGCCCCAGGAGACCATTGGCCTTCTTGGCCACAAGGGCACATTGCAGGCTCATGGTCAACTTGTCAGCCTGAACATACTTACTTAACTGTTTTTTCAGAACTGCTATATAATCTCTTGTTTTTCATCTCCTATTTTTTTCTGCCTAAATGTAAATGTTTTGGTGATAAATTTCCTGTAAATATTTCTTACCTAACCTCTGAGATGGTTGAATCAATCTAATTTCTCTCTGTAAAGAGAAAAAAATAGCTTTATAGACAGAGAAAATCAGTAAACATTGTTATCCATACTTGAGTAGGGTTTTGGACACTGTCAATGAAGAATCTTTAACTGCTACTTAGCTGTTAATCATCTGTTACTAATCAGAATGACTTTCCCAAAGTCATGTAGTAAGAATTTTCATGTAACTAACACAGTATATAAACTGAGTTTATATTCTGACCAATTCATGAACGAATAGAGAAAAATAATTAAATCTTGGAATAATTAAAATACTCAGGAACTATTACAAATGAGATATAGTACGTGTTTCTAAAAATCTTTTTTTCATGGGTAAACTACAAGTTCTTTTCTTTTTGTGTATGTATGGCACAACTTTCATTTCTTTATGCATAAAAAATGTTATGCTTACAAAAATTATTTCTGGTAGTTTCTAAAAGAATTTGCAAAAAGACTTTAGTGAAGGGAATGTGTATTAGACAATATTATTGTCCTGTATCCCAATATTTTTTTTTTTAGGCAGGTTCTGCAGTAAGATTTTTCTCATTCTGTGGATGATCTAAGATGAATCAATTTCTCCAGGCCTATTGCGTCTGACCTGTAAGAGGAAGTGTAAATGAGCTCTTTCACTTGTAGAATGAACCTTAGACTAAAGGAATGTAAAAAACTGCAACTGAGCKTTCTAGAAACAAGTTGTACACAGGGGACTTACTGTGAAGGAGCTGTTGAAATGTAAGGTGCTAAGACTTTTGTAACAAGGTAACTATGTACACCGAGCCTTCAGTATGATTGATTGTGGTTTAGTTTTTCTTTTTTCTTTTTTTTCTTTTTTTGGTGGTGGTGGTACTGGTGATGTGTTTTCCTTTGTTTTCTGAGACAAACTTGTAGCTGGATTGCTCAAGTTCAAGACACCTTGAACTGCTGACTGCTTCAGTGAAACTACGGGTGAAAGGAACATCTCATTTTTCATCTTCCCTTCAGAAATCAACTATGGAGACTGAGGAGAGCATGTGAGAATCAGATCTGGCTGAGCAATGCTATTTTTCAGTGGAAATTCTGAGAGAAGTAACTAACTATTTTTTTTCTGGATTACCACCACTTCAAATTGTTCTCTGAAAGCTAGAGCAGATATGAGAGTTGTGTTTGATAAAGATGGATTCTACCTAATTAATCAAGGGAAAAGTATCCTTAAGCAAGCCAGCTTACTTGGTTACTATAYAGCCAGAAGAGCTGGGAAAGTTCTCGTAACTTCAGCTTTTCATTGAATGTGATGCGTTTGTCTTGTACCCTGTTGTCACATACTTCTAGAATAGTTCCTCACGGTGGCAAGGTCCCAGCAGGTCTCAAGGGTATGTATGTAACTAACTAACTCTGATGTAGGTAGTATAGAGTTTACTCTTTTTGCTGCCTAAGCGTGCACACTAGAAAAGTAAACTTACCCAGCTTTTTATTTTCCACCACATTGATGAGCTACACCCTGCTTCCGCTGGTTTAGACTTTCCTGGGACAAGGAGAAGTTGACCTCAATACTGGAATTTTTCTCTTCAGTTGTGTTGGGATGCAGAACAAGATSATTTCTTTTTGTGATCCCAGCCATACACAGAAATATTTGAAGTCTTGGTATGCTAAGATCAGAAATTGCGGGGAGCTGAGGAAGACAGCCTTTTGACATCAGTCTCACTTTCCTTTTTCTGAATTAATCTTGCAACAGGGTTACTTTCTATCCTTTTCCTTCTGAGTGTAACCAAATTATATTGATCTGGTTATCCTGAATAATTTTAATGGAACGTATTCTTTGCTTATTCTTTGTGGTTGTATAGGGAAAAATCCAAAAAGTCACAGCCTATAGCTTCCATGATACACTTTTTTTATAGAAAATTTCTCTTTGAGGAAACTCGCTTACTTCATTCAGAAAACGATCTCTGTAAAATAAACTGACCAAAGCACCTCCTTTAAATGTATGCATTTAAGTGGCATATTAAAAAATGCACAAAGCTGTTATGAAAATACAAACTCTGTAGTATTAATTTTGATGGAGTAAATAGACTGAGAGTCTCAAAGCTGTTAGCATGATCATGTCATTGTACAATAGTTAAATGTATCTCAGGGATCTGAGTACAGAGATCTTGCATTGCTAATTCCCATAGTAAATAGCTCAGAATATTCATGCCAACACTGAAAACACATTGATTGGATTATACAGAGAGAAAAAAAGTACAGAACACACTGGATTTCAAAGCTAAGAAGTTATGAAGCTGATTGATTCTATTCAAAAGACACCCAGGGTTTTGTGTATTTTGTTTTGTTTTGTTTTGTCAGAGGTGTTGGTTAGGGGCTGTTAATCTGGGAAGCATCCTTATTAGTGGAGAAGAATAAACTGTCTCTACTGGTAAATTTTGTATTAAATACTTTTGAAAAAATGTTTTTGTATTAAGTACTTTGAAACAGAGGGCTGTTTTTAGTCTCTCTTTTTTTTATAAAAGGGATGGAGGTGAGAAGGGAGGAGAGGTTAGATGGTAGCAGGTGAAGTAAGAGGGGTTTATTGATGTTTTCAGGAGCTAAAGCAGCTGTTCAGTCTTGGTGGATGGTCTGAGTTGCCAGGCCAACCACAATGGCTGTTTTTGTGAGTCTGGCTCAGTTCCACAATTTAGATTGTAACCTGGACTTTCACTAAAGTTGGGCTTTCACTATGGCTTCTAGGGTGGGCTGCACCATGGGGTTAATGCAGAATCATAGGACAATAAATGAAAGGGAGAGAGAGAGAGATAAAGGGGAGAAAATGTGGAATGACATAGAGAGAAGCTGGAGTATGTGTATATAGTTAGCCTTGCTTTGAGGAGGAGGTTGGACCTGATGATCTCCAAGGATGCCTTCTTATGTGAACATTTCTGTGGTTCTGCCTGTGCTCCTATGTGCAAGATTACTGTCCTTGTGATTCCAGTGACTGAGTTGGAGGTCCTAATGGTCACCTGGAGGGGCAGAGGCTTGAGAGTAAAGTAGATGAATGCCAGTCTTTCTCAAGGGAGTTCTTAAGAGTTTGTTTGGCAATTCTGATTCCAGTAGTAACTTCCTTTTCAAATCTCAGAAGAGGATTTTGCAGGGTTGGCTTAGACCATCCGCTCAGAATTTAAATCAGGGAATGGTTTTTGAACAGACTATGTTAGATTTCTGTTGTTTGAACAGGTTCTGAAAAGGATATTGTTGCTGCTGTGAAGTCAGCATAGTTAGTCTCTTCGTGCCAAGTGCAGTGCATACCCATGAGAATAGCTTTTATATACTGTCTGGAGGATTGAACTGCAAGACTAATACCGAGAATGTTGCAAAGAAAATTTAAGTCATCATCACATAAATTCAGGAGTAGGACTGAGAAGTTTTCCCAAAAGAATGTATTTCCCTTGTCATGGGTGGATTTTGCTCTTTGAAACTACCTTGAGGGACCAGTTGAATATGTTTTTCTAAGTCATAGCTGAAAAGAGTGTTTTGAAATACCAGCTCATGTTGGAAAGCTTGTTATTTGCGTGCTCTATAGTTCTTAGCAGGTACAAACGCACTGAGTCTTGTGTGTGCCCTCCAGCACATTGAGAGAGAAGGAGTGGGAGAGCCCAGTTCACGTTCCACCCCCCAGTTCTGCTTGTTTTGCGACCATGATCCCCTCAGTCTTAGCTCAATGCCAAGATGAAATCTGGGTGGTTCTCTTCTTCCTGTGTGCTTCAGTTTTCTTTGAAGGACAACCTGGGGATGTGGACCAGAAGGAGTCTGCAGTGTGCTCCAGCTGCTGGGCACCAGAGTAATCATGGCACTAGGGACACAGGGGGCACCAGCCCTGCATCCCCCACACAGCCRGAGGGTCCCCAGGAGCCTCTGCTCTGCACAGGGAGCAGCACTGGTGTCACCAGGAAGTGCAGATCTTGGCAGTGGCCGCAGCTGCCCGAAGAAGGCAAGAAGTGGCAGGGCAAAGCACTACGTTTCCTCACCACGGAGCAGGGCTACTGGGTGGTAAGGCCTGAGAAGTAGCCTGGCTTCAGTGGTTACACAAGATCTTAGCTAGTATAAATGCAATATATATTGATTTCAAACTTGATCACTTACGAGAACTGGGATTTGTATTATACTGTATGAAATATCTACAAAAAAAGAGAGAAATTGRAAGAAAAAATGCCCACAAGCTCTGAGTATACAAAATCACTTTTATTTCCATTTTTCACGATGTTGATATGACAGAGTTGTAATAATTAATTAAAATGGTATTGTTCACACTGATCAAATTATACAACTTTTTTGGCTGCTTGCTATAAACATTACACTACAGATTCTGAGGGGAAGCTGAAATGTAAACATTGCTTTTTCACATAAATACTTACTAAGAGCCTTGCTCTTTCTTYTCCTAAAGACTCCACACCAGCACTTGATTGAGAATCTAAATTAAATTGTTTGAAGACTGGGTTTAACATTTTTCASTATAGATAAACAACATACTTCAGAGTAAACATTGTTACATGACATATGCAACCTTAAAAATATACATTTTRATCATTACTGCTGACACTGCTTGTTTTTCCTTGATAGAGCATCACTAAATGAAATGAAATTACCTTTAATTTTATTGATATAAATGGGGAAAATATTTTTTAATTTCTAATATTAAAACAAATGAGTTTCATGTGGCACTTATGAAGATAGGAGGATTTATTAAATGTCAGCTTTTGGTTCATGTCTGGATCATGAGCAAGCCAAAAGCTTAGGGATGTTTAATGGAAAGGGGGATAAGGTAGTCTGAGCTGTCTTTGGAATGTTTTTCTTCTTGTGTGTGTTGCTATGCATTTCTTGTGCCTGTAGGTTTCTATGACTGGTCATCTTCTACCATGTTTTAACCTCAAGCAATAATTGTCCAGTGATCTGACCCTACGCGTTCTTCTCGTACACCCAGTTCGTAATAGACTTGTTAGTATTTAGCACAAACCCTGAGATGAGGCACCCATGTTCTGGCTCAGGAAATATTGCTCAGTTTAGTTATTTCCTTGTACTAAACTAAGGGTCTTCTGGCTGAAAAGGTCAAAAAAAAAATCTGTATATTCTTCATGTCTGGAAGAGTGTACCACTCTAATAATGTAGGTGACTGTCTCTAGTATATTGGGAAGAAACTATCACAACACACACAGTGTGTCTGTGTCCTTCCACCCTGCTCTCCTAAAGTGGCTTCTTATGACAAGTGTTGCAAAACAGAAGCCAGTTTGAAACATGCTTCTGAGAAGAATAAGTATGTGAAAAAGAAAGTTATAAGCGAGGAACAAAAGGTTAGATTTTTTGTAGAAAAGGTAACAGCTTGAACCTTTCTCCTTCCTCTCTCCCCACATTAGTAAAGGGTGCACTAGTGAGGTTAGGTCAGCACACACATGTTACAAATTAGTGGTTTCTAAACAAGGAAGTGACAATTATTTGTTATGATTATTTGTCAAATAATCACATCTGTACTTAATTACCACATATACGCCAGTGTTTGCATTTCTCACTAGGCAGAATTCAGTGAGAATAGTTTTAGATGGTAAATTCTGAGCCCTCATTTTAGTGGGGACACAAAATTTAACACAGTATACGTTGTATTAAAAGTTACCAATAAAAATGCCATATAGCCCGAATCAGTCTCACCACTTATCTCTCATTTGCTGTGTTTATGAAACACAGTAATGACTCTGACACAGGCACCGTGATGTGCGTTTCTTTGATTCTCWAAACCTTTTTATCAGATAAATTTTGATTGTACTGTTTTGTAATAAAATAGTGTTCTCTCTTTGTTAATACATATCTAACCTCACTACAGCACAGTCAGGCTAATATTTGCATTCTACATCTTATTTATATTAATTAATTAATTTCTTCTATCATTTCATTTCATCTATTCCTGTGTAAACACAGGTTTTCACTAATGATTTAATTTCCAAGGATGGCTTCAGTTTTATTTTAAGTGTCACAGACTGAGCTGTTGAATACCACAGAGAAGATCTTTGAACATTCATTTGAATATAAATAGAGTGTTTTCTTTCACACTGCTCACCATCTCCTTTAGAAATTCTTAKCTCAGATTCCATCCAAAGTATATTTGCGGAAAGGGAAATTGTAAGTATGCATTTACATGAGTGTTTGTTTGCCCCAGAGGTGTTTGTGCTGTCATCTCTTAAAGTGCTTGAGTTTAGGAGGCACTTGAGGTCCAGGAAAACATAACATGTACTTGAAGTATTCCAAGGCTTTGGACTGRATCCTTGGAGTATGTACCATATTGTCTTCCCCACTCTTTTCCAGGCACATGGGGGTTTTAGTACCCCTTYATGTCATTGCTTTTGTCTAACGGGGTGTGGGGGAATGTGTATCACAGTCCTGTTTGCAATCACAAAACATGTCTGTGACAAATACAGATGGAGAGACCTGGTGGGAGCCCTATGGTGGAAGATTTTCCCCTTGTTTTAGGCTTGTCTTGCAGCGCTGCATTTTCTTGTGTGGTCACACTTTGACACTGTCACGTTGCCTTACATGATGGGAAGCTGTGGGTGTTTAGGCTCATCCACATATCTTTACCTTCTTTTGGTATTTTTAAATGAACCCCTTTAAGAAACAATGCTTTGGCCTCTCTGTTTCACAGYCTAATGACTATGCCATTTTTAGCCCAGGACTGTGAGCTCCAGCCTAGTGGTAACAACTGTGATACTCAGCAGGCCCACGTGCATGTGGCTTCTGCAAAGTTTTTCTTTGGAAGCTGCTATCAGACAGAGTCCTCAAAATAAAACATTGAGTAACATTAGCACTGGGAATCTAGCAAGCTACAAGGAAAAAAAAGAAGTTTTAGTATAATACATTGTCTACCTATGTCTATGGAGTTAATAACCTACTGAAAGAGCCCATAAAAAGATATGATAGTCATCATTTATGACAGAATMAGTCCACATTCCTCGTATATTGCCCACTTCTCTTTAGATAAACTAAGGTCCCCCGGGAAGATCCAATTGCTTTTCTACACTGATCTGACTCCAGGGTTTGGGAATGAAATCAGCAGCTGGTCCTCCTGACTCCTCTTTGAATGCTCCTGGTAAAAAGCCCAATCACCAAGTCAAGATTCTCTGGTTTGAGCATTTCTTTGGCTCAGTTATTGTATCATCTCTGGATTAAAATGAGATTGTCTCACATTTAAAATTGGTACTGGAAAATAGTCCTTTTGTAGCCTGGCAGTTAAATACCTTGATCTTTTGSAAAGTGGATTGGAACAACCTAAGGCTAAGGAGAACCTAAGATTTGGTTTCCAAAATCCTTTTACTGCTCCAGAGTAAACTTTCTTTTTCTGTGTTCCCATGTGCTGTTTTATAATCGAAGTGGGTGAGCTTTATGTTGGACTCGATTCTATTCAAGGGTGTTGGCACTCTAAGCATACCTATTGGATTGTTTTCCTGTGGGAATTTAGATTAAATTCTAGCATCTTTTCACTTCTGAACATCACAAGAGCTTGGACGTACTCTCCAATGCAARGTGCTTAATGGTCCTACTGTGCATGTTTCGCATAGACTCCATGTTATAGACCAAAAAGCCGTTACTGAATAATTTTAGGTGCTTGAGAATAGATGATCTGAATCTTTCTGAGGCAYGTGTGCCTGAAATCAGCCTTAGTTTCAGTGGAATTTATGTGGAATCTCTTCAAACCTCCACAGAAATGAGATCTCCCTTTCCATAGGGAACAAACTGATACACTARGCAGAAAAGTGTTTTGTTAGCAGAAAATGAGAAAGGTAAAATTTGCCATGCAGTGTTAATGAGAAGTCATGAGAAGCTTTGCATGATGAAAATATTAAAAATCACAAGCTCCAAAATATTTGGGGGAGAGGAAAGATACATTCTGGGTACTTCTTTCATTTCACTGATTACTTGGGATGAGTATTTCAACAGATACCATGGAATATGGTCAGTTAGGTGCAGCTGGTATTAATCAGCAAATTATACATGACTGCAGAMTTATGAACTGAAGGAAGAAACTGCATTATCATGGTGGAATTCAATCTGAGTAGATGCTCATGCATATGAAAACATCACAAATTTTAGAAATGATAGATGACATTTTTAAAAATAAAAATGTTGTAGTCAATATGGAAAATTCTCTTACTTTCCATACTGTCATATAGAAAACAATGAATCACAAAGTTAGAATTTAGTAGCTGCTTAGCTTATAAAGACTGCAAAAGAATTGAGGCAAATGACCTCTTATAAATAAATAYGTAATACCTTAAGGGACTTCAGTGTCACAAAGATGAAATCAGTTATGAGTCAAATCATCCCCCCAAAAAATTAAACAGAAAAATATGATTCATAATTGAAAATCTAGAAGAAAACTTTACTGAATTCATCAGAAACCACAATCTGGAAAAAATTCTAAGTCTAATAAAAAGCCCCTCAAAAACATAACAAACTGATGTAGAAGGGAAAAGGAATTATATAATAAATTAAAAATTTTAACAATTGAATTTAATAATAATGTATATATATGAAAAGTTAGGAACTGGAGAAACTTATTCTTATGTGGCACATATAGTTGAAAGGAAACATCCAATTGAAAAAGGAAATGCAAGGAAGAATATTTGGCCAGCAAAGTAAAGTAGAAAATGAAGGATTTTTCACACAGTATGTCAGAAACAATGAAAATTAATAATTAAAATTGATAATAATATAGGATAGAATAATAATACAGAAAATTCAAGATTATTAATTGAATTATTATTTAATCTCTAGGATAAAAGAACTGCATAGGAAAAAGAGATTGTATAGGATAATGGTAKCTATGTACTTTCTTTTCCACTGGACTCTTAGCAGGGTATCATGTAATAATTACTGAATTTAAGGTTCAGTATTTATTGAATTACTGATCCAAAAAAGTTATACCCAGGAGATTTATAAGATATGGCTTGGGAGCTGTCTGACTTATTCATATTTATTTTCAGTAAACCAGGGAACACTGAGAAAAATCCAATCTAAGCTAATGTCAAGCCAAGATTAAAAATGGGATATGGAAAAATCTGAATAATTCATAGACCTGTCATCATAGCTTTGATAAATGATATCATAGCAATCAATTAATAAAGAATTGAAGTAGAGCAGTGAAATTAACAATAGCCAGCATGAGCTTGGGAAAAAGAGACCTATTCAYATTAATATTGTACAATTTTTTTGGTCAGAGAAGGAATATTATTGATATGATGTATTTAAACTTTTATTAAATATTGGAATTATTACAACATTGTGGTTTCACTYAGGAAACTAGAGTGATACTAATGATATATTTTAAATGGATTAAACACTGGTTAAATGTGTGTGTAATTGGGATTCATTATTGGCACAGGAGAGGAGTTTTTGTTAAAATACATTTTGTTAGCATGGTTCTTATAAAAATTGTCATAAACAGCTTGGAAAAAACATAGAAWCATCACTGGTTTTAGTTACACATGATTCAAGGATTAAGTGAGAGAGAAAACAATTGACAGGAATTATCTGCGTCACCTTGAAGAGGAGATCTAGCCTGTAGTGCACAACCCTATTTCATGGCCAAAAAGGAGAAGCATTCTCACAAGAATAAGAAAGTAGGTCATGGTTACAGTATTCATGACTCTCTGCATGAGCGAAGGCTAAACCGACCGGTGACTGACATGCTGGATAACTACACTCAGTCCACTGTGAAGTCTTGGAGCTTTGCTCTGACTGCTCTAACGAAGTTGTTAATGCAATCCTTTGCTTTTATATATAAACCTAAATATTAAGGAGGAGGAAACAGACTATGAACAGCTCAGTATTTCATGCTTCCTCATCCATTATTATATTCAGATTTGGTATAGAAAATTTAAGAAAGATGTTGAAATATTACATGAGGCTCCACAAACAATTGGGAGAATAATTAATTGCTTGGAAAGCTTTGGTTTATAGTGAGCGATTTGAAGATCGCATTCTATTTATCAAGAGAAAATTACATAGTGATTAATCACTATTTTTATCTATAACAATATCTTCTATTTCAAAAGTAGGTATGTGCAGTGTAAGAGGAAAATATATAATGAAATCCAAAATACAGAAGTCAAAAGTAGGCAAATTTACCCTAAAATAAAATATACTTATGAGTGAGTAATATGAACATGGGAATATTTATGGGCAATACGATGGGGCAATATAATGTAATGTGATATACAGAAGTAATGTGATTATTTAAAATGATAATAGAAGAGTGAAAAGATAATGGGAAATTCTTAAAGCTTGTAAAAAAATCTGTATCTGTGGAAACTTTAAAATCAAGCCTTGATGTTAAAGTCCTAGTTATAATACACCTTCCTGAAGTCATATGGCCAAGATTTTATAGAAAGTCATTCTGCATAGGCATGGTAGTCTATACACTTTCCCTTGCTTCTGTGACTTGGTAAAAGCAAGATCTTGGCCAAGCTAACAAAATCAGAAACACAGCTGTCTTTCATGACAGAAATAGTTTTTTTTTTTTTGGTTGAATGTCACTGATAGTCACTAATAAAGCTATTGGACACTAATGGTAACACATAACTCTAAAATGCTCACTGGGGTTCTTGTTACAATTCTAATTCTTTATATGAACTTGAATCACAACTTCCCTAAAATAAAACCTTGCAATATTTTAACTTCAGTGATTTATTAAAATTATTTCCTTRAATTTGAGCTGGCGTATTCTTGTTTTCTTCATATTTGTGCAACTGCACCCTGTGATTGTGATCGGAGCATAATTACGTTAGTTATATAGTTTCTGATGTGCCTAGTTTTTCCTTTGCATGCTATATATTTGTTCTGATGACATAAAGGACATCAGATTTAGTTTGTGAAAGACCTCCTGAGGGTTTTTAAAATTTCACGTTGGTACAGTCGTTGTCATTACAAAATGGTACCTAATATATCACTCCCTCCCTATACTTCCAATTGAAAATAACTATGTGTATTTGTTGGCAGATGTTGATTTCTTAATTGCTCCCAATAGCACTTCCTTCAAGTAATGCATTTAGGGTCAAAATTTGCCCTTAGATGAACYTATCTTCTGTGATTTTGAGCCTGCACTTGGTTTCTAGCACTAGCAAACTCTTTCAAAGATAAATGTCTTTTCTGTATTTGGAATTCTCTTTTGGTCTTGGTAGATAGAGGTGTGCTCTTGGTACGTGTGTGCACYAGCTGCTTCCGTGGTACACCAGCASCCACGGTCAACTAATACACTAAAAAAAATGAAATACCTTTTCAGGCATTTAGGGTATATGCTCAGAAGGAGCTCCTTCAGCCTTTTTACAGAAGCAGTGAAAGTTCTCAAAATACTTCCTAGGAGGATAGTGGGGGGAAGCATTTCTAAGTAAGGTAGACAGCTTTCTCCTGTTATCTTTCTTCCCTATTAAAACAGCATACCAGACTCCCTTCTGGTTAAAGACAGTGTGTTAGTGTCCTCCTTGGTTTGAGGTGAGATGTGGAGGATCACCAGACACTGCTGGCTCTAGAGGAGTGTGTCAGCTCTGTCAGTGAAACCGGGGAGACCCTCAGCTCTCTGACTCCCAGGAGGTGACTTCTCAGGCTACTTGACCGTACCATCTTCCCAAGAAGGCAGACAGCACGGGGTCTGAGGCATCCGGTCACTGAAGAGGTGCAGGCCCAGAAAGTGGCTACGTGGTGAGTTACAGAGCAAGAAAAAAACTAGAAGCAATAAAGGGTGAAAAATTAATTGTAGTTCTTCCAAAATGTATTTTTTCAGAATTCTCYTCTCTCCAGTTTAGTCTTTTCATATTTCTATGCAGTGTGAAAGGAAGGAAAGAAGGATGGGAGGAAGGAAGGAAAGAAAGAAGGGAGGGAGGGAGAAAGAGAGAGAGAAAGAGACAGATAAAGAGAAAAACAGAGAAAGAATGAAAGAGAGATCGAAAGAAAGAAAGAGGAAAAAGGAAGGGAAGAGAGAGAAAGAAAGAAAAGAGAGAGAGGGAGAGAGAGAAAGAGAAAGAAAGAAGGAAAGAAAGCCCTTGAAAAACTCAATTTTACAGCCAGCTTTACTTATACCTTCACTTGCTCCTGATGAGTGTATACTCATGAGGAGTTACGTCAGTATATGGCACATTATTTTTAACAGGATTTCTCCTTGAATCTGACTATATTCAGAAGGAATCAAGGATTTTTCTTAAGGGTGTGGATACTTTTAAAGGGTTCTCCCTTGGGGAAGTTTTCATGTAAGCTAAAATATCTATAGAAGTATACAAGTGTTCTGCATTAGGGATTCAGCACAGGCATATGCATGAGATTAGTAATCCCATGATTAGTACAGTACTTCTCTCATTTATTTTTTTTTTTTTGCTTCAGATTTAAGGCTCTAAAATCTTTTTATTATGAAAATTTTACAAATGCTTCCAAGTTTAAATCTATGAAATTATTGCTCTTCCCCCAAAATCACCACTGGTGCCAACACAGTTTGTGGATGACTGGATGTTATTAAAGTTGGAATTTATCATTTTTATGATGATACTGACAGCTTTGTATTAATAATTGAAAAATATTATTTTCATTTCTCTATTTTGTCTACCTGTTTGACCCTTGATAATTCATTGCTACTAGATGTATCTTTTTCTATTTAAATCTTTGTTGCAGTGAAAGGAGAATTTATTCCATGTTCCATGCAGAGTACTTCCTGGCACTACTATTAAACAGTGCTAGTATCGTCTTTGTATTGTTATTGCAACTTTACAGTATTTCTCTGGAGTCTGAAAAGTGATTACACGAAGGGAGCATTTGCCTGACACAGTAATATGCATCGCTCCAAATCTCAGTTCTTGCTTTTCTAATTTCCATGCTCCGGTACGTCAAATCTTTGATTTGAACCTGCATGCTACAATTTCAGTATAAAACCTTCTTAACAAGGATCTTTGTATTGCACCAGGCTTCATTCAAACAAGGATGCTAACATAACTTCTGTTAACTGACTGCTGACACCTCTGACAGCTTCTTGGTTCATTGCCAGGAATACTGTGCGGCAGATTCCTCCTTACAAGTTAGGCCRGCGTCCTGCGCCCTCCCACGTGCCAGCGACGGCTGCTAGCACGCCTGGGTCCGTTTTGCCTTGTGTCATCCTCTGGGGCTGCTATGGCTGAAAATGACGATATGGTGCCAACCAGTCTATGTTTTCCTTGCTGTAATAGTACTATTCCTAAAACAGCGTCTTTTGGGATTAAGTCTCCTAAATTTAACAACAACAAAGAAACAAGGCTCACTAGAAACAAAATGGAGCTAAGAAAAACACATTTGGGAGTGTACAGTGCTGTTAACCTTAACACTGAATATAATGCTTCAGACTCCTGTCTTCAGTTCATTAGCCAGAGCTCCTCTGACATGAGTATGATTTTGGTATGTTTCTATCTTGCAGCCCTTGTTTCTGTCAGTTTTGCTGTTGTTGCTATGTATAAAATCGCACTGAGTCTTGTTTTACAATCCCAGTGTTGTCTGTGGAATCCGAACAGCGCAAGAGCTCCATTAGCGATGTTATTCTTCTCTGTGGTCACTGTCACGCTGAATTTAGCTCAAGTTTTATTTTTGCTCTAAAATGGTTTTCATGGTCACAGAAATTCTGTTACCATAATGATCTGAGAACCAGTAAAGTATATTAATGAATTAATAATTAAATACCTGGCTTACTTTACAGTCCCCAGAGGATGCTTAGCCTGAGGTGGGATGACTGCAGGCTGCGTCTGTAGCTGTCCAAGCCTGAGGTTAACCACAACTCAGTGGGCTGTCTGAGAGCAGTCTGCTCTGGCTGGATATCAGCTCGCAGGCTGTTTGGGCTGGGAGTCTCGACGTGATGGGCAGGACAGAGAGGATCTTTTTCTTTAGCAGGCTGTAGAAATGAATGGCAGCCTGAACTTGCTAGAGAGAAGGACTGTAGCAAGAAGAGGAGCTTTAGGATAAAACAGCTCCCCAAACAGATCCCTGGTAAAACACACGTTCCAAATGTTGTAAAACACATGGATTGAAAACACATGCTCATAGCTGTCCTTCTGTCCCTCTAGTGATAGATGAACTCTCTTCTGCATGAGACTCAAATGTTTTGTTATATGCTTCTACGGGAAGTTTATTATCATACTGACAACCAAATGTTATGCATCCTGCCCTCTTAGCTTTCTGTGGGTATCTTTACCTCTTGGATGCTCTATCTGCCACTTTGAATCCCCTCTTCCTTGTAATAGAAGAGGAAGAGTGAGAATATGTTGGCAATCAACCAAGGCTCTGGCTGAAATTAATAATGACTCAGAGATGGATATAATAGAAAACTCCTTTTTATAGCCTGTCTTCACCAAGGAGAATAAAGTGAAGGTGGTACAATGGATGAAAACAAGGCTTTGTAAAAAATCAGATTATGAATGACTTCTATGAAGTGTTACTACATTGCTGGGCCGATAAATGAGGCCCATATTAGTGTATGGTAAGTTGGTCTTATTATGGGATCAGTAATGACTCAAGTATAGATGAAATACAGATGAAAACTGAAGCTCCTACTTTCCTATATATATATATATATGTATATTTATATATAAAATTTAGAAACTTATTTGAAGTAAGGCATCAGATGGTACAGTATCAATGAAGTAAACTCACAATCAGGATCTTGGGTTATTCATTGTGCAAGCAGAGGACAAGAAATCGGTCTCTGACTCAAAAACATTATAGCTGAGTATAAAACACAATCAGTGTGTGTTACATAGGGGAGCATAAGAACAAACAATGCAGCTTTAGTGCAAGACAAACATTCATTATAGCATTCCTCCAGCCTATTTGTTGTTAAGGCTTCCATAAGAGGGAATTAGGGGAGAAAGAACAAAATACTTTATTTGTCTAGTAAGATATTTCGCTTTATGTTTTCTGAAGAACTGAACTTCAGATACCTTCTCTATTTCGTCTGTGAATCTACATGACCTCTCTTCCATTGTTTGCAGCTGATTAGGATTGTTTTCTTCCAGATAACAGCTCTAGAACAGTTCACAAGGTAGCCCATCTTTCATTTTCAGTTTGTCCCCCACTATTTCTACCCAAGGAATCCAATCCATTTTGTTCTGTTACTTTTGGAATTATTCTCTTTTTCATGTTACTTTGGTCTCCTAGTTGGCATTCTTAGAGTTTGCCCCCCCTCTGAAATATTGTAAAGAAGATCATTTTGCAAACACTTGCTCCAAGAGTCCCTTGTCTTTCCAAATTTTCTATTATTTCTTCTCTGTTTCTCAAGCCTAGGTCTAAAATTACATTATCTCTGGTTTGTTTTTTTTTAGTTTCTGGATGAAAGATTATTTTTAACACTACTCATGAATTTGGAGTTTCATTTCCATGTTTGTGTATGTATGTGTATCTGTATTTGCATGTATTTGCCTCTTTGGATCAGAATATTCGTCCATCAAATCTCTTTGTGTGGTTACTTTCCCTGTACTTTAGAAAATGATGAGTATCTACTGTAGTGCAGCTAGCTAATTGTTTGCTGCTGTCTAGGAGAGCTGGACAGTAAAGAAAGGGCTTCTTCCACAGTTCTTACACATAAGAACTCTTTAAAATCAGTTTTTAGAGTTATTCAAAATCCGGTTCCATCAGACTAAATTCATGTCTATAAGATCTTTATTTGAATAATCCATGATATATTCTTCATGTAGGGTTTGGTCTTCCCTGGACTAATTCAAACAAGACATGATAAAATTTTGCTTCCTTTTAATTCTTGCAGTGGAGGGAAGGAGCCGAAGGGCTCGGTGTTTCTGACCTGTAGACTTTCAAGGACCAGAGCACTTGGACTTGGTCTTTTAGCCCTTAAGAACATTATGACTGCAAGAACATATTTCTGGAGTTTATCTTCTGCCCCCAAAGAGAGAACTCAGAAATGGTGATGGGACAATGTAAAAGTTTAAACCTCATGGCTTCTGACTTAGATTTTGAATTAGGAGAATTGGAATCAATAAGGCCAAATGATTCTGACACACAGGACAAGATGGCACATGGGCTGACTTCTTCAGATGTGCTGAGATACTGTTGGCAATTGCATATTAAACTGGCAAAGAGAAGTACTGCAGAAAAACTTGAAGAGACTGCAGTGATGAATGCAAAAGATGAATCTGCACGTTGAAAGTCAGATTTGAGCCTTGCTATAGACTTCCTCTTACGCTTTGGTGAACTCACTGATCAGTCCCTGTCTGTTCCACAGTTGTCTGCCTATTAAACCCTCCACTCACATTGTTCTTTTGTCTATAATACCTTCAGGGAGTAAACTTATCTCCTTATGTGATTGTGTGTCACTTAAAGATGGTCCTCCAGGCAATGGAGTGATACTATCTCATCGCTTTGCTTCCTCAAGAACCAAAATAAACAAACCATATTTTACAAATTTCAAAGTCTAAAAAYCCTGGAATTGATGTTTATGTGTGTATGTACATTATAATCCAATTTGTAATCTTATATTCTTTCCTTCAGAGGCCCCTATATTTCAATGCAATGAAATTCAGTATCTGAAAATGAATTGCTAAGACATACTGAAAGGACTTGTGTGTGGCCTCATCAGTTGTAGAAACGGGAAAGAACGGAATGAATAGGAGAAATGAAGCCCTTCCTTTTACAGACTGAGATCTGAAGTGCAAAACTAGGGTCCAAAGGCCAGCAAAGTTAGATTTCTGAAGTGTACAGATAAATAGATGGAGAGGTACTTCCAGAAGCTGATTCATCTCTTCCAGTTTAAACATGTACCTTAAGGAAAATCATTTGGTGTTTATGCCTCTGTACTAACTACAGAGGAAGCCTAGAGAACTACTTCTGATTAGATGCCTAACTTTGAGATGGCTCAAGTTATTTAAGGTATTTTAGCTAAATGAGGTACCTCCAGTCATAAAAGAAATTGATTGTATAATGTGAACATACATTTTCTGGAAACTATTTTACGCAGAATACCAAATATTTGGGAGGGATTCTCTTTAATTTAATCTGTGGAGCTCTCAGCACCTTATGGGCATTACAGTGATGATTAATAACAAAACAATACTTCTTTTCCCTCTGAGTTATTATTRCCATTATAAAATAGTAATATTTCATGGTAAGTAAACTGGTCTTTCTGCTGTATAATCAGACAGCACAGAAATCTGACAACAAGAACAACTGAGATGCATGTTTCAGAGCTCCATCAAAAAAACCCTATAACTAAAATGCTACAGCTAAGTTTAAAAGAATTTTTTTCTGCTGTTGTTCTGCAGAACATGAATAAAATTACACAGTGTAAGAATTCTTAACAGATGGTTACTATTTCAGCTTCAGATGGCAGAAAGCCCTAGAACCAAGCAATTACAGAGTTCTTTGATGCAGAACCAACTGAACAGATTTTAATAATTTCTTCCAAATTGGAGACACCTGGCCCCCCAGAAAGCGCTGTAGGTTAGATAATGGAGGTGTGCAATAGAAATAGATCCCTGATGTCACCTGCAAGGTTTTGGTGACAAAATTATAAAGGCCCTTAGGAAAGTGGGGGTTTTTTGTTTGTTTGTTTTCTASTATTAATACAGTGAAATATTGTGAATAAACCAGTAAAATAATTTTAAAGATACTCTGAGGCAAGATTGCATTGTTTTGATTTCCCATTACTGAAAGTGTTTTACCTCCTTTCAAAGAATGCTGTACAGGATATGGATATTCAACAACACCAGCTTTTATTGCTCACCTTTAGAAAGCTCATGAACCTAACCCGGAAAGAATCAGGAAGCACATGTGAAATGTTACTTTGTCTTACTTACTCTTTTTCTATTTTCTTAATGTAACTCCTGCCTTTGGAGGGTTTAAATATATTCCCCTAGTTACAATATGTGGCTAAGAGAAGACATTAGGCCAAAAACACTAATACACCACTAGTAGTGGCAGCTATACTGTATGAAGAGGAAGGAAAAAGGGCAGCCTAAGTTATTGCTAAGATTTAGTTTCACCTGAGTTTTACCAAACTTTTTAATTCCTCTCTCATTCATTCAGCTCTTTGTTATTGTAAGGTCATGTCTGTCTCATTTTCCTCAGCAAAGCACTGTTACAGTCCTGTCCTCATCTTTGGTACAAGTGAACTGACGACAAGCTCCTTGCTTGCTCTTGCTCCCCCGTTGATTAGATCCTGCATGGTTGATTTGATATTAGTACTATGTGTGGTACAAATACTCTGCAGGGCATCTGGCAAATCAATTAGATCTGCTGGCTAATGACTCTCATGTAATATCCCAGTAGGGCTTGGTCTTAGCTACCTTGAGAAATTATAAAAGAAATCGCATAGCCTGGTTGCTGAACTTCATAATCCAAGAATTCCTGTCCAGTCCTATGGTTCTGCTTTAGTAAAAACTTCTTAGCGTCTATTTAAGGTAATCATGCATAGTGCTTGTAGAATATGAGGTATTCACCGGAGTCAGTGAAATGCGAGGGGAAGCAGTGCAGGAATGAGTATAGGAAACTAAATGTTCCAAGTTAATCTGCTTGATCAATTTGTCTGAGGTCATAAATTTAAATGTGATCACTGAACCTATCTTTGATGAACCTATCAATTTTTTGTGCGCTAAAGAATCCTTAAAGTGGTCAGATTCAGTAAGATTTTACAAATAAGGTCCTCTGTCCCACACCAGCGCTAGAACAGCTTTGCTCAAGATCTCTCTTTTTCTAAAATAAGACAAAAGACACAAATAAGATGACCTTGATTTTCTCAGATAACAGTATTTTGACCTGCAGTGAAATGGGGTGAGTGGAAGTGAGAGGAAAGAAGTGTCCTGATTCCCTTTGTGCAGGGACATCTCTCGATCAAGTTAAACTTGAACATTTAAAGGGCTAAAGCTTTCATCTCAAGGCTGAGTCGATGTATACAACATGACCAAGATAATGTATTTTCTAACTTGGCTATTTTCATATGATTAGAATCAGATTTCAGTTTAATGAAAATCGAAATCAGAAGAGGTCCTTGTGTATGAAAGACACAAACTTATTACAGACATTATACATTCTTCTGGCTTTTCTTGTCCAAATTGTATTTGACTGATTTATGTTATCTTATCATAAACAATAGCTTTTTACAATGTATATCTGGCAAAGATATCCATCAGATTGAATACAATAAATATTATAATGTAATAATTTGCTTTTGGTTTGAGACTTGGGAATTAGCTCCTTTTAAGTGGACGGCATTTCACTTATGATCCATTCAGTTACATGAATTTTGTGTTCATTGGAGCAACCTCAGTAATGGAGTAGATTTGTATTTAGTACATGGTAACTTATTCTGGTCTTTTATTTCATATAAAAAAGAAATCAGAAGAGCCAAACATGTGACCAGTTTTACTGTTAGAACAATGTGGGGCTGTAGGGTGAGTAAGCACCTCATTTCATTCCATAATCCATATTTGCAGAAACAGGTCAAAATTTGTGAAGAATATTTAAGCACAATTATATGGCAGTTGACTTGCAGACCATATTTTACCCTCACTATAAGCAGACAAATAAAACATCAGAAAAAATGTCTGGAAAAACAGTATGTCTCTAGTCCTCTTAAATCCTTAAAACTCTTTTTCAGTGTTTGGAGCTTTATTCTCTGATGCTCTTCTTTTATCATAGCAATCTCTGTAAAATAAGCTATTCTGTTTTATTTCTGGTCCCAGGATTGGACATTTTAAGATTGTGGGATGTCAAGACCTAGAGGATGTTACCCATTTTATGATGTGATTAAGTGCCATGGTATTGCAGAACTAGGGATTTAGAAGTGAATGCCTGAACTTCCTGATGCAGAGAAGATAGTGTTGTTGAAAGAAAAGTATTTGGAAATCCCCATTAAGTAAGAAAGGATTATGAAGCTGTTGGTGACTTGTTTTGTGAATGGGATGCAGTTAATGGTGCATACAAATGGAAAGAATGTGCAGCCTTCAGCTCACTGCGGGAAACCTAGCTTCCTTCCAAAATGAGATGAGAGAGAGGTTGAAAAAGAAGCTTCTTCCCTTTGCAGCATCTCAGATTGGTAAAGATAATTGGGAAAGATAGTGCTAGACAGCTGTCAGGCCTAGCTGGGAAGATTTATGCCTTAATTAGGAAATACAATTGCATTTGCCACTGTGTAGTAAAAGATAGTTGGTAAGAAAATAACAGCAATGYATGCTTGTGAAATCTGACAACGTGATGACTTCTAACTGGAGCAAAGAGATAAGTAAAACCCATGTATGTTTAAAGCTGCTTGTTTGTTTTGGCTAGTTGGTTAGTTATTCTTTTTATGATACCTTGTAACAGACACTGTGAGTGACTGGCAAAATGTAGTTAATTTTGCTTTCATTTTAAAAATACTAAAGAACTGTTAGATCACATTTTAATATGGGCAAATCAGCTGTATGGTAAATTCCAGGACAGCATTTATATAAAGCCAGAATATGAGCTACTAGACTGYGCAATTATTGGCCTGTTTCATTTCACTCATGTGTGATCGTATTGATTCTTCTTCTCCATCGGTACCAATATAACCTTCTTTTCTATCAGTGCCAGATACCAGCATCATCACCATACATTGCACACGTCTCTAAAACACTTTGAGATGGATTTGTGCTATRTGATCATTGACATTAAACTGAAGTGACTCAGTTAGTGTCACTTCACTAGTGAAGTGGGTGTTTCCGTGATCTGTTTTCCAGTTTTGTATGGCTGCATTGTTTTATTTGTTCAGTTGTCATGGAAAGATCTTTGTATGAATCTAGGAGTTCATCTGCATTATGCAACTCACTAGCCTGGCACTTCCATAATGATCATTAGCACTAAAGGTGGGACATAGCCATTAACTGTGCTTATCCCCTGTGAAGGTAAAACTACAATATCTGGTGTCCTCCAGGAACTCAGTAAAGAATGAGTTTTCATCAGTGCAGTAAGCATGAAATGAAACACTCTGAGTCAAGCAGTATGTTTTATTTTTTGTTGTGGTGTTCTTATTGTGATAGTTGTGGTACTTTGCAAATGCTTTCCTCAGTCTCTCTTCACCTTCTTTCTCATATAAAACTAGAATGGCTATTTAAAGACTACTTAGTCTTTTACTTTCCTGACTGGCTTTTCTGAAGTATGGTATTGCTTCAGTTGTTGCTATTATTCAACAGAAGAGAAGTCAATCTTCTGTGGCAAAACGGATATACACATACTAGTATACATAAGTCTTTTACAGGACCATACAGGCCCTCACCCTGACTAGAAGAATGTTTGATTTTAGACTCAAGCAGAGGTCAAGTCCCTTCTTACTATTAGGAGCTCTTACCATGAGGATCTCAGCATTAACGTACATTGTGTATACAGGTCCAGCCTGCTGTGACTGAAGACTTTCCCATCATGTGTTTTTCATTCTCTTCATTTTCTATGTCCTTTGCTGGAACTCATCCTCTTTCTCCATTCTTTTCCATGATTCCTACTTGCCAAGCACTGCTTGATCTCTGCTGTCACCATCTCTTTGCTCTGAGTCAGAGAAGGAAGACGCTGATGTGCCAAAATCAGAGAGTCCATTGACTCCACCTCCACCAGCTCTCTCTTCATCACCATGGCCAAAAGCAGATGTCTTGGAAAGAATTTAAGAACAGAGAAAACATATAATGGTTTACTCAGTTAGAAATTTAATATTTCTAGAATATTCTCCCAGCCTGCAATACTTTGTGGCTCAAGAATTCCAAGAGCCTGCAGCAGTTATATATAATATCATAGAATCATAGAATCAGTAAGGTTGGAAGGGAMCTCYRGASATCATCTAGTCCAACCCCCCTGCTCAGCAGGGTCACCTACAGCATGGTAGACAGGGTTGCATCCAGGCGGCCCTTGAAGATCTCCAGAGAAGGAGACTCCACAGCCTCTCTGGGCAACCTGCTCCAGTGCTCCATCACTCCCACAGGGAAGAAATTCCCCCTCACGCTCAGGCAGAACTTCCTGTGCTTCAATTTCTGCCCATTGCCTCTTGTCCTGTCACACGGGACAACTGAAAAGAGTTTATCCCCGTCCCCTTGACACCCTCCAGGTACTTGTACACATTGATCAGATCCCCCCTCAGTCTTCTCTTCCCCAGGCTGAAGAGGCCCAGCTCTCACAGTCGCTCCTCATAGGGTAGGTGCTGCAGCCCTCTGATCATCCTCATAGCCCTACACTGGACTCTGTCTAGTAGCTCCATGTCTCCCTTGTCGTGGGGAGCCCAGAGCTGGACACAGTACTTGAGATGAGGCCTCCCCAGGGCTGAGTAGAGGGGCAGGATCACCTCCCTTGACCTGCTGGCAGTCTTCCTAATGCACCCCAGGAGACCATTGGCCTTCTTGGCCACAAGGGCACATTGCAGGCTCATGGTCAACTTGTCACCCACCAGCACTCCCAGGTCTTTCTCTGCAGAGCTGCTCTCCATCAGATCAGCCCCCTGCTTGTCCTGGTGCCTAGGGTTATTTTTCCCTAGGTACAGGACTCTGCACTTGCCCTTGTTGAACCTCAGGAGGTTCCTCTCTGCCCAACTCTCCAGCCTGGCCAGGTCTCTCTGAATGGCAGCACAGCCCTCTGGTGTGTCAGCGCCTCCTCCCAGCTTGGTATCATCTGCAAACTTGCTGAGGAGGCACTCTGTCCCCTCATCCAGGTCGCTGAGGAAGAAGTTGAACAGGATGGGACCCAACACTGAGCCCAGGGGGACGCCACTAGCCACAGGCCTCCAACTGGACTCCACGCCACTGATGACGACCCTCTGAGCTCTGCCTTTCAGCCAGTTCTCAATCCACCTCACTGTCCACTCGTCTAACCCACACTTCCTGAGCTAATCTAGGMGGATGTTATGAGAGACAGTGTCAAAAGCCTTGCTGAAGTCAAGGTACACAATGTCCACTGCTCTCCCCTCATCTCCCCAGCCAGTCATTCCACCATAGAAGGCTATCAGATTGGTTAAGCAGGATTTCCCCTTGGTGAATCCATGCTGGCTACTCCTGATCACCTTCTTTTCCTCCATATGCCTGGAGATGACATCCAGAATGAGCTGTTCCATCACCTTTGCAGGGATGGAGGTGAGGCTGACTGGTCTATAGTTGCCTGGGTCCTCCTTCTTGCCCTTCTTGAAGACTGGAATGACATTGGCTTTCTTCCAGTCCTCAGGCACCTCCCCAGTTCTCCAGGACCTTTCAAAGATGATGGAGAGCGGCTTGGCAATAACATCCACCAGCTCCCTCAGTACCCGTGGGTGCATCCCATTTGGGCCCATGGATTTGTGGATGTCTAGCATGATTTTGACTAATATCATTACTAAAAGACCACATTACCAAAGTGAAATATTTGCTTTTCATATACGCTCTTAATAAGGACTTAGGTAGCTGAATCTAGCCATTGTAGTAGAGCTGGTGGGAGGCTAATGCTACGTGCCCTGATCTGCTGTAAATTACTGATGCAGCATACTCAGCTCCGCTCTAGTGCTTTGCTAGCATGTTATCTGAAGCAGCCTTTGGTGGTTTGACATAACTATGAGCTGGGATGGCTGAGGAGGGCAGACTGTGTTTCCAGACCTATCTGCACGATGGCCTTTAGCACAGGATCAGGTAGGACAGCTGAGGGTGATAAAGGTTTGACACTGCTACCTAATCCAAGAAAGCCCTAATTTGTAGGAGAATCAGACCCGAAAGCACTGTGGTTGTGAATTCCTTCATCAAACTTGAGCTAAGCTGGACAAAAGAAAAAACATCTGGATTCTCACTCTTATGAGCTGAGCCCTCTTGGAGACCTCTATTCACCTTATGAAATTTTCAGCAGCCCAAACAGTGGTGATAAACTTCAGTAAAAACATGTCTGTTACTTATTGGCATTTAAATCAGCTACGGAACATTATTTGGCAGTAAATCTACTGTGTTTCAACAGTAAACATGCTTTAGTAAATAACACGTGGTTGTAAAACATCTGCGTATTACACAAATTTAAAAGCTAAAGGAGTTGTTAAAAATAGACGTGGACTTAATAAAATGCATTTTATGTCCAAATCCCTAATTAAACTGCTATAGCCAATTTAGCATAACTTCGAAATTTTCCTGCCATGCCTTCTTTTACAGCTGTATCACATTCCACCATGAAAGGAAAATCTCTTGATAGTGTTTGGTATTCTTTAGCCTACTGGAGCCAAGCATAACTAAAGCATATTTTCATTATATTTCATATTCTGCTTACTATTATTTGTACTGTGTGACAAAGTTTCACTAGAAAAACAGTCAGTGTACCCAGTAATAGAAGTAGAATGGGAAGGAAAGTAAATTAAAAAGCTTGTTTCAATAGTATAATTTATATAGATTAAAACAAAGTAAATCTTAGAGTGCCATGCCTTTTCTAGTTTCTCAGAAGAGCACCTACGGGTGTCCACTGCAGCACAGGACAATAATATTTGTATATGTTTCTTCAACTCTGGCCTTATCTATAAATATTTCAATAAATTTTAATTTAAAATAGATTTGTAGCTTTCATGTCTTGTTTCCATGACCTTCCCTATATCAGTCATGCTCCTGCCTCCTCTCTATGTAAATGACTTGAGTCATTTGGTTATTTTAATCTGTACAAAAAAATCTATCTCAGTCTATTCAGACAGAGCTAAATTTTTTATGAAAAGTGATCTATGCATCCTACCTTCAACCAAGAGGTAGCTATGGGCTGGTATTGAAATTCTGTCCCTTCTGTTATTGAATTTCACAAATTGTTTAGACATTTACTACTTGATGTTCTTAAAAGGAGCTGAAAACATTTAGGCTTCTCATGTAGGCATTTCAGTTGGATAGGATAAATCTGGGACATACTTGGCCGTTATTTGACGGGATTGTAAACTGGACAGGCTTTGGTTTGGACAAGCAATAGAAGATTTCTGTTCTAGTCCTGATACTGATCAGTAGATTTAAAGACAGCCAACCATGTATTACTCATGGGCTGAAAAATCGGCTAAACATATAAAGAATTTTGCCCCTCAGACATAAGGAATAGACTAAATCTATTTTGCCCTCTGAACTAATCTGAAGAGCTCCCTTAAATTTTCAAGAAGACAAATGTGATGTCTCTGACCGTCCCAACAGTGAATCTATCGCTTTTTTCAAAATATGACTACATATAGATGGAGCAAGGATAAAATGCTACTGATCATAGCTAGCAGGACTAGGGGGTGTCCATCAGAAAACACACTGCAGCCTCCCTTTTCACAAAGTTTCAAAACCTGGAAGAAGATACTTCATTTGAAGCAGGATATGGGGCTTCCCGGCACAAGGGCTCTGTTGGGTGGGTCTTCTGGATGCCCAGGCACTCGCTGAACTTGCATCTGTGTTYGGGCAATGTCCCCTGGGCTGGGGCTGGGATATGACGTGCTGAGAAACACCCTGCTGTTGACTCTCGCTGGAAAGGCAGCTTCTGGCRAGCTGTCAGCACAACCACATTTCACAACCCAAGAAAGCTAGGTGAAGCTCAACAGATATTTGGTGCTGCAGTAGCTTTACTGGAAAAAAAATGGACGTGTAGGAAATGCATGTGCTTCCCAGCACATCAGCAGTGGAGGCACATGGTTTGAATGGTTTAGATTGTGGGCTTAGAAGTCTATGTCCCATTGTAGCTCCAGCCCTTGTGCTCTACCACAGGAAACACTTTAGCAACAGAGGCCAAGACCAGTTTGACATCTGTCCAGAATTCCCAGTGCTAATAATATTTTATTACATTTTAAGGAACTCACAGCAAGGTTCCTAGAATGTAACTGCCTGGGACAGGTGGACACCAGACTGCAATAATGCACTCCTATAAATTTTTTAGTAAATTGGTTCCTATACATGGCTATTACTTTTTAATTACTATGATTATTTTACAGGTATTTCAAACATAAATTCTGTCATCACAACTGTATTATTTGTTGCTTAATTGAAATAAAAATGCCTTACATATTTTTATGTTGGAAGGTATTCCTCTCCCATATCCCCCTAAAATTTGCACGCTGTTTATATAGAAATTACAACTCACAGTGGAATTGTAGCTTATAAGAATGGCCAGCTGGCTATGACTGAGTTCTTCTTGTCTCCATGAGAGAGAAAAAAAAAAATAGTGACTCAAATATGTGCACATTGTTAGTACAGACAAGATTAAAAAACTCCTCTTGCCTTCTCTTTATCACTATACAAGGAAAAAATAAGTTATTATGACATTCAACTAATAAGAAAAGGGATTTTTCCAGGTACACGCTCTCTTTATTTATTAAAAATGTTAGATAAAATATAATTATTTGTTTATCAATATGCTAATTTAATATTATCACAATTCATTTACAGAAGAGAATAATATATAAAGAAAAAAAATTATACTAATTAAAATAGTTCCAATTAGATGCCTACATGGTCTACAGTCCAAGTTGTTCAGATTATATATATATATAATATTTAAATATATATTTATATATATTTATTTAAAGCTCTACTAATATAGCACTTTAACTTATTTTAACAACTGCAGTTAGTTAGGTGAGAACAAAGAAAAAGTAGTACAACAGGACCAGTATCTTGGAGGGTGTAGGAAAAAAATTATTTCGCATAATTTCTTACTGAGACATAGTATGGTAGTGGTTTTAAGAATATTTGGAATAGCTCATGGTCTAGGTTAGTAAGTAACTCAACAGCTACACCAGTAATGTGTCTGTTAAGGTATGCCTTTGKGACAGACGGTTTACACTCTAAAAAGATAAAGATGAATAGTGGATGAGTGCTTGAGTGCTGTTGCTTAGCATTTGTTTATTACTGCTACATATTCAAAAACACCTTTTATTCATGTGATTTGTGGCACTCTTCATTGTAGTRCTTAATGGCAGAATTATATACTTACAGGATAGAATGGAAAACATCAAAATATTAAAAACAAAAGAATTAAAGCCTTTATCCAGTGCTCTACTTACAGCTATTACGCTAAATATTTACCTCCCATTGCACTGCTAGAAAATAAAACATTGTTCATCGCATATCCTTGAGGTTTTCAAGCTATTGTCAGATATTATTGCAAATCTGTAGAAATGAGCCCTTTCCCAGATCTTTCAATTGAAAAGAAATTTGAGAAATGCAGATGCATTATTAAATGTTCATTTCTGCCTGTTGCATTGTTGATTTCTTTCTTTTTTTGATTTCCGTGTTCTTGGATGTAGATTTTATTATTGCATAAGGAGATGGTTAGGCATATAATCAAGCTTGGACACTGAGAACTTGTATCTACAGTAGAAACATCCTATTATATTACTTTTACTTTGGGGCATAAATCACTGTTCCTGAATCACTACAAGACATACTGGGATTTTAGGATAAATAACCATGATTGTAGGGTACGAACCCAGCAACAGCAACATATCTGAGCATATGCCCAGAATTCACATGAGCATCATCAATGAAGACAATTTTTTTTTCATAAATTGAAAACTGAGCATGAGTGTAAAGTGTTTATTACATCCTATCATCAATCTTATTTTAAGAAATAAYGCTGAACTTCTGTAATCCTTGTCTSTCTCTTACTAAAGGAACCTAATTCTTTGAAAGCCTTCCCGAAYGAAGCTCTGACTAGCACGTTGTGTTATTACCACATCAGGTGTTCTTTATGTTAAACACAAGCAAGCAAATTTGTATCTATAGATATGTGCACTTATGATTTGTTAGCAGATGAATTTGTAACAGAGCGAAAAAAAATCCCTTCTTTATAATTTTAACATGAAAATAGTTCAGGAAATGAAAAAGCGCTGGACCAGCAATGCTTTATTCCTGTGTCTGAGGAACTGCCTCAAAGACACAGCAACGCTTGTAGCCCTGGGTACCCTTCCTTCTCTCCCCGTTTACAACGTATGTGCTAGTCCAGACCTAAATGGCAGAAGATGCTGTCATTGAGGTACAACCGTTTCTCAGATAACCAGAATACTGCAAGCAACCAGGTAYAGAGCTCCATCATATCTTCTCACTGCCTGTGTAACGCAGCCCCAGCTCCACCTTGAAATACAATCTGGAGCTTGTCAGAATTTAACTGGTCATATTTCCATTTATATATGCACATGAACTTACTGTTATAAATAGAACATTGTTGCCAATTTGGACAAATACTAATTCATTGGTCTCTTGTGTAAAACTTTCCATATAGAATGAGTTTTTTTTTTATTTAAAAAATATTTTTGCATGTGTATCCTGATGAGAGTAATTAAAAATAAAACAATAATGACAACATAACTCAAGAGCTTACAAGAGGACYAAACAACTAAATGAAAGTTAATATTATGTTAAATTTGAAGAATTAGATGCATATGTGTTGGGAGATTCTAAGCTTTGGATATATTAATATTATTATTAATATTAATATCATTATGTATATATAAAAATACATATTTTATGTATCCTTGTATATATTAATTATATAATTATATGTTATATATGATATGTAATTTCAGAATTAATAAATTGATAGCTTTGRTTGTGTTTTAAATTATCTGAACGTTATTTTGTTTTTTCTAGGAAGTTATGTATTAGTAGTGCTACTAATTTGGGCAAAGGCAGAACAGGTGGCACACTAGACAGGAATGAAGACACAGGCTCTTCTGCTGAGAAGAGCCTTTTTGAATTAAAAAATGACTACATCAATTTTCTGAAGCTATGACAAGACAATGACAGTGTTAGACAAAAATGGGCTTCTTAAAGAAAACTACTAGCAGGAAAAAGATAGGGGTTATATGGAAACATCTTTTCAAGGGAACTACTAAATAGTTGACCTTTGAGCAGTATTAGCTTCAACAACATGTAAAATGATTTAACATTTTAAGGCCTGACCCCRCTGAAATCAATAGAAAGAGTTTCAAAGAATTTTGAGAGCTTTGGATAAGATCCAAAGAGTAAGCTAATACTTCTGAGGAAGTATTTCTGCATACCTCCTGCRCTTGGATTGTCATTTACACTGCTGTTCAAGATGTCCCCTACCCTAGTATTAATGTAAAGGACTGGTAGGGAAAATTTAGCARCTAGCAATTATCTTTAATCACAGCAATTATCACAGCAATGCTGTGCTGTTCATAGGACTSTAGGTGTTTCCTCCCTGTAAATGTTTAATAACATCTAACCGGGCAATGTAGGAGATTAAATGCCTTGCACAGGCTTTTGTTTATTAGAAGTAYTTGAGCTTTTAATTGTTTGTTGTTTTAAGCTTAAAGTCTACAAATAGGATATTTGTACCAGAGCTTCTGGTCTTTCATSTGTACTGATGCAGATCATACCAAAGATTGTTTTGTTACTGAACTTGTAGTCTTGTTTGGTAAAGATTGTTATCAAAAGTTACACTCGGGTCAGTAAGCAAAGAGCTTTGCTGGCTGGGGGTCTCAGCTTTGTTTTTTTCAAACCAAGAATGTCCTTGAAAGCATTTCTATGTTACCATTGTGTAAATCATCAGCTTGCAGTTTTAAAGTTTAAAAGCTGATGAGTTGGGATTTTGAAGTTGTCACCAAATTGTGCCTTCACTGTCATCTCAGTCATRACGGTTCAGCGCACTAAGCTCCGTGCAGGAGCGGCCAGTCTTCCCACGCCCGTGCAAACCAGGATACTCCACGAAATCCAAGGTGCTGCCCTGCTCTGCCTGCCCTGCAGTTAGACCCTGTGCTTCTGGCTGGAAAAGATCTTAAAACGGCATTATGTAAAGAAATTCTTTTTTTTTTTTTTTTTTTTTTTTTTCTGAACTACTAGGGGACATCAGAATCACTGTTAGGTTTTGAAGGAGTCATTTGGAATAGAAATGAATAAAAAAGTGGTTATTGTTTCCTTGGAAAACAACAAATTAGGTTTGTGTTTTCACTTCACTTGCAAGGAAGTTTAGCAATTAATAGTAATCAAATCTGTACCCTTAACTCATGTGCTGTTCTTTTTCAAAATGAGTCTATTTCACATATTGCAAAATAGAAATAGATGCAGAATATCAAATCTTTATCTTTTTTGTTTTCTAGTTTAGTTTTTTTAACGATAGATGGATTTTTATACTTAAATGAAATGTTTACATATAAAATATGATTGTGATTTGTACGTCTTGGAACAAAGCACTGAATAGTGAGATGATTACCCAAATTGCTTTTTTATCTCAGAGTACAAAAGACTGAAATGTGCTTTAAATTCAGAATATTTTATTTACAAAAAGTTGATGAAATACAAAAGAAATAAGAAGACATATTTGATTTTAATTATGAAAGGAAATTTTACAAGAAAAGTTTGAATAATCTAAAACAGTTTAAGCTGTCATTGAAAAAAAAAATAGTTCTATAAATATCTGCACACCCAAGAGCCTGTTCTCATGTCAATTAATAGCTAAAACTTAACCAACAAGCACAGGGAAAATTTCACTGGGAGTTTATCCAGGTTGTCCTGGATTTTCCCCTCCTTGCTACCTGTGTATTTGTCAATATATTTAAGCATGTGTGTTACACAGGGTGAGCTGTTTAGCAAAATTAATATTCAGATCTGATATTACCTGAATTTATGTTCTGATGTTAGTTTTGGYGTTCAAAAATACTAAATATCAGAAAAAATTGTTAGGGACAAATGAACGAGAGATTTGAAAACAGCTGTTCTCATGCAGCGCTCTAATCAATAGGCATTGGCATAACCTCGAGAGAAAAGCCTGGCTGAAATCAGTCTCAGCTGCTGGATAAAAAGTGAGACTTTCAGGAAGCCATGGAAATACTGAGCATGGAGGACAGTCCCATAAATGTGTATAAAATGAAGTGCATTAAGTGCTAAGCGGAGGATCCTTCCTGGGTGGCGCACTGTTGGTGTCCGTAATGAGATGGACGGTGCAACTGCTCTCCGTATGACTAACAGACGCTGCACATACGTTTGACACGTCCGAGATCTGCATCTGCTGGAGGGAGGAGAGGGCTAACGTAAGCCGTATGTTCTCACTTCGACTGTGGTCTGCGATTGGCAAACGCTGATCCGTACACGATCTGAAGTTGACACGCTCCAACACTATTAATCTGATTCATCTGTGTTTGCCTTTCATATACATTCAAATGCATCCTGAAGATGAAGGACATGTTTTTTAAAAAAGCAGAATATACTAGCCTGAGGGATGATCTATTTTGATAGCAGTCCCTCTATTTGCCATACCAAAGTGGAAAATGATTTACTGTATCAAGCCAAAAATGCTTTGCATTTCCAGCCTTTCCCAGTAAAATATTATGCTTAATGCTCTCACTATTTTTGAAGGCATGGTCAATAAAGCTGCCGCTTGACAGGTTCTTGAGTCTTAAAGCTGTTTTTATTTTGCCAAGATCAGCAAAGTAAGATAATAAATGTCCTAAAAATATTCTAATGTATAATTTTTGAGATAAAGGTTACAGGTAAAATTTTCAAGTGCTTTGAAGCTAATCAATTAAGACTCACTTTCAAAAGATACCTAGAAATCAAAGATACCTTTTAGATACCTAGAAATCAAATTATATTGGTTTCTCACTGAAACTCAGATACAGTCATCAGTCTCTCTTAGTTCCCAAGTCACTCAATTACCACTAGTCATAGAGYGCAATGTCCAGCTCCTAGATACCTTCTGACCTGAGAGAGCTGATCGCAAAAGGAGGAGGTGAAAGGGAGGGACAGGCTGCTGAGGAAGGGATCCTGATAAACAGTTAGGTGGAAAGTTGTTAGGGCACATGAGTAAAGATGCTGCCTGGTGCAGTGACCAAGAAAAATCAGGGGGTGCCTGCTTTCTCACAGCTGTGTGGTTTAATTACCAGATTACAGGCTGTTCAGGATTAAGACACTGTCAGTCTTTCCTCATAGAGTTGTTCTACTCAATATAATTAACTAAATGTYTACCAGGCCAGAGATACAGAGATTGACCTGTGACTCTTCTCCGAAATAGAGAGTTCCTGAGTAAGTTTGGAATTCACTCTCACAGGACCTGATCTCTTAAAAACGTTTTTACATGCTGCGTTATAGTCAGCTGAACAATCGTATTTAACTCAATAACTAAAGTTAAACAAGTATGTTAACTTTTGTAGGGCTGGAGCCTAAAAGAATGAGAACAATGTTCATTGAAAGAGATACTTTTCCCTTGTTACTAATCTTCAGAGTTCACAATCTAGCCAAAACTAGTTAATTAAGTTTTACTCGGGCTTCCTTGGAAATGTTTCTTAGAGGTCTGATTAGCAAAATTCAGTATATTCTACATTCATTTCTGCTCCAGGGTAAGTTACCTTCAGAGCTGGGAGTTGTGGCAGCCCAGCATTTTCCTGGAGGACAAGGGAAACAGCGAAGAGCTCCATTGCCTCGGGGCACTGGTGAGATCCAAAGTTTCTCACGAGCAGGATCCTGATTATGCAGTGTAGCTTTTTGGTCCTGATAGCAGCATGGTCTGTTCTTAGCAGTGCCAGCCAGCTCCCAGCCACCAGCCAGGTATTGGCTGTTACTGCAGAGCTGCTGGGTCGTCTTTCACAGCAGTGTCCTTTCTCTTGGACTGAGATCACTGAGACATAGAAACCATGCAGACACCTTATCATAAATGGGAGATTTTCCTGGATTTAGTTTTTCCTTTAAGAAAAAATAACAATTCCAAAAGTATAAAACCCCCACTTAGAGCTGCTTCACGCATTGCAGTTGCTTGAGCGTATAGTTGGGCTCACCCTTTTGCCTAGACATACTGAATATAGTTTGGTTGCCTAGCCTTTCCTAAACACGTTTATTGTATTCAGCTCTGTTCTAAAACCTACTTCTTTCCAACAAAAATGACCCAAATTTCTGGAAAGCATTTGTGTGGTTTGGGACTGCTTAGCCTTCCCTACCCTTGTCAGCTCCTCCTGCTTTCTGCCATTTGATCCACACAGGCAAGTGCCCCTTGCTCTCTGCCAGATGTGCCTCTCCTCCACTTGGATCCTCTCCCTAGACCACAGGCCATCTCATAAGAGGAAACTATAGATAAYGGTCCTTTACTGGCTAAATGGTGTTAAAGGTGATTTTAGCAGAGTTCTTAGACATTAAATTCATTAGGTTGTCAGATTTTGTCATTAATTTCACAYAGAATATAAAAACAAATACTAAAACAAGATGCAGTGCTTTTTTCAAGGATTGCATCTAAGCCAATATTGCATATCAGTCAGCACATGAGTATTATCTACTTTGAGGAAAAATATTGAAGACCATTTTGTTTTTTCTACCTCAGCAATCATCATTGCTTTGTCTCTTAGGACTACTAGTTATTTATTTTATATCTCCCCATTGCAAGCGTAATATTCTATAATACACAATGTTTCAGAATTTGATCAAGGAGTGCTATGATGTCCAGAGTAAGCAGTAAGAATTGCATACTTKCTATATGAAAGCCTAAAGAGTTGTAGAAGTTATGACCATATCACAAAATATTTGCTAGTCAATATGCAGAGTTCTTCAGACTCTTTCTTAGTAGTGCCATGAAACAACTTTCCTATAACTGAAGGTGGCAGATTTTGACTTATTCTAAGGAATGTGTACTCATTGCCGTGGCAAATTGAATGTATCTGGGTTCAGTGTGTGTCTCAGTGCAATTCATTATTCGCTGTATTCTCTGCTCCCTGACATCTCATAGAGCAGCTGAAGTTGTCTTTCAGCTAGTTGGCATCTCTTTTTCTCATTATTACTCCTATTGGCAGAATAACAATAAAACCRAAACCAGTGCTGGAGCACTCCAAGAATTAAAGCTGTGTGATCTCTGCTCAGCCTAGTGCATGGGAAATCGAGAACTGCTCAAAGCCATTCTCTTGGCATGTGACAAGATATGGTTGTGGCATGAAAGACAGATACTGAATTAATTGGACTGGAACATAATKTACTTTGTCCTTTCACCGGGAACACTGCCAGTCACCCCAGAGCACATGGTATGCCTCATGCATCAAAATAGGCTTCCCTCAGCCTCCCTTTGCAGAAATCATGAGCCACCTAAAGTGGTCATGATTTATCTGTCTCTCCYATCCCTTTCTGATGACTTGGCTTCATTGTGAGATTTAGACAGCTSGTTCTGTCTTACTGCCTTGGCCTGATACAGTTTCAGATAACCCTGCTGACCATGCCACAACTGCTGTTCAAGTTAAAGTCTCACTCTGGTAAGAGCTGCTGCTAGTATTCCTCCATCCTGGAGATCAGAGCCAAGTAGCCCTTCACTACAGTATCCATGGATAACTGGTTACCATTTCACAGCTCCGAAACTCCCTCCCTTTCCCTCTCGTAGATGATTTCTGAGCTGCAGGAAGGAATGCACCCAGCCCAAATTTTCTCATCATCTGCTAGAGCTATAGGCAGAAGAAAACACAGCTGTCCCCATCTCCAGCCGAGACTGAGGCAGAGGAGATCCGTGCAATGCACCAGTTATCTATAAAAGAAAGAAATGCAAATGATCAACATATTGTTCCTGTGAAAAGTGGAAAGCCTGTGGGAGAAAATATTCGAGAAACCAGTTGTATTTGTTACCCCAGCAATTTGTTATCCTTTAGGATATTAATAGAGATAAGCCCGTGTTTCTRTAAGTAGCTTTTATTCCTGACCTTGAGCAGTGAAACATTAAATATGTAAGAATGTAACAGTACTAGAATAAAAAAAGAGTAAACCACAGACATACTAAAATTACAAGGCAAAACTAAGATGTAACTATCTCAGCTATGTTATGTGTATTTCCATAGATTTTAGAAATCAAAATAGCAGAAAAATTGACTTCCGTGTTCTTCTTTTGAGGTAGTAACTCCATATAACCAAGAGAATTAGGCACTCCACCCAATATGCAGTTAATAATTTCAAGGCTTTTTTTTTTTTTTTTTTTTTTTTTTTTCCTGAAATTCTGAATTGACTCACAAAATGAGTGATTTCTCAGGATGTTTTTTACTCACAGGTTGTGAATCACTTCATGTGCAGCTCCTAAGGGGTTCACAAAAGGTAGTGGAGAAAACATGCATACTGTTTTAGGCTTAAATAGGATATACCAGATTCTACAATGTTTAGGTGTCTGCACATTGTTACACCTGCTGTAGCATCTATATCATATGTAAGTATAAACAGAGGCAGAAGTGGGATGTAGGATGCCAGAATTYAAATGATATGACTGAGCTGCAAATATGAGAGAATTATTCTGTTTTGATCTGTGTTAACTGTGGTAATGATGGGTTTGTGATCTTACAAGCATGTCCATTACATCAATTTTAAATATAGCTCCCTTCTCCCAGATTCACCCCAGCCAACTTCAGACACTTAACTAGGGCAGCTAAGATAGAACATAGTCACCCATGTCATCTAATGTAGGCAAGCGTCGGTTTACTCCACTGAATAGGAAAAAAGTCCCTATGAGTATGACTGGACACCAGACTTCTAGATGGCTGAAGTATTAAGACATTAGTCCTACCATTCACTCATTAATCACATGAAAATTTTTTTCTCCCCTGACAAACTTACTTTATTCAGCGTACAGGAGGGATAAGCAGAARAACAGACAGTTGCAAGAAGAGGAAATGTGATTCCCTTTTCTGTTTCAGCCACTGTAAGAGATGAAATCTGTTTCTTGCTTGGTCCTGAAGTTATTTTGTTGTGTCACACTATCATCCTGACCTTCCAAGCCTTACAAGATTGTTTTATGAGTACTACTTAATGGAGCAAACGTAGTGAGTGTTTACCAGTGAACTGCTTTCTCAGAAGCATTATGTGCGTGCTTCCAGGTATATTTCATGAGGATCTTTCCACCTGAGGCCAATGACAGTTAAGTTCTTGCTGGATTGATCCCTGTTCCTTTTTAGAAGAAGCCATTAACATTTTGAAAAGAGAAAGCAATATCCGTTGTTTACGGTAAAACATTTTCATGTGGGTGAAAGTATGTGAATTTAAATGCCATTTGTACATTTCTTGAGATATTTGTCTTTTTATTGACATATGTTCCCTGTGTTTATTTCCATGTGTTTCAGTTCATTTTAATTACTTCTTTTTTACAGCATGCAGAATACTGATTATACATTCTCAGACAGATATCAGAGAGCAGTTCTTAGAAAGTCTCTCAGACTCAAATGCAATGAAACAGGACATTGCTGTCAAGAGAAAGGCCTTTTGCTATAGATGTGAAGACTTAGCCCAACTCTGAATATATCAGTGCTGCATTTCACTAGTAGCTTGTATAACCAATTTGTCTGTAACATTTCTATTATTGTGGAAATTAATGTAATACACTTAACAGTGTAGCCTGAGATCTGTTATGTTTGTATGGAAAACTGGAATTATGGACCAGTCCTGTAATCCTTTCTCAAGTGAGCGATTTGTAATCCCAAATAGTGACACATAGACACATAGAATAATTCAGATGGGAAGGAGCCTCCRGAGGCCATCTAGTCCAAACTCTTGCTCAGAGYATGACCAACTTTTAGGCCGAAGTCAATTTCAAAATCACACCAGTCATAGCTTATGTTGAAGGGCATTGCTCTTYTCRTTCCTCCGTTTTCCCCACTTTTGCACATTCTGCAGTGACATCRTTTTCAGTGTTCACATTGCAAACACCTGACTGAGTAACTGACAGAGTATGGAGAGAATGAGCTTGTCAGCATTCCAGATTTACCATCTAAATACTTGATTTGTGATACTTTCATCTTAGATCTCCTCAGAGAGTGATTCACTCCATCCTAAAAGTGTGAATCTAAGCTATGTGGGACACATTTGTCTTTCTCCGTAGATAGATCTYGATAGAGATCTTCCTCTCTAAAAAACTGCATTGGAGAACTAACGTCAAACAAAATTCTAGCTCAGAAATGGCCAAATTTAGGTAAAATGAATTCTAGCTGTGTTGTCTTTACACTCACAGGCGTGGCTCTGGGAACTGGGTTTGCAATGGGAAGGTAGTGCCTGTCCTTCTGCTCGCAGATGGCTGTGTTCAGAATACAAAGACCTCACTAAGATGAAGCATGAATTCTTGACAGTGCAAATGGAAGCAAAATCAACCTCTTAGTAATTATTTTATTTGCTGGAATATGAGATTTATTTTATATCCATTCTCTCTTCTGTGCAAAGTGGCTTGGTGACAACCAAAAAGGCTTACAACAGATTAGACCCAGATTTGTGTTACAAACATTTGTTTTCAGCTAGAGATTCAAAATGTTCTATTCAGCAGGCTTTAAAATAACTCAAAATGTTGTTCTGTGTCTTTGATGTATGAAGTCTGAAAAATGCTTGCCAACTTTTTCCGATTATTAGATCTTTATGGTCTGATACACTCTAGGGATCCAGAGTTCAAAAGATGTTTCCATTAGAATATATAGGTAAACTAGGAACTGTTAGACTTAAGCAGACCAGTTACCCATTTTCCTTTCTCCAAGAGTGGAAAGCATTATTGACGTGAGAGAAATATGCCAGAGGACTTAAGCAGGGAGACAGATGCATACTGTGTATAATTGATCCTGCAATCATGTTGTATATAATTCCCTAACCATGTCAATAAGCCACTGAAGAATTGCTTTGTAGATTAAGAAAAGCTCTTTTTTTTTTAATTTTTCTAGTTTACTTGAACAACTCCCGATGATAATGATTTTCYATTTAAATTACACTTTATCAGGAAAAAATACAATTCATTTTCTCGATTTAGAAGACTCTGCCTTTTAATTTTGTTTCATGTCATATTCTTAGTTTTTATACTGTAACTAGGAGCAGCTGCAGCTTGGATTGGTAGAATACTGAGGCTAAGAACAGACCACTTGGACATAGATACTGCTGATCATGAACTAAATAGGTTATTTGGTTGCTACTTGCTCGTTCATATCCGGTTAATCAATGTGATCAAACTAAAAGGAAAGAAGTTTGATAGGATTTGGAGAGCTGACACCCTTATTTAATCTTTATTCKTACTATATTCCCTCTGTTTCTCAGCTTTCCTTTCTATATTTCTGAGGGCTCAGCAAGTAAGATTTGATGTGGTAAAATACCCTGTGTGTGTGCCCATATTCAAAGTTAACTTGCTCCATCTTTTAATTCATTCTTTTTTCCTCATTCTTTTTCCAAAACTTTAACATAATCTAAAACATTTTCAAAAGTATTTGACATGTTCAGAGGGTCAAACCAATGTCACTGAGGTTTTTCATTACTTTAGGCATTTTACCCCTTTATCTTGCTTTTTATTACTTTCAAGTTCTCCTCCTGTGCCCTTCCCCTTTGCGATCAACCTTTCTCTTTTTCATCATTTCCATGTCTCATTCTCCTCTTTTAGATGAGATCCCTTCTCCACGGTTTTAAATGTTGTAATAAGTAACCAAAGTCTTTACCCATGTATTTTATAAAAATCATTTGATTCTGGAATGAATAAATTACAAATTGGCCTTTACTTTGTGTTTCTGGTTGACTAGAAAATCTCTTGCTTTTTATTAAAACCTACTGTTGTGTGGAACTCTGCYTTGTCTGAGCTCAGTGACCTCTTTCACATAGCTTCAATTCTCAGTTTTCAGAGTGAAGACCGTCTTGAAAAAAAGTTTCATAGCTCTTGTGTGCATGAAGTGCTTTTAAGCCTTCTTTGTTATATTGGAAGCTTGAAGGTGTGGGAGAATAGCCCACCTTTTCACATTATAGAAACACTTTCTACCCAAGAAATATTAATTCTCCAAGTGGAGGACATAACCTCTTTTAGTTTAGTGCTAGAGACCTGAGGCCAGACAGAAGCTGAACCATCTCTCAAAAAAAGATAAGATGTGATTGCATTATGGGCTGGTAGCAGTTAAATTCGTCTAATAGCAAATATATTGTACCCATTCCCCAGATAAAGTCAATCAAGAAAAGATTTTGTATAATTACAGAGAATATACTTACAAACATTTTGTGCTTCAATCAATTTTCTTATAACTCTTGAATAAAGCACTTCTTTTTTAATTTATTTATTTTTTTTTTTACAATACACCTAATATCGAGTGTTACACAGACTACTGCCATGGCCTCCTTTTGGATGAATCTTCACAGAAAGTGTCATGTCCTTCGTAAAGGATCAGACAAGGGTTTTCTGCTGAATGATTAAGCTCTTAGACAATATCATACAGTAAATAAATGATGTCACACAAACTATTACTAAAAATAAGCTGAATTCTTTCACTATACAAAGCTATGCTGAGCATAGTAGGCCTATTATGGGGTTTTTGCAAGAGTATATAATATTTACATTTTAACATTTTGAGCTGGGTTAAAAAAAAGGACAAATATATGTTAAATTAAGATGAATTATTAACATAAAATAGTACTAAACCCCATTTATCTGTTTTCTACCCCATCAAAAAGAATAAAAAATTCTCTGAGTAACTTTTGCAGAGAATAGATACAGATAATTAATAAAGATACTGCCAGATCATTGAAAATCATTTGAAGAAAGCTTTCCCAGCATCTCTCCAACACCATACTTGCTCTGTATTCCACATACGCTTTGATGTTCTCAAAGTCATTTGAGATACTCAGTATACTCCAAAACAGTAAACTAGGGATCAGATCGTATGACACTCCAATTCAAAGTTGGATTATACYCTGTGTGCTGCTGCCAGACAAGGTAATTAATGAGTGTGGCCATTTGTTACATATTGCAGCTGTTAACTATGTAAGTTAGTTTGCTTGAGGAACAACACTGCACACAGCTGCTTGTGGTGATAAACTGTGCTATCAGACACCTTTGTCCACATAACTCRTATTTTCCCCTTTGCTTCATCTTAATTGTGATTTCCACTAACCTTTCAATCATCCAAAGAGRCCRGAGAGTTGTCACTGAAAAAACAAAACAAAACAAAAAAACTCACTGACAGCAAGTCCCATAGAAATACTTCCTTTTCATAGAATCATAGAATCAGYAAGGTTGGAAGGGAMMYCTGGAGATCATCTAGTCCAACCTCCCTGCTCAGCAGGGTCACCTACAGCATATTAGACAGGGTTGCATCCAGGCAGGCCTTGAAGATCTCCAGAGAAGGAGACTCCACAGCCTCTCTGGGCAACCTGCTCCAGTGCTCCGTCACTCTCATAGGGAAGAAATTCCCCCTCACGGTCAGGCAGAACTTCCTGTGCTTCAATTTCTGCCCATTGCCTCTTGTCCTGTCACACAGGACAACTGAAAAGAGTTTGCCCCCGGCCCCCTGACACCCTCCCTTCAGGTACTTGTACACATTGATCAGATCCCCCCTCAGGCTTCTCTTCCCCAGGCTGAAGAGGCCCAGCTCTCACAGCCGTTCCTCATGGGGCAGGTGCTCCAGCCCTCTGATCATCTTTGTAGCCCTACACTGGACTTTCTCCAGTAGCTCCATGTCTCTCTCGTCCTGGGGAGCCCAGAGCTGGACACAGCACTGGAGATGAGGCCTCCCCAGGGCTGAGGAGAGTGGCAGGATCACCTCCCTTGACCTGCTGGCAGTCTTCCTAATGCACCCCAGCAGACCATTGGCCTTCTTGGCCACAAGGGCACATTGCAGGCTCATGGTCAACCTGTCATCCACCAGCACTCCCAGGTCTTTCTCTGCAGAGCTGCTCTCCATCAGATCAGCCCCCTGCTTGTCCTGGTGCCTAGGGTTATTTTTCCCTAGGTACAGGACTCTGCACTTGCCCTTGTTGAACCTCAGGAGGTTCCTCTCTGCCCAGCTCTCCAGCCTGGCCAGGGACCCAGTACTGAGCCTAGGGGGACGCCACTAGCCACAGGCCTCCAACTRGACTCCAYGCCACTGATGAYGACCCTCTGAGCTCTGCCTTTCAGCCAGTTCTCAATCCACCTCACTGTCCACTCRYCTAACCCACACTTCCTGAGCTAATCTAGGCAGATGTTAATGGGAGACAGTGTCAAAGGCCTTGCTGAAGTCAAGGTACACAATGTCCACTGCTCTTCCCTCCTCTCCCCAGCTAGTCAATCCATCATAGAAGGCCATCAGGTTGGTTAAGCAGGATTTCCCCTTGGTGAATTCATGCTGGCTATTCTTGATCACCTTCTTTTCCTCCATRCGTCTGGAGATGACATCCAGAATGAGTTGTTCTGTCACCTTTGCAGGGATGGAGGTGAGGCTGACTGGTCTATAGTTKYCTGGGTCCTCCTTCCTGCCCTTCTTGAAGACTGGARTGACACTGGCTTTCTTCCAGTCCTCAGGCACCTCCCCAGTTCTCCAGGACCTTTCAAAGATGATGGAGAGCGGCTTGGCAATAACATCCACCAGCTCCCTCAGTACCYGTGGGTGCATCCCATYTGGRCCMATGGATTTGTGGATGTCTAGCCYGCCCRGAAGGTCTCTAATCCTATCCTCYTCAACCAAAGGAAAGTCTTCCCTTCTCTGGACTTTCTCCCTCACGTCCAGGCTCTGGGATTCCTGGGGGCTGCCYTTAGCAGTGAAGACTGAAGCACAGAAGGCATTCAGTAATTCTGCYTCCTCTGTATCCCTTGTCACCAGGGCCCCCGCCCCATTCAGTAGCAGGCCCACATTTTCCCTAGTCCTCCTCTTGCTGCTGATGTATTTGAAGAAGCCCCTCCTGTTGTCCTTGACATCCCTTGCAAGACTCAGTTCCAACAGGGCCTTAGCCTTCTTCGCGGCATCTCTACATTTTTTTCCCCTGCAAGTCAACTGTGGAAATGATTTCCCAGCCATGGAAATGACAGTACAGGCTATGACAACTTYAAGAGAAATAGCATTAGAGAATGAGAATTAATCTTGGAATAAGTGAACAATTTATTCTAACCTTGGAAAATCACCACATAAGAACTTTCAAAGCTATTTGCATTAGTGAAAAAAGACATCTACTGTGGATAAAATGTTTGTTATTTTTTTTCTTTTAATGTTATTTCAGCTCTGAAAGACCTTTACCTCACATGCCTTGTTTTTAGAGCAGAGAAGTAAAATCTATATCAGTTACACTTTCTGTGACCATATACCTAAAGGTTTATATATTAATATGGCAGTCTCACATTTGATGCCAAAGCACTAAGGACTCTCAGCTAGAACTGGCACTTAACTCCATTGATTTACCTAAGTTATTGTTCATGTAATCATCATACATTAATGCAAATAGAAGCTTCATTTCAGCAATAAAGGAAACTCAAATGCCCACTAAGATCTCTGGAAGCTGGAACGTTGCCATTGCAGTCCAGCGTTCATCAGCACCAGTGGGACATCAGCAGCTTGAACAACCGTAATGGGCCAGGCTAAGCCTCCACATCTGTAGCAAAAGACGTTTTTCTTGACGAGAAGGTCCTGTTTCACTGTATTTGGGTCTGAGAGACTTTCTAAGAACTGCTCTCTAGTTTTCTCGCAGATAAGCTAATACGGCCTTTCTAACCCAGTCTTATTTCTCAGGAAAATCTGAACTATTTTGGCTGGAATCTTCTTCAAAGATCTCAGTTTGAGTCAGCTACTCTAGTGGCTCCAAGTGTAAATGACTGAAAAAAAGGGTTTATGATAAGAAGTCTTGGGAGAATTTAATGACGGATAACATGGAAAACTGAGTCTAAAATGGCATACAGACTAACCTAACTTGTCTATCTCATTTCTACATTAAATAAGAAAGGGTTTGTTTCCATTTTTTTCTTTTCTTTCCTTCTTTTGGATTTTGTTTTGTTTTGATTTTTAATAAATTGCTTAAATCTAACTCATATCTATTTAAAGAACTTCTACTTTCAAGGTATGGGAAGCTGAAACTGATTTTGGCCAAAATCTATGAACATTTTATATGTAACTTTAGTTTTGAGCATCTGGGATTGATCACACTGAACCTGTGGTAAAAAGAAAGCATTTGATGAATCCCAGATGTTTTAATATGGTACTGCCTCCCAGACTAACTGGATCATGATGGGAAACAAATGAAAGGTAAATGTTTTAAAATTAAAGAGCTAAGTGGGTTTAAATGTAGGAACCTGAAGGTGGGGGGGATGGTGGCACTGTGTCCGAGTAGATGTGCAGTCTCCATTTGACTGTTTCCAAGGGCTGTAATCTCACATGCACGTTAACATAAAGCAAGACATTTAACGTTATCAGTGAAGATGGTCTTTGGATGGTGAATTCGTATGATTTCTTTCTAGCATAATATGAGATAGAAKAGCAAATTGTTAAAAAGGCACACCTGTAAATCTGTTAAATTCTCTTTCCTGTAACTGGTACACACGAGCATAGTAATGTCTCTGACTGTATCATGTCATCATGTCTCTTGTGGGCTATTTTTTCATCCATGATTTTAGTTTAGCCAAATATCTCAGTACTTCACAAAATAACCTGACATTTAATCTTCCCTACTCTACTGTCTCCAACCCACTTAAAATGTGAGAAAAATATCTAATACATTAAGAATCTTGTTGCTGCAGACAGGAAAATTGCTCATTGTTTTTGCTAGTACAATGAACATGGAGAGGGAAAGCATCATATCTTTTGTTTCACTGCAGTGGTTGATCAACCAGAGTATAATTGTTACCTTGCCAGAATTGCTTTTCGGGAATAAATAGCTAGTATTCGTGCTTTATGGTCTGTTATTAGACCTCTGCAAATAAATAAATAAATAAATAAATAAAAGAAATAAAAGAAAGACAAGGGAAAAAAGGCATTACCTTTGACTAAATGTTGCAATTCAGGTCAAAAAGGAAGGGATGCAAAGGCGATCATTTGAAATAAAGAATAATTTCCTACTGCTTGTGCTCAAGATTAATTTTAGCTGGAATGCTAAGTAGAATTTAATCCTCAAATGTGGACTGGTAAGTAGAAGCAATAAAAAAATTATGTTCTTTTTCTTTGGAGGTGAATTTATGGTAACATGGCTTAAGATGCACCATGGAAATTACTCTCAAACTCAAGGATATATATTTCCTCAAAGTAATTTATATTTATTTTTGTTTGCTCCATTCTTATGTGGGAGTTGCCATTTATTGCTGTCCTTGTTGTCCAAAGCACTTTCTTTTTTTCCTCTTTTGCCATTGGTTGAACCTTTTTCATTAATATTTCGTTCATAGCCAGAAATAATGTGTATACTGTCTTCTAAGTGTGTGCATATGTGCACACAAATTTTTTACCCTGCAGAGTAGTRCTGAAGAGAGATTTTTAACATCAGATGAGTCTGTTTCATTGGAAAGTACATGGTACATTATGGAGAAATAAAGTGTTTCATTTTCTTGRATGGGAATATGCTCAAGACCTCCACTTATAGAAAAAAAACACAAATCCCTTTCCATGGCACAACATTTTATTCTGAGACAWAGAAATTACTTTTGTGATATTTTTAAATACTAAATTACCTTTAAGATGTCTAAAATATTGAGGATTTTTTTCCAGCTAAAATACAGGAACGTGTATAGTCAAGATAACTCTTAAGGTAAATGTTATCTGTGACTTAAATTGGATTAAAAACCACTAAAAGGATACAATTCAAACTAGTTTAAAGTATTGATCAACATTCCAAGAAATTTAAAACTAATTTATTAAAAGCACATAAATTAATAGTGGCAACACAAATACARTGTGAAGAAAGACTTAATATAATATTAAAAATATTGCTACTTTAAAAGAAACATTAATAAAGATCTAACCAGAATGACAAAGGCMAAATGATTCATAGGTTACTGTTACTTTGAACTAATCGTGCCCTTTTATTTTAGATTTCCTGCTATAGTGAACGTTATTTTACCATTTGGCATGGGGTGTCGCAGGTACAACAGAATGCAGTGTGTGAGAATTTATTTCTTTGCTACTGTTTGGACCCTCATAAGAACTTTATAGCATATCCATTGCTGTGGTGAATCAGGCCACAGGTTCTTCTAACCTAATGTCCTGTCTCTGACGCTGCCAGTAGCAGATGTTTTAGAAAGGCATATAATAACAGAGCAAGCATAAAGTAATAGTTCCCATGGTATATCCTCCCAGCTGCTGGCAATCTGTGATTTAGGGAGATCCTGAGCTGAAGGTTGCAGACCTTCAAAAACAGAATATGTTTAATAACACTCTGTGGACTTCCACATGATTGTATCTAATAGCCTTCTGAACCCATGTATTCATTTGGCACCCTATACATCCCATGGCAAAGAGTTCTGTAGCTCAGTTGGGGATTTTTTGAATAAATCTGGTCTTAAATCTGGCTCCTGATCATACACATTTGCTTCTTCTCTATTCTTATAATATAAGGACCCATAAGTATTCATTCACTGTTTATTGTCTTCTCATTATTCATGCTTTTATGTTATCTCTAGTCATATCTCTCCTCAGTTGTCTCTTTTTGCTGAGTTTTTGAGGTTTTGACTAATCTCTGCTTCCACAAAAGCTCAGATTTCTCTGTCTCTTAAAAATGGATTAATCCCACTTACTTGTCAGAACTGACCTGAATTGTCTAAGTTAAGATCTTCATCACCTGCCATTCCTGGAGAGCGTCTCCAAATAGTGTTTAAAATTAGATGTAGTTAAGCCAAATCTTGAGACTTAAGTTTAAAACTGAACAAGGACACCGAGTATGCAGATGACGTATTACCACAGCTCCTGACAAAGACCCAGTATAGTGAACACGACACAAACATTGTGTTTTCTTTGATATTCAGGAATGAAAACTCTGTAACATTTCTTATTTTGAAGTGAATAATCTTTTGGGCCTTCAATTATGATTCTTTATTGTGTTGTACCTTATTCATGGAAGAAAGGACCTCAGATTTGCTTTGAATTGTGAGTCTGTTCTGACAAGATAACACCAGTCTTCAAAGAAAGCACACTCAAGATGTAGATGCTCTTTAGAGAATTAGTATTTTTTTTAAGTTTGTTGACTCAGATAATTCAGTGTTACTTTACTGAAATCAGCAGAGCAGCATTGATTTGCGGCAACTACAAATTTAGCTAACACTTTTTTTTTCTGTTTGTACAGCTATTATAATGCGATAAAGAAGTGACTGGTTGACCAGTAATATATTTAACATTCCAGTATTCTCTGCTAGGTCAGGAATTAGAAAAGATATCAGTATCAGTAGTGTGTTGCTGACCTAGGTGCATTTAAGAAGTGCCAAGAGGCTGAGGTACAAATACAAGTGTAAAATGTTAACATTAAATACATCATAGGCTTTTTCAACTGAAGATAGTCATGGTGTTTTGATAGATCCATCTCAGCAGAAAGCCTAGGCTCTCTGTATCGTAAATAGAAAGTGTCAGGCCTCTTGGGTGGACAATTTAAACCACCAAAATTAGGAGCTCCATTGACTATACAGGAAACTTAGATACTAGGATGGGTAACTAGAGTTAGATAATATAAATCTTCCCCAATATATTTAAATATTTGTATCAAACATTATAATCAGTTTGAACTGGAAGGATYTGAATTCCTATTTTTTTTTATTCCTATTTTTGTGTGCTACATCATCAGCGAAAAAATATTTTCTTCTTTTAGCACTAGCAGCATATGTTGTCTTCAAAATAGAAAGCCAATTAACCATTTGGTTTTCTTGACATCAGGGGAACAAAATCTGAAGTGCAGTGCAAAAATCATCATGTTGATGAAAGCTTTGAGTTTTGTAAAAAATTAAAAACAAAAAAACCCAGGAGTTTATAATTAATTATTGGCTATTAAATGCTGACTGTTATCATATCTGGAAAAATATTTAATTCTGGAGCAAACGGTCTAAGTGAAAATAACTAACTGTGTATGTAGCATTCAGTTGCATAGTGAACAAAATGATTGCTGTTTTGATGCAGCAAAGTGGCACCRTGAGCACTATTCATTTGCAGAAGAAAACACATGACTGAATGAGAGCTACATGGATGAAATATACTGAAATAATTAGGATGAAGGAGGACCTGTGGTCATTTATAAAAACAGTGACACAAATAGAAAAGAAATTGCAATATATGGAAGTGAGGAGTTAAAGTAGTAGAGATGCTTCATTACTATTATTTTTAAAATGTTGTTAAATCATCTTGTCCYCTAGTTAGAATGTTGTTCATTTGGTCTGATACAATGAGAAGCAGGGATGTATTCAAGTAGATTTATGCAGAAATAAATATTAAAATTCTGAGAAGTAAATAATTGCCAARGGGCTAATATGGATCTCAGCATGCAGACATGTAGCATGAAGCAGAGAGCTTGTCCAGAAGAAGAATATAACTGCGGTGCAGTGCTCTGCAATGCAAGGGCCATTGCAAATATGGGRTTGAATCTGATGGTGATACAAGTACTAAACTCAAAGCATTTACCTTCTGGTTCCCTGTTCTCCAGAGTGGAAATTGCAACCTTGCGTTTAGGAATGAAGTCTTGCTATGGAATAAACGTAGATAGATTCTCAAAAATATGTCAAAAACAGCCCACATGTCCTTGTGGTTGTATACAGGCAGGACAGTCGTAAGGGTATTTATATCTGAGCTGTTCAAATTGCCTTTGGTCCAGTTTTAAACTWGTTACCTGCTTCTATAAATGCTGTTTAGATAGCCCACCTCTGTTATGTAGATAGTCCACCTGTGAGAGGTGCATACGTCTGAAGGCCTCCAATGAAGCCTAAGCTGGGACTCACCTCTCTCCATAGCAACTGTGATCACTTCATGACGGTGATGCATTTTGTGTACTGTCTGCGCAGCAAGCTCCTTAAAGCCAACCAATATAGCTGCAGTCAAAAGGCTGCTSTATTGCTGAAGAAGATAGTTCTGTACCCATGAGGGTTTCAGAAAGCTGAATGATGGCCTCCTCCATAACAGTCATTTGAATGCTTGCCTGGGAAACAGGGACAGAAGAGTCGTAGTTTTCCTCAGGCAGAGGACTTTGGCTCTGAAGAGCAGAAAAACACCTTACTGCTTATGCTACGGGGTTTGTCTCTGCATTTACTGTGGTTACTATTAGCTGTCATATATGAAAAACTCCTTAGAGCAGGGCTCAAAATGCAGGACTCATAAGAGAGATGGCCTTCAAAGACTGCCTTCATCTTCGTCCCATCCAGTTAGAGTGAATCCAGACCAACCACTTATCATGTAAATGCTTCAGCGGGTATATTCAATGTTTATATATATATGTCCATATGTGGTGTATACATATATCTATAATACATGTGTACATAAAAGACACACTGTCATTGTCTCACTCCTTTTGTTGTTCTTAACTTACATGACAGGGACCCGAATGTGAACACTGATTAAAATTAAGCATGTAAGTTTTGTAGGGTCACATTCTTAAGGATGTTTCCAAATTTTGCATTTACATTTCTTCACTTCATAAACAATTTCAAAATATTGTTATGCTTAGAATGGATAGACCATTCTGCAGACCATTTGAAATGAAAAAATGCCCAGAGTTTACTTTCCAAAGTTGCACTGTTTCCACTAGATGCTGTCAAAATAAAGTAAAGACAAACCACTAAAAAGCACAGAGCACTAATCATATTAGTCCAATGTCAAGGTTTCTGTGTGCAAAGCCACACACAAAATTAGAACCGTGTGGTGCTAATGCGATAGCACTGCTGTTGTAAGCAAACCTATACTGCTCATGCCACAGCCTCCTTTACAGTGAAAGGTTGCCAATCCTGTTACTGCCTTAAAATGTGAAGGTTTCATTAATGTGTTCCTTGAAACAGTAACCTTATCCATTAGGGATTATTATTTGCTTGAAATAGTTTTCTATTAATGTGTGAGTTCCATCGTTATTTATTTTAATTAAGTTTACCTTGAAAGTAAAGACGAGAAAGTATTCCTGGCATGTCCTCCTGAATTATAAGAAGTGTTTATTTGATAGCATGCCAGATTTTACTATAACATGGGTTTTGTCACCCTGGGTTAAACTTTCGTATTTAAACTGTCCTTATAGCTTTCCATTTTAAACCTCTAGTGTCAGGTAGTCTGGGCAGTACTCCTAGTTCTGGTCAGCGGGTCAGGGAAAATAGACTTTATTAAGAGCAAAACATAACTTCTTTTTCAAGAGTGCTGACCTCTGTGAACACTTGGAAAAGTGAGTTGTACATAGACTTTCAATATTTCTGGATAGTTCACCATAAAAAATGAAAACATGCTGAATTTTGATGATTTCTTTACATTTGCATTTCTTATCCTCCAGCAATATTGACAAATTTTTACTTGCAAGTTACATAAGTACAGAATTGGTATTTGTTTTGTGAAATCACAGAATGGTTGAGGTTGGAAGGGACCTCTGGAGATCATCTAGTCCAACCTCCCTGCTCAGCAGGGTCACCTGTTAGACAGAGTTGCATCCAGGCGGGCCTCGAAGATCTCCAGAGAAGGAGACTCCACAACCTCTCTGGGCAACCTGGTCCAGTGCTCCGTCACTCTCACAGGGAAGAAATTCCTCCTCACATCCTCACAAGTCTTTGAGATATGTATTGTCTTCTTGCACTTTCTGCTGTGCCCAGCACAATGATGCTCTTATTCTGGCTAACTTTTATTTCTCCAGTGCAAGTTATCTCTATTATATTAAATTTGTTAGGGCAACTATTACATTAGCATATGTTGCTAAAGTGTTTTGATTACTTGTCTTCTTTTCCCTGATAACCCCTTCTCCTTCTAGTGCCAGATTCCAAACAAAGAGTAAAATATGTATTCTCCTTGGTTGGTCTATTAATCCACTATAATTTCTCTTACGTAAATATCGAAAGCATTTTGAGGCAAAACTTGTCATTACATTATTTGATTGCTCAGTGTTTAAAGAATTCGACYGAAGGTTCCTGCTAAAATAGAAGTGCAAAAATAAACCACCAGAGCAACGACGTATCCCTTCATACCCGTGACTCTCAACTCGTGCCTCTCAAACAACACGTACCTCTGATGTTGAGCACAGTCCTACATTTTGCTTTCTGTAGACACATGCTTTTTCAAGTGGACGGGGAGAACAGAAGATTATTTCTTCAGTAACTCCTTGCTGGGAATGGTAAGCATTCCTGTGGCAAGTGGAGTCTGCTCAACAGTTGTGAACAACTGGGTGGAACGGAGAGGAAGGCACCTTGGGATTCGCGTTTAAATTTTCATTTTTTCAGACTGATGACTTTCCTCTGGATTGCAAAGGCAGATCTCTCACCAAGAGCTTGTGCTTAGCATGTCCTTCTAATGTGCTGTCATGGAACCACTACAAGGAGGAAAAATCTTTAAATGAATAGTTCAAAGGGTTCTTTAGATTTACATTTATCACTATTCTATATTACTGGCATGATTTACTTTCACTCAGGCGGGCTAAATGACATCATTATTATACTGTGGGAGAAAGAAGTAGGTTTAAGTTGGAAATGATATTGTACAGCATCTTATCAGCAGTATTTATGAAAGTATTAATATCACATTGGGGAAAAATTTAGTTGAAATCCTGAAAAATGTGTTTTACATTATAAACTTCCATAAGCCATTGACACTGAGCAGCCTTAGCATTTGGCACAACCATTTTCTCTCTGAAATCCTGTTTATGGCACAAGAACAAAAATTTTGTGTACCATGTTTTCATTTTCTCAGATTTCTTTATTATTGACTGATATATTTATGGCATATGACTGCACTTATGTGTGGATGACTGTACAGATAGCTACAAAGAAAAGTATTTAATTCAGTCCTTTAATCTCTGGCTACATTTGTTAATTTTTTCTCTCTTTTTTTTTACCTCTTTTGAAAAAAAAGGGAAATTCAAAGGAAAAGAAAATATTTTCAGCAGTAACTTTTCTATTGAAAATCACTTTAGTTTTCTTTAAGAATGAGGAATGTAGTATGTCTAATTATATGAGACTGTAGTAGTACTGTTATGTATGTTGATGAAATAAAGTAGCAAAAAATTATGTTTGAAAATCAAATTTACTAAATATAGTTGATATTAGAGATAGCTTTATGATACAAACTAAGTTACTTAATTGTATGTTTCGCATGTTTCTAGTACGGAGTAGGATTAAAAATGCTGAAAAATAACAGTATTACCATTGGTTTATAAACAGAAATTAAGGTTATAGAACAGGTATGAGAAAAATAGATACTAAATAATGGAAATGTAGAATAAAATACTGTTTTCAGGGAAAATCTTGGAGAACAGACATGAAATGATTTCATATGTTTAATTAATACAATCAGAACAGCACGATTTTGATGACCAACAATAACTCTAACTCTGAAATTCTGCACAAAACCTAACAACAGTGTTATCTGTCTCATGCTATACACTTTGATATTACTTAAATTCATATAAACATTATCTTAAAAAGAATTTTAAAGTTTTAAAAGAGAGGTTAAAAAAGATAGTGTTATTAACACATTTTTATACTAAAATAATTTTACTATTCATTCTCATTTTAAAATTTTCCCATTGTTTTGCTAAAATCAATTTTCCTCAATATTACCAGGCTTAAATCCCCCTCCCCAAAAAAAAGAAAAAAGAGAAAAAAGCAAAAATAAGTGAAAATTCGGACAGAAAGAACACTTTATGTAACATRTTCATTTTTATAAGTGTCTTCAGATCAGCCAACTATAACATCAAGATAATCATCAAAGACATTAGTTAGAAATAAAAATTAAGTGTCTAATTCTTAATTAACAGACTTGAGAAAGAAAGATATATATTTCTCCCCATTCCAGATACATATGTATACATACAAAATACACATTTGTACACTGAAACTTTGGTTTCTCTCTATTTTTAACACCACTTTTTTTACCATTTTCTAGAAACTACTGGTCTCCTATAGGTGAATGTGCCACCTGCTTGGAAAAGACGCTTTTCACTTCCCAAAAGTGCTTTTCACTTCCCACTCCGTGCCACAAACAGTCTATTTGCAGTGATGCTAGGTTTTGTGCAGCTTTACTTTTAAATGCTTTTTCATTCTTGTTCAAAGCTTCTTATTTCTATCAGCTTTCCTCATTTTTCCTCCAGTGGAAGTGGTTAGTTGTTTCCAGTTGAAAAGGAATTTGATATGAGTGCCTAAAGCTTATTCTTGCCTGAGACTGAAAATATGTATATTTTTTGAAGATAGATATTATTGTCTAATTAAGAAATGTGCTCGCAGGTTATTGAAGATCTTAAGTGTTATTTCTTTCTATTTTTTTTTCTTTCCTGTCAACTTAGAACTATCCAAAAGGTAAATAAACTCATTATCCTTCAGCCTACTAGCACAATGGACTGGAATATGTAACTTTGGGAATCAGAGCTAAACGGATATGTGAAAAATTGAAACTGTTCACTGTTTTCTATCTAATTGTCTCATTGTAGTTATGAACTGTAATTTTGGGGTAACTACAACATGTTGTGATATTAAAAATGTTTATTGATAATGTTTCTGCATAGGAAAACAGCTCTGTACACAAAGACAATTAAAAATTCTAAAAAAAATTCTAAAATAATTTATTACAGACCAGTGGAATTCATTGGCAAGTTAGACAGAGGAAGCTGAAATATGGTTCTCCCACTGCACTATTGGATTCAGAATATTAATGGAGTAAACAACATTGCTTACAAGACACACAAGGCTTTTGTATATACAAATGTCTGGTTGTAATTCCAGTACAGCAAGGACACATTATACCCACTGAACCTTCTGAAAAGGATATTAATGTCTCATAATAAAGGATATTAATTCAATTCACAGGAGAATCTGACACGTGAGGAGATGCTGAGAGAGCTGGGATTGTTTAGCCTGGAGAGGAGAAGGCTCGGGGAATCCTGTTGTGTGGCAGCACAAGAGGTAACAGGCACAAGTGGAAACCCCTAAGGAATTCCCTTTAAAAATAAGACAAATCCCTTTTCCTTTAAAGGTTAGACTAGAGACATTATGGATACTCCATCTTTGGAGATATTGAAAAGCCTCCTGGATAGGATCCTGAGCTACCTGCTCAGGTAGTTGACTCTGGTTTGAGCAAAGGGGTAGGACTAGACGATCTCCAGATGTGCCTTCTGACCTCAGCAACTCTGTGGTTCCGTTTGGTGATACTGAAGGTAAACTCTCACAATAGCTTTTTATTAAAATTCTGCTGAACTTATCTGTGGTTAGATTTGCGTAAGAAAAATCTTTCACATAAATTTTTGCATTAAGAATCCCTATTGCTGATACAGATGCTACTTGGTACCCCTGTTGGCTCTTTTTCTGCATCAGTGCTTGACATATATCTTACAGTTCCTTTTTATATTTTAAATGGTAGCATTAAGAAAACTAGTTATTACTAATACTTAAAAAGAAAATCTATTTAACTTGCAATCTGGATTGGTAAGAGTTCAAAAACCCTTTTGTTGAAGTGAACAAAGGATTAACAGTAGCATGTTTCCTTTTGCAAGAACAGTTCCAGAAAACAAGATAAGCAGAATGAGAAATCAATATCTATAACAATTGTTGGGAAAGATTAAATTTATGTAACTGTTACAAACTCTGTATATTGCATGTAATAAACAGCATTAAAAGATTCGTATGAGATGGGAGGATCAAAACATTGAGGATTTTAGGCTAGTTTATATTACTCTTACATTTCCTCCTAAGAAAATAACCAGTTTAAAATCAACTTATCAAACATATATCATATGCATATTTTACATTCAGAAGGTTAGAATAGATTGTATTATGTTGACTTTTACTTAAAACTTCTTTTACTTAAAAAAAGTTTCTACATTCACTTGAGGTGCACCCCATTGCAATTGTTCTTTTACCACTCAAGCCAATCATACAGGTCCTGCTGAGGTCATGCTGTCCAGAATCAGAAAAAGTGTTATGTCTTCCTGACTTTTTTATTATCTCTGGTCACTGACTTTGGACAACTGCAAAGCATATGTCCCATGCATGTATTTTCTTTCCCTATTATGTTATAGCTTTAATAAGACAGAGCCTTCCAGTAGAGAAGGTGAGATTTGAAGACCATAAATTATTTTGAGCAGCTGTGGAAAAAACTTCATGTAATAGCTATGCATGGTTGTGAAGTATTCCCTTCTTGCTTTTTCCTAGGCCACTGCTAAAATGTACAGGAAATATAAAACTGCACTGAGTTCCCCAATCTGTCTGACTCTCTGCAAAGCTATGTTAGTAGGGAAGAAGTCCCCATGCATGAGTATGAAGTCATGCATGGTTTTGATTGTTTCTCCATATTCTGCTAATTATAATGGCATTATTTGCTAAATGTAGTGGCAGAAGACACATCATGAGTGATCTCATCAATTTGAGATGTGATGTCACATTTGAATTTTCAGCCCTACTGTTCACATTGGTGTCAACTGAGAATCCATCAACTTACTTTGACTAATGTTTTCTTTAATTTTGGCTAATGAATGTCACAGCTTGCATATTGAGTTATATGCCAGCTTGCTCTTTTAAGAGCCAGCACTGCAGTTATCCTGTCAACACCAGATTTCAGAATGAATTCCTTTGGCTAGTCTGCCTTCAATGCAGTGCCCCTCAAATTTCCAGTTCAACCACGCAGAGGGTTGTCTTGCTGGTTCAATGTATATGTTTAAAGCATGACTTTAATTTTAGTTGTTTTCCTAATGGCTTCCACTTACTGAATTACTGTTTTCTTTAGGGAGCACCTTGGGAGGCCAGTTGAAAGGACATATATTTTAATATATATGTATATACACAGAGAGAAAGAGAGAGAAGTAGAGACGGATATCTAAACCAAATTTTATTTTTTTACGGAAAATACTTTAGAAAATAGCACTTTGTAGACTATTGGTCCATGCCACAGATTTATAAATAATCAAGAAACAAACATTTTAGGGAAAAAGTGCTACTATCTCCTTAAGTAACATTAGTATACATTTGGTATTGATTTATCCATATTGAGCAAATATAGTTTCGTTCTTGTAAATGAACATTTACAGTGTATTTTGGACTTGTTACAAGTACCACTAAAGTACTGGGATGACCTGCATAATTTTTTTGAGGCTTTACTACTCTTGAGTAACCTATCTCACATGCGTGCCAATACAACCTTCATGCTAATCCACACCACACTATCAAGTTATTTTTCCCTCTCTCATCTAATCTAGTTTTCAGCACCTGTACCAAAGCCAAACTGCCTGTGATGATAGTCTCAAGGCTGGAGAATAAGGGGGTGAAAATTACTTAAGCCTGAGAATATTTGGCACAAAGGTGTTAAGAAAAATCTTTGTGAGGAACATACCAAAAGTGCAGATCATATAGAAGAGATTGGGCAAGTTCTGCTCTCATATAACAATAAAACTGTGCTATAACCAGTAGGTATTTTTGTGTAAGTGAGAGGAGAGTATTTACCCAGTAAGTTAAAGATAAATAAAATGCAGCAGAGATTTGAGTCTTCCAGACTAATCTGAATTACTGCTGGGAGTTAAATTTATGCGTTGCTGTCTTAAATTTAAGAAAATGAGTGGGACAACTCTAATTGAATCACTTGCTGATATTTCTTAGAAGTGGTTGTAGGGAGAGGCTTTAGGTTTCTTCAGCTATTTATTTTATTTTTTCTCTGAACACAATTCTATTATCTAGGAAAACTGCTGCTTTGGATGTAATCTTACTGGGCCTTTGCCCAGTACTTAAAACAAACTGAACTTGAGCTGTTTCCAGAAGACTGGGAGGAGTTGTGCAAAATGATTAGAACTATGATTAAAAATAAATGTTGTGTCTTGGCACCACTGCTTTCAGTGGGAAGCTGAACTCATGTCAAATGGGCCATTCTACCTATAACTCCCGAGAGGACCAAACCAGGAAAAGTTCATTCATTCTTCTTAGGTTGCCAGAAGAGACACAGGCATTTTACTAGCAGCCTTGTGAGCAAATGCATTGATCCTTTGCTCTGTTGATCCTTCGGACCAGATTTGGGAGGAACAGCTAGAAAGGCAGAGTGGGAAGCTGAATGGGTTGAAAAGGGTCTGAACAGGCTCCTTCCTGCCCCAGAGAGGGGCCCACAGCAGCTGGGCCTCTGCCTGCCAGTGTAGAGAATAAAAGATGCCGGGTAAAGTAAAACAGAACGAAATCAAAAATCAATGTGTCTTTCAAATGCACAAGAAGAGATAGAAGGAACATGGGGATTAACCAAAGGTTCATGAGTCAGGGAATACGCTAGACTAGACCAGACAAAAGGAATGGATGTCAAAGCAGAAAATCCATTTCGCTGTCCAAAGACACAGCGTGGCCTGCAAGCATGACCTGATTCTGCACAGTGTAAGTTTGTGAAATTGTAAAGCTAGTCTATTTTTCTGTTTTCTCTTTTAATCTGCCAAGATCTTGGTTTAGATTTTTAAACAGTTAATTTAGACTGGGAGGATTTTGTATCCTTTGTCTACACAGAGATCAATGGCAAAATGTTTGCTGATAGCACAGAATGTTTATAAATATTTATTGGTGATAAATCTAATACAGCCAAGAACACTTATATTCTAACCTGCCTTGTAAACTCTATTTGCATTTTCATCTACATTGCCCAAATGAATACAGTAGGATTGAAGAGAGACACACTGTGGCAGGATCTGACCTCTGCAATGATGTTTATTGATGAGCTATCTCTTTTCCAAATTCCTTGGTGTATTTACAAGGCTGAAATTTTTCCATATCTCTTCAGTGTCTAACACTACAGCCTATTATTATTTAGTCTAGTGACACTGATAAGAGGCAGAGCTCTCCCCAGGCACTTAAGTGCTGCATGGGCTCTCTCTCAAGGGACAAAGAAATAATGGAAGGTGGAGGAGAGGGAATAAAGAGATGGGTGTTCTGTGTTTGTCATTCCACCAGGATTAATGTGACAGAGTAAATATGCAGATGTTAGAGATATTTCACGGAAGGAAGAAAGTATATTCTCATACTTCTCTGCTTGCAGAGACACTTCCTAAATCTCACTTTAATGTGATGATTTTTGTGTGTGTGCTTTTTCCTCATTTGTGGGCTGGATAACTCATATTTAATTCCAATTGAAAGAATTTCTGTAGACACAGAACTTCCCTGAACTAAGGTCATGCAATTAGAGGTAGAAAAAACTTATCTAGCCTATGGATTGGTGAGTCAGCTCAAGTAAGTGTGATTTATAAAACTTTCTGGCTAATATCTAAAACTAAATAATGAACCTAAAGATACTATTAAAATGTTTAAGCATAACAGTCCTCTCCCCACTCCCCACTTGTTATCTCTTTAATGCTTTCACTAAATTAGTGAATTATAAGAAAGTGTCATTCATTTGTATATTTTTATCAATGCAGAATGACAGCATTTTACTTTTCTTGCTCTTATTCCTTAGTGTGCCTGAGCTGCACTTAAATCTGTTTAGTGTCTCAGCAGAGAACATACTTATCTACTTTAGTTCTTAACACATACCATTAAATATGCTTTCTGTGTTTTTAGCATTGTTTTCAAAGTGTAGTTAAGGTGAGCTTCTTTCTTCAGAAATGAGATTTAAGCCTTTTAAGAAACAGAATGTAATCCTTCCACCTTTCTAATCCCYGTGTATTTTTAATCCTTCGCCTAGTTGTGCAGGATCTGCAGGAGTCCTGAGGAATGCTGCTGCACATTTCTGCACTAAAAACCCTTTCCATCTGCTTCTGCTGATTACAACGAGTAAATAGTTAGGTCTCAGAATGAGTTAACCTCAGATGTATCAGCTCCTATCTTTCCCTGATCTCAGTATCAGGGTCAAACTTGTAAGCGTTAGAGACAAAATTACTAAAGCATTCAAGATTAAAACCTAAGACTCTCAGGTTTTAGTTTTGATTTTGAAATTAAGGTGACTTTATACTTCTGTTTTAGTTCAAAGTTCCTTTTTATTCTGGCAATTGTTAGAAGGAGRAACCGTATTACTAAATCTTATTTTCAACTATAAAACAGGCTTATGATATCAGCAACTCCATGGAAACAATTAGATTTGCAAGACTTCACACAAAAATAGGTCAAAACAAATGAAAAATAGCTCTAGTCTGAAGAACTTATCTCTCAACCTATGTCTGTGAAAGCAACAATAATATCAAAATAAAGAGTACCTTAGCACATGGCATTAGGGAATACTGTGGGCTTTAGAGTAAATTTAAGCTGCAGCTTCTTTATGTAACATATAGTAACACCGGCTAATATACAAATAATTATGGCTTCTTTCTATCCATTTAGATAGCTGTTCACTGTATGCAAATCAGTTTTCAATCTAGATGATGATTATTTAGGATTACTAGGTTCTTCAATGTAAATTTTCATGCTAAGCAGCTGCCATCCATTTCCAAGTCAGTGTAAATTCTTGATAAATTCACCACTTACGAAACAGTTCTGTATGTCACATGAATAGCTGACGACTGCAAGTTTGTTGTCCACACTTACCTTAAGAGTGTTCTTATCTCGGTTGCTGATGTTAGTACATACTACTGGCATATTGCTAAGACACAGCTTCTTTTAAAGAACACCTTACTACTATATTATCATTTTTTGTGTCTACGATTTTTTTGGTTGTAGATAGCTGCAGACTATTTACTCTCTTTGGCTGAATCAACACTTGATCCCTGGTTTGGAGCTTATACTYTCCAAGAGGGGTTGTAATATTGTCCATAATGGGCAAAAGAGAATTAACAAAAGGTTATGTTTCCCATTTTATATGTATTAAGGGTTGGATGGAAGTACAAGTTGTACAGCATGTAGAAAATATTGCTCATATCTGTAGATTCATACATATGGTACTATTCAAATCCTATTCATGATGAAGACTATTCCAAATTTAACTGAATTTCTAAATGARTTCTCCTCTATCTCTAGATGGTATTGAAATCTCTATCAGAACCAGACCAAGCTTCCCCTCTTTCCCAGATCTAACTTACTGCAAAAGATATTGCCAAAAATGCTTTCTTTCAGATTCTAAAAGTTTTCATCCTACTGAGATGGAATTTATTCTGTTTTCCCTTCATAGTCCCATTCCACTTTGAGTTAAATGCATGTTTTCCTGATATTTCCCGTGTTTTTTCACTGCTAGCGAGAAACAAGACTCTCTTAATTTCAAGTGCAATTCAAACTGCATTTGYTTCCTTCATGTCCGTATGTGCAGACCTACTACCTATCCGTATTGACAAGCAGAGCATATTATTTGGAAAGACAATTTGCAGAATAATCTCTTATCTTTGGAAATAGTAGAAAATAAGACACTGAGAACTGTCTGTCTTTGGGGTGCCTTGCGTGTGCTAAACAGACAACAAACAGAGCATCAACAGAGCAACACCTTTGGAGATCGTCTAGTCCAAACACCCTGCTCAAACCAGAGTCAGCTACAGCATGTTGCTCAGGACCTTGTCCAAGCAGCTTTTGAATATCTCGAAGGATKGAGGTTCCTCAACCTCTCTGGACAACCTATCCCAGTGTTTGATCAGCCTTACGGGAAATAAGTTTTTTCTTATTCATCATGGTGGTGCATAAGATCTGAGTGACTGAGTGTATATTGAAGCACTGAGATTTTGGTCATTTTATGGTGATTCACTGATTTATTATTATCATTATTATTGGAAGTTAATGATCAACTGCAGAGGCTATTTTTTCCCAATAGATCTGAAAATTTGCTTATGTCTTATGTTTATCGATTCTCCTTCCTCTGCAGTGGTCCCTACAGAAACATGTTTGATTCAAGAAACCAGTTCTTGATTGGGAGCTGATTTGATCTAATTATAGGCTTAGCGAAGACTACATTTCAGGTGGGCTTGGATATTCTCCTTTGCCTGGAAAAGGGATGCTATTATGAGTGTTAATGTATTAAAAGAGCAATGAAAGAGAGTCTACTAATGACTGAGAGTCACAATGAGTGAGTTAAGCATTGCGTGGTATGGATTATAATTCCAGTTTTTTTTAAATTCTAGGGGAAGTGACATTGTTCCTGTGGGGATATCTGCCCACACCAGGAAATCAGCACATATTTAACATAATTGGCAGGCACTGGGAACTTGACTCACATAATTTTTTGCCCATGTGCTGTCTGGGTTTGTTACTGCTATTCAATTTCTCAGAGCTCTTGATGCTAAAAATACATAGTCAACAACTGCTCATTAAAAAAAATGAAAAACTGAGATTTTTTTCATTCTGCCTCTATCAATTATCTCATTTGATGAAATTATTGCAAAAATGATACATTTCATAAAATGATTGGTTAATCTTGTAAATCTTGTATACTAGCAAGTAGATACTAATGTTACAGTCTCTGTGTTCAATTCTTAATCACAGCATTTCTTTTAATACCTTCATTCATCTTCTGGCACTTCTTTATCCAATACATGTCTGTGGGTCACTCCTGCATAGATGGAAGAGACTCCCTCTGTGTGTCTGACAGGAGATCTTCATTCCTCGCTGGTGAGAAAAAACACTGATTTGAAAGCAGTATGGTTGAAGGTGAAGTGTTGAAGGTGAAGGTTTTTTTTTTTTTTTTTTTTTTTTTTTAACTAAATTTACTAGATCAAACTATCCCAGCATGGATGTGCAAGGAGCAGACTGCTCTTTCCCTCTGGCTCTCAAATTCAAGTGTTTTAGCAAAGCATGGCCTAATTATAGCTAACAAGGTGTTCTGTTAATCTTTCTACATTGCTTTAAAAAGCTTTATTAGTATACCGAAACCATATCTCATTAAAGAGCTCTCACGATGTGTTTGAAAAATAGCAAATTCACTAGATAGGCAACATTTTCTTTGTCCTTTAAAGGCTTTTATAACCATTGCAGTGACAAGACAATTACCAGATTCTTTGTGGTACAAGATCTTTTAAAATGTTTCTCATCGTCTGATGAACTAGCTTGGCTTTCCATGAGCAGCTTTTATTTCTTATTAAAAATCAGAGAAGAGGGAGATACTTCTCTGTTCAAACGAAATCTCCATCAAACCAAAAACTGTTTAAAAATCCTTCATGAATGATGTTTTCTGAGTAGCTTTACCAAAACCACTTTGGAATAACAGGTGAAAAAWTACGTGCTGGGATTTGTGAATCTATGGCAACTATGAGAAACATTATGTCAAACATGTATATAGAGGTGAAATCCTGTCATTAGCACGTGAATTATTAAAGCAGTGCTACACATATCATTTTAGTCCTTGCTCCTGGTGTAAAACTGAGTTACTCAGAGAGGCACGTGGTGTCAGTTTTACTTTCCTCCTAGCTCTGGATCTCTTTCTCCCCAGCAGAAGTCTGATCTGGCTTACGCTTTCTGCACTGAAGCTAGAGCACTTTCCTGGGATTCCTCTCTCGTAGCCTGGGGTTGCACTTAACACACTGCATGTAAGGAAGAGTATTTTACTTGCTCTCCAGCTCAAGGTAGGATAAGGCCCCAGATGAAGATGGGTCTGTGTTGATCATCTTCACACATTCATGTTGCACGCTAYTGATGTTTTTGATAGTTCATTGATGCTTTTGATAGCTCGAGTAGAGAGTGATACCAGTCCTCCAGATTGCAGCACTCTGAGCTCCAGTTTTGAAGTTTTAGGATCTATTACAATTGGTGCATTGCAAAGAAAAACAGTATAATAAAAATAGGTAGCAAACACAGCCAGCATCAACAAATAAGTTTCCAAATTTTCTGAATYTAAGTGTCTATTTAATTTTATCCTGACCGAATGATTTGGTCCTTCATTCTCCAAATCTGAGGATTATAAAAAAGTACATGAGGATGAGATCATTTAAATAATGTATTGTACATTACCATTAGAACTGGACTGATGTAAGAAAAGCCTGAGCATTGGATAAAACGTAGCTCAAGTACAGGATTGAGTGTCTGTGTAAGAAAACATTTTCATTAACAATACAAATACAGTCTCACTGTCTATTAGTTATTCCTCCACTGAAAAATCAGGTCAGTATCTAATTTCAGTGATAACAGTACATCTTCAGCTGGTGTAAATCTGCTGGTATAAGTCTGATTATTAAAACCAGATGAGCATTTAGCCACAAACCCTGTTGTCCTCAAATGCTCAGAAATTGAATGTCTATAATAATCATTACCTCAGCTTTAAAAAAGAGTGTTTTGCCCATTTTAATTTCAAAATTTAGATGAGTTTAGTTCCCAGGAAAGCAAAAACTGCTCTAGTTTATATGAAAGATAAAGCTGGTGCAGGTGTCAAGCAACCTTTGTATCTCAGCATTTCTCCAATTCTGATTGTATTAGCCTGCTAGCTAAAAATAAAAAGTAGCAAATTAAAAGGTGAGTCTGAAATGTTGACAATAGCTAAAGACAATGATGATATCACTCATTACGTCACCATTATATAAAACTTGTTTGAGTGTCTTTGGCAAAGATAAATTAAATGATCTTTTCTTTTCCAGCTATATACAAAACGCTTATGTCCAAAACAGTTCGTAAGCTGAAATTTTCCTCGGCAGATGTCTTCTACCCCACTGCTGCCTGTTATATTTCTCCACCTGAGTAAGTCAATCCATTTGCTCCAAAGACTCCTGGCATATTCACAATTTMTTATAAAAAAATCAATCAATTGTGCTCGATTCTATATAGGATCTTCCTGAATAAACCTCTGTTTCCAGAATGAACATACCAAAAAATGTTAGTCAGTAACAGATACTGTTTTTAACTTGCAGTCAGACAAAAATACTCTAAATTGGGAAAGATCTTACACTGTAAGTAACAGCTTTAATCAATGCTAGAAATAAATGCACATTTTCTTCTCCAGTGTGTCTATCATATTACAACCAACAGTGACAGAATGAGAACATGAAATAATAAAAATGTGATTTTTAAATCCAGAACTTGTTTTCATGGCTGTAGCTGTGAATTCAGAGTGAAAGTAATGCTGAAGCTTTAAAATATGTAATACAGTTTGTTAACATCCCCCAAATTCAGATCGGCAGCCCCACTGCCGACCATCATGAGAATTCAGGAGATTTACTTTCCTTGTCAAGAGTTAGTCAGAAGCATAGGGGTAAGTGAGGGTTTCAGATGTTCTAGAATTAAACTTTCTGCGAAAGAAAATATTGAGACATCACTCCCAGCCACTCAGGAAAGGCAAGAGGGTTAATAAGCTTTTTCAAATGCTACTAATGTAAAGTTAATATTTTTCTRATTATATATATCTGTAGGAATTTTGAATATCTCTATCCAATGGCGTCTTCAAGGAACTGAAGAGAGAAATGCCACAAGCTYAGATGCTTATAGCTAGGATCAAAGATCAGACAAAAAGAAATTTTTTGCTCTTTTGAAAACYGTGTGTATCATATGCATTCTCTTAAAAAAAGAAAGAAGTTACCAGATCTATGTGTACCAGGAAACATCAGAAAATAGATGAAATTCAGAGATGAGCAGAAATACCTCTCTGAATAAGACACATTATAAGGAAAAGGAACTAAACTTCCTTTAGCCAGTGGAGCAGAACTGGTACCTTCTCTGTGGGCTTTGGAACATCATTTCTCATTCTGTCACTGGAGAGCTCGCTACATTGCTTCCTCATGAAAACTAGACAATTGGTCACCCTTAAACCTGGTGCCATCCTGCTCATTTGCAAGCCTTCTCAGGGAGGCCATAAATTGTGATTTTATTCCTTCCACTCCAAAAGCCAGTCAGTTATTTCTAGTCTTTTTCTTGTTTTCGCTAGAAGTAGAAAAGATAAGCAAATCCTTTTGGGACGTAGGTGAAGACTCTGCAGAAATAAAAAGAGAAGTGCATTGAAGGTTGGTCTTGCTTGGCTGATGGTGCCACTGGTGCACAAAGAATGACAGGAGCAAATGCAAAAGGGCTCTCCGTGGTTTGCCTTGGTGCYGCATCAATGGCGATTTCTGGAACAGTGCATGCTTGGTAGAAAAGGAAATCAGAGCATATACCTGAGAGAATTGACATCCTACTTGACACCTGGGCATTCTCCATGAAGAAAGCTTTTCAGGCGTTGTGCTTTTGTTTGTTTTTTATGACRAAGTGAGCTGCAGCTGAAGTGTGAAGCTTGGGGTTCTCAGGTGAAGATTTGGGAAGGCAGCTATTTAAAAGACGTTTTTGACTTCCCTCCCTTGCAACTTACTTCTCACACCTGTACAAGATAAGAAAGGAGAAGTGTAACTAGTGTTTATTTTTCTCCTTCAACTTCTCTCTCCTTAACGGGAGACTACAAATTACTAAATACTGTTGGYACCCAAATTCTGAATYASTAASTGAGAYRGYRTCAGTAGCACCATTAYCATTACTCTTCCACAAAGAGAAAASATCTCACTGTGCATGTAATAAGCACGATTATTTTGAAGGGAAAAATATATCTAAATGAGTATTGGCCCATGAGGAACATAGTTCTACAGAAAGAGACCTTGATTTTTGTGTTCAGATCATAGGTTTAAACGTCACATGTCTAAAGTGTACCAKCCTACATAAAACCAACCTGATTTTCACTGGTTTCTAAATAGTTATTAAACTGGCAATTGAGAGTCCTGGTGGCAGAACTCTTGTTTTAATGTTTATGCTGACTCATGAACAAACAACTGATTTTTCTGTAATGTTCACGTACAGTTCACTCTCTCGGATAGGCATGCACGTTTCCTGCTATTGCAGGTTGTTTCAAGGGGATTTTCTTTAGATCCTCGTCTCCCTGAGTTACTTCAGTCATCCAGCTCTTTACAGGGTTGAGATCCAGGACAGCTCTGACCCTAATACTAAGCCTTAAAGTCCCAGTGGCCCTGCTTAGTTTTACAGTCCCAAAGAGTGATTTAGATTTGCTCTGAAATTAGATCAGAATCCTGTATTGAAAGTTTAGGAAACCAGCTATCAATATAGCTAGGAAAACATTTTTTTTTCTTAAAACTTTCTGGAAACACTATATAAAGAAAACAAAATGCTTAAGAAAACAAGTCTGTCCAATTTTTCTCCAAGTCATGTAACAGCAGAAGATGAAAATCTCTTTTTTGGCTTTCTTTTCTTCCCCAAGACCCTCTCTGAAGGCATAGTCCTTTGGCAGCAATAACTTGACCATTTGTCTGAACTCTTTGACCTCTTATATCTGTCTCATGCCACAACTTTCACTTCAGGTGTTTTACAAGATTTGCTAAATTCATGCTATGATCATTGAAAACAGCTAGATTCTGCTTTTTATTTTGGTTATAAATAGAGAGAAAGAGTTTAAATTGTATCTGCTAATAAAGTTTAAATCAGGGAAAATGTGTAGGTTATTTTGTTAATATTTTTGAGACAGATATATATATATCAGCTTGTTTCCAAAATGAGATTCACATTTTTATTGTGTAATTCTTTTCTTTTGTCTTTTCAGCTACATTTTACTAGCATTACCAGTTCAGGTGCTGCTTTTATTTTCAGGAGGACCAATATTTCATCTCAGGCATAAATCACTAAGACCAAATACTATCAAACCTTTGAAAGACAGAGTTAGATCTGAAGCTTCCTGATGGAATATTAGAAATCTGGCAAGGCAACAATGAATTTAAGAAAAAGAGGCAGCACTAAGAGGTTTTGAGGGTACTGAAACGTCCCTTCATATATTAAGAATACAACCTTATTTTCAGAGTACTGAGCAGCCTGGATTCCTGGTAAGCAATTAAGACTTCAAATATTTGAAGTTCTCTCTACCTCCCCAAAATCAAGCCAATATGATAATTTTGTCCACATATATCACCAACCTTTCATGTACTATAAGTAAACTAAATACGCTCGAACTCAGAGCTAAATCACTGCAGTATTTTCAGTACACTCACAAAGCACTTCAGTGTATCAGAAGCAAAAATACTCAAAGCCTCTGAAAGTTGATGGTCATTTCATCAGATGAGGTGGCAGTAATAAACCAAGGCTGACTTTCAATCTTACAACAAATAATGAATAAATTCAAGTAAAAAGTTTTCTCTAATGCTTTCCAGAACTAAACCAGGGAGATATGTTGTAAATCTACTGCAAATGTACAGATTTTTACTATTTTATTACTAATGACAGTTTATAAAATGAAATAGTATTGTTATAGTAATGCAATATGATAGTTTATGGTTGAAAGATTAAAAGCTATATTTTCCCACTCATTTTTGACAGTAACACCTAATTCCATTAGAAGCAACTCTGTGTGGCTATTTTTATCTTCACTGATAACTGCAAAATCAGCTTTTTTCCTTGACAACTAAGCCTCTTTGAATTTCATAAGTGGAATAAACTGCTGTTGAATGAATTTTAAGTATGTGCATGCAGTTAAATTTACATTCAAAGAATTTTTTCCTAGGGAAAATTTTGTTTTCTTACTCAGATCATGAGGTGCAAGATGATCCATTACTTACAGAAGTTTAGATTTTTAAGAAAGCCTAAAGGATATAAATGTACTTTACTCATGTAATTTCAACTAGAAATCTGAAAAACAGACAATCACCTTTAGCTGTAAAAAAAAATAGCAGAGTTACAATTGCTTCAAAAACTGTTGCCTTGAGTCGCTTGAGAATAACTTTGGCATAGAATATTTTGCTCTTTATCATGCATTCAGATAAAGAATGCTGTGTGATATATAGTTTTAAAATAATTTGGATTAGGTCTGTAGGCACTGAAGACTAGCTAATAGTTGTATGCTTTCTTATTTGAATGGCATGGAATTTTAAGTAACCATAATTCTGTGTGTTATGAGGAACAAGAAAAAGAATATTTGATAATTTTGCCTAAGAAAACTGAAACTGTCTGCAAGATCATTCTGGACTCAATATCTCACTCTATAATATTTTTAATATACTATAAGACATTGTAAATTTCATCAGTATTTACAAATACTATTAGAAAATGTTTTAAGCTGCAAGAGAAAATATAGTGCAGATAACTTAGAGAAAATAGCTGAAGATCCTATTTTCCTTATATCTTCACAGAAATGTGTAGCTACATATCTCAGCGATGGGCGGGTGAGCCCAGCTCAGTGCACTGTGAGTATTGCTGCAGCCCTACCAATAGCATTTTCTCAGTAATTAGCAAAGTAAAATCAAGGACTGTTACAGCTAAGAAGGAGGAGACACAGTAAGACAAAATAATAAATAAGCAGCACAATGAAAAAGTGTTTCACCACAAAAGCCTTACCATTTTTTAGGATTTGTATTTACACTTTCCTAAATGGTTTTAAAACTGTTTCCCACTAATTGCCATATAAAAGAGCAATAAAATCAAAAGAAATGCTGACTTACTGGTAGTAAACCCAATACATAATGAACTGTTAATCTTCAAAGTAAAACTGAAACTATTAGGAAGATAACATGTTCTTTCTTATGTTCATTATTTTAACCATAGATGTTTTATAGGACATTAAATGGCATTTAAAAATAAATAAATAAGTATATTTTGTACTTCTTATTTAATGTTTTACCTTCATCTGCTTCAACTGATAAAATGGCAAGGAAAATCTATACACGTCTTATTTCCTGTGGCATGCTTGTCAACCATATATTGACTTCTTTACAACTGTAATACTTATAAATTTGAAGATTGATCCTTATACACAATTAGAATCAAAGACAATAATAAAAATAATAAATATAATCTCATGGTAGTGGTCATGAAGAAAAGGTGTCTATGAAAATCATGTATAGCTAGTGTTACATACAAACTATTTCATATAACTGGAAGTAATTCTTAAAGAATTTAAAAAGTAACTGACTATGGATTGAGAATGTAGCTCCTTAGCCCAAATGATTTTGTTTGAGGAGGAAATTTCTATCCAATGTTATAATCAAATAGATTTCAGATATATGCTGGATAAATTAGAAAAATTATTATAAATTGTGCTTAAAACCAAGATTTTAGGTCAATTTTTCTTAGGAAGGGTTTTAAGGTTTTCTTCATTTAAGAGTAATTCCCATCCAAAATCGCTTTGGCCTTATCCAATTAAAAACAAATATTTAACACAGAGTATGCAGCTTAGCCAGATTAAGCACATTCAAAAGAACATCGGTATGAAATAATTCTTCTTTTTAAAAAAACAACCCTTCAGTCAGGATTTTGGCCCTAATCCTGTCCTCATTAAAATCAGTGGCAAATTTCCCATTGCACTTAATACAAAAAAGACTGAAGTGTTTATGATGGTCTGGTAATACTGGTAATACCCTAAAATCTCTCTGCCTCTGACTGATAAAAAGGAACACACAGGCACAGAATTTGTCTTGTGATGTTCAAAACCGTTCCTGGTTCTCAGACAGAAAAATTAATTGAACATGCCAGGCCACATGTTTTTCCAGGTTTAGAGCCTTGTATTGCCCCTGCAGTGAGACCGGGGCCCTGAGGAAGTGAGAGATCTTGGGGACCTTTTCATCCTTTTAAGCTTGTACTAACTCTCCAGCAACAATTATAGGTTTCMTAATCAAATACTCTGTCATATGGGTGGTGTTCAAAAGGCTTAACAGTAGAAAATTCCCTATTTTTTTAAGTGCTTTTCCAGACTGTCTTGAAATCCAGCAAGGGGCTGACAAACTGGGAAAAGTAAGGCCAGAAGGAGCTGCCAAACCTTGTTGCCTGCAGAACAGGGAGCGAAGGAACCTGGTGGCAGAGGAAGTCACTTTGGTCGGGGCTTTGGAGACGTGATGCTGGGCGCGAGGGCAGCCGAGCTCGTGCTGACCCTGTGCTCTGGCAGGAAGCCATCCGGAGGCAGTAAGCTGCTCCATTTCCAGCTCCTCAGCTGGAAGTTTGGGGCAGGATTTAACGGCACGTTAATGTGGGCTCCACGCTTGCGGAGCAGAGCTAGGTCCCACCCGGAGCCCAGGCGAACCCACCTGCGTGGGGAACGTCCTTTGCCTTTAGTGACACCAAACGCCAGCTGGCACAAACTGAATAATCTTCGATTTTATAAATAAAATAAACGAATGTAAGAAGGAAGAAAAGAAACACCCATGTAGTTTTCAATTTTTCCCTAGATTGTACTATGACCATTGATGAATTCAGCAAAATTTGTGTTGATTCATRTACATAAACTAAAACCAAAGACATATTTTTGAAACTGTTTCTTGTGAAGAGCAAATAAACGAAAGACTAATAATACCCATTTTTAAAATAAATTTCCATTCAGACTAAGTGGGAAAAGTGAATGGTATCCACTCTTTCTCTGTTTTAACGAGTTATTGCTTTAAGACAAATGAGAGAAAATCGTTTATACTTCTGGACTACATTGGGGATTCTCTTAAAATCTGCCTTTGTTATATAGCAAAGCTTGTGAAAATATTTCAACTTGACCACTTGTCCATGAAAATGACAGTTTGTAAATCTACACTTTTAGCCAAGAGACAGGGTTTTATAAATAAGCTCTGACAATATGACTTGAAAACTGAAATGTCCAGACGTAAGTCTGTACATGTTGTTTAATCCCTGAGTTTATAGCATTAGTCTTAGCTGGTAATAAAAAAGTTGTCTAATATCCTTTTTGACTGATCAAGTCCTTGTGGTAAAATACATAGACATTAAGTTATGCAGAAGAACTTCTCAGAATCATCATAAATCAAATAGAGTGAAATTGGATGGGAAGTAGGTAACTTGAGATAACTACCACACTTAATTCTGCTTGCATTTAATTCAGAAGCTCTACATCCCTAGAATAGGTTTAATAAAAGATGCTGATTGTTGTGATCATTTGAAAGGAATAATTTTATTTTTATTATTGGGAGACAACCTAATGGAACAATTTGAAAAATAAATTAATGGGCTGACTTTTATAAAGAAGCTGTACAATCATAAGTAAAGAATTTGTTTTAATTCTTTAGACAAAATAAACATAACTGCAAAAGCCAGATATGCTCATTGTCAGGACGGGGTGAGGTGACAGTCAACTTTAAAAGTACAGCTTCTTAAAGTTGATGCTAACAAACCCTTAAAAAGGTTTAAACAAAATGTGCTTCAAAATCAGAGCAGTCTTTCTTTAACTGTGCCTTGCACTTTATTGCCTTTTTTAGCATTAATAAACACCGAAATTAATGTTTTGCTGATATCTTGGCACTCTCTGGTTTATATTCAGAGACATGGGATGTGCCTGCTATACTTAGGAAGCTGTCAGCATGAGTCATCCCTACAGAAGTTTGACAGTGACTCCTCAAAGCTGGTCAGCCCATTAATCCACTTTGATAACTGCTGCTATCACAGCCATTCCTATTGCATCCAATTCAAACCTGCTCACTTGTTCTTACCTGAGCGTTTCTGGTTTGTTTTAATAAGCTCATGAAAATTACTTTGTCTCTCTGATAGACTTGTGTACAATAAAGTCTTCAGGGTAAGGACTTCAGTGTGCCAAAGAGATTTCCAGTAACGCTTGAGGAAAAGAGGCCACTGAAGTCAATAAGTTCTGAATTAGGGCCTTGGATTTGGTTCATCTCTTATCCCATGGGTAGAATAACTGTACTTCAAAAATAAATGAGTGGAAGTCATCTTTTAAACTAGAACAAAGGGTCAGGACAAAATATCTTTGGTTCTTCTGTAAAGAGTATATAAAGTTTGCTGAAAAATCTACTGTAGAAATAAAGATTAAAAAACTATTTTCCAAAAAAGTTGTGTTAAATTTGTCCTAGGACACAGGCAAAGGTGTGTGGTGATTATGATCTTCACAGCAGCAATTTTTTTCTTAATCAATCCATAATTTCTTGGCCCTATGACAGAAATTTTGTGTCTATGGAAACAAAAGATAGAATGGTAATGTCTAGAACCCCTTCTCATTTCTTGTTTCCATTGCTTTTCAATGTTAATGCATGCTCAAGAGAGTATGTAAGGCCCTTAGGCTAAAGATCTGAAGGAAATTGATGTGGCACAGTAAACTCAGAAAAAATCTGCATTTATATGCGTATTGGACTATAGTCTCTGCCCACAGCAGGGTTTGTCTTCTGCCATGACCAACTGTGACAGGTTTTCCTCTGCTGCAGCTATTCGGTCACTGCATCAGCATCATCCTGGTGTACTGGAGAGGAAGTATTTTTCTCCCCTGCCCTTTTCCCCTGGTCTCTAAAAGATGAAGTTTGTAAGTCCATGTCAGCTTGGCGTAAATGTTGCCAGGGGATGTAGATGGGTTGTGGAGCTGTGAAGTCTGTGGAAAGTTAACTCTGAAATTGTCCCTGCCTTGATCTGGAGATGCTGATACACAGTGGAGATGCAGGAAATTAGGTCAGGTAGGAGATACTAGAGAGTGGGCAGTGGAGAAAATATCTTGAGGGCTGGCCTATGGCAGAGAGGTGGTATGGGCTGTAGAGAGGAATGATACCTTTGTCTACACAACAGGACAGATGACCTCAGAGAAATATGAGTGGGCTTGGAAAGGGCTGCAGATTTGGGGGCTGCATAGACACTGCGGCTTGCAAGAGCAAGCTGCAAGCCTGTAAGTTAGTTATATAGACTGAGGAAACTATCAGGTCAGCCTTGGGAAGGTGGTATATAAAATGGCAAACTTCATTTAACGTGGCCTTGTCTGCATAGGAATGGGYTGACTCCATTCTTATAGCTAACCACTTGCATGGATTTTCTACTGGGAAATTCACGTTTTGTCTGCACAGAGCAAGACCTGACAGAAATATATGACATACTGCTGGTAACATCAGAGASAAAAGTTTAATTCCTACACATATCTTAAAACAATATGAAGCTTTTAAATTTAATAATTAAATGCAGCTGCATTGACCATGTAAGGAAAGAACGCAGACAACTAGCCACCAACATGAATTCTAAGTCTATTAGCAGTCCTAATGAGGGAAATGCTGACTTCAGTAACAAGAGGCCAAAAAAATCATCACTTTCATTTCATAAAAAACTCTTCTATAACTGACACGAAGAGTTGCTTGTTTTTGGAGAATGCTGAAAAATATGATTTTAAAATCTTTCTCCCAGAGCATTAACCTTTAAACTCTTTATCAGCTATTCATCTTGAAGTAGTTGGTATTTATAAATTTAGTAACTTACAGAGGCTTTGAATTTCATGCGGGTCAGTGATCATTTGGGGTCTGTGTGTTTAACAAGAATCTTGACAAACCTTGACTTGAATGGTTAGAATGAAAATGAAGGTGTGAGATGTCAGGGTGTTTATTAAGGCATTACTTCTGAATGGTATTTCTGTGTTTCTGAGATCTTCTCCACACTGAGAAAGTGATGACTGATGTCTGACCCAACATAATATTCTTGATGGGTTTTGGACCAGGCATTCTATTTATTTTATCCCTGTTTTCCTTTCTGTGAACTGCTCATGACCAAATGCAACTTTTCTCTGTTGGATGGATACCCAAGCACCTTTCAGTCTAATGATTATTTTTGAATCATATTTACTTTATGTATTAAGAGTTTGTTTTTGATACTTTCTATTTGATCATCTTAGTCACATGAAATGGTTCCCCAGTTCTGTCCTATTTCCTGTGCAACTTTTTGAAGACAATGACATCAATTTKCTGACTGCCTGCAGATTTACTATTTGATTTTGATACCTCCACATCTTGATTTCTTTTTCCCTAAATAGTCTATCTTAACTAAAAACCTGCAGAAGATTAGTAATATACAATACATGAGGAGAAACTGAATCTGAGCCAATCCAAACAAATAGGCTAGTTTACTTCTCAGCCTGAGAGCTTCTGTCTACCAGCATAGCAGAAAAGCTAGAAATATACTAGATATGCTTGTTTTATGCTTTGGAGGGTTCTAGTTTCTCCTCCAACGTAAAGACTATAAGACTTGTCTCTTGAAAGCTCAGACTGTAAAATAATTTTTCTTGTGTGTCCAGCTTTTTCCTTTTCCTTGTGCCTACCCAAAATTTCAAGAGATATGGTCTTTCTCCTACAGAACTAACAAAGAGGGAAGAGAATATAGTCAAAATTACTTATTCTTGCATTTGCTGGGGGAGATCATGGAAACAGTCCAAGGAATAAGGGGACAGGCACTTGCTAGAGATAACACTGCTAGAAAAAGAAATTGCAACTGTAATGATATAGCTTGGGAATGGCCTGAATGTGAATATTTTCTCCTGTCTTTCCTCATTATAGGCACATGAAACAGTAATATATGGAAAGCAACCAAAACTTCCAGAGCAAAAACTTCTGCATTCAAGCACCTGCTTTAGATCTAGAGCTTGTCCTTTTGGATAAAGATAAATGTGCTAATCAGGAAGCATGATAAAGCTGAAAAAAAATCACTACTATAGTAAATCTTTCTGAAGGTAAAAGGTTAGGATATCAGTGTCTGAGAAAGATAAAATATACATTTCAGAACTGTASAATTAAATTTAGATGAAATATTAAATTATAAAATTGATCTTTTCTTTAAAATTCAGGTGTTTGGATTAGTAATTAAATTCTGGATGTTCAAAAAAGGCAGTATGAAAGCTGTATACTTGACTAGTGATGGTTTTGTTTCCTCAAATCAATGAAAAGAAGGCTTTAGGAAAGGCTAACAAGTTGGACTTTAACTGATTTCTTACATCTTTGTCTTTCTCTCCTTTTTATTGTTTTGTTTAGTTTGTTTGATGTTTGTACTCCCCCAAAATCCCGTTGGTTCCTTCATTTTTCCCAGGTGATCATTTTCTTTGAAGGTCAGTTGTGCTTTGGATGGAAATGGAAATTAGCACTGAACTTCACATTACTTTTTTTTTAAAAGTAATTTTTCATGGGAAGCTGTCACTTTGAGACATTGTCTTCTAGGATTCCTTACATTTATAATTTTAATTATCACTAAAGTAATTACTTCACTGCGGAGGTACATGGGGTGTTAAATCTGTGAATGCAAAAACTCTAGTAGAGTTAAGGGTGCAGAAACAAGTCTAATTTTTTTTTTTATTTTGTTTTAGTGGACACACATAAAGGTGTGAAACTTCTAAAGATGTTAGAACTTCAGAAGCTGAGTTCAGGACTCTCAGTCTTAAAGAGAAATGAATAAATAGAGTGACAGTGCTACTATGGCTATAACTCTAACTCTTGGAAGGTATAGAGCTACCAAGGAGAAAGGTTATGGAATATGGTGGTGATACGTCCTTGACTGTCCAATCTGTTGCTTTTGTATATGATGCTTTTTCAGAAAACCATATCACCACAGCTATTTTTTTTTTTTTTGCAAATGTGAGGATATTAGCTTTAATCTACAACAGGAAGAGGTAAATGGTTTTCTTAAAAAGTATGAATGCATATTATTCTAAAGATTTTTTTTAAAAAAAAAAGTTCAAAAGCTCTAAAAAAGTTTTTTTTGGTCTAATAATGTTAAGAAATATGATTCATTATATGAATCATTATTTGAATGGTTGGGCTGGCAGTACTAGGGATAAACCAAGACAATGTGTAGTTTTGAGGCACAGTGAGGGCTTTGTTGTGCCGAATTCTTATCTAGTTTTGTTTCAGTTTGTATGTTTTTCGGATGGCTGCAAATGCCTTAGAAAAACACGATATATGAAGTTTACAAATTGAAAAATAAATAAGATGTTTAGCAGATGTGAGTGATACTTTAAAGACTGCTTTCCTGCAATTTAAGATTGAGTTTGCTGGTCAGAGGGTGATAAAAGTTCCATTTGTGGTGGAGAAAATGATATTGTTCTATTTAATATGTCAGCAACTTTCTTTCATTTCCAGTGCAATTATAGGACACTGAGAGGTCAGAAAATATGCGCGATAAGAAAAGTACTTATTTTGGCTGATAATACATTAATTTTACAGGATAGATTTTTTTTTCCTATTCCTTCATTGAGATTATTCATCTTCCTTGGTGATTAAAAAAATGTAACTTCCTAATTTGTCATTCTGAAGGTGATTCTATTCTACAGACAAAGTGTCAGAAGTAAATAGCTTTGGCTGATGTGGAAAATACATCACTTACAAAGAATTCTAAGCAGAGGTGTTGATAAATATGTCACTATTTAGCCTTCTTTCTAACACCTGTCCAGAGATTAAACAGAATGTAGTTTGTGCTTTGTCACTTACACTACAGATTAATTTGGCCTTTGAGTGTAACTCAATAACCTTAAAATACAACAGTAGATAAACACTAAATACCAGGCTATCAGCAATTTTATTCTTAAATAGATTACAAGATGACAGGATGCCAATATGATAATCAAGCCATCACTAAGACTGGTTATTCTATTTCCAAAGCAACAACTGGATTTAATTAAAAGCCATGATTCTCTCTTTTGTCATGTCTAGTCAATTTTTTAGGTCTCAGTTGAATAACGGTGCTTCTCACACCTCATCTCTTAGGTAGCTATTAAGAGTAGGCTGCTTTCAATTGCCAGATGTTCCTGTCATCAGCGTGACCTGTAAGAAATATTAAAACCAAAAGTTTCCTCCTGCGATGTCTTCATTTTCCTACACAGTGAAAGTGAGACACAGTGATTTGCACTTTTTGGGTCAGAAAGTATGAAGACTCTTAATTTACAACTATGATATTCATCTGAAATTTGCGATCTGTGCTGGAGTTGTTAGGTATGAATTTAGCATTTCCAAAACTCTGCATAGATTASTCTAAATCCTGCTCCAGCTCAGACTTCATAGCAAGGGCTCATGCTGTCTTAGTGCAGAAACCCAGTTCAGGTACCTTTGCTAGTAGCCAGAGCTCCTTATATAGTCAGTATAAGGAATTAAGTGCTTTTCAAAGGTTAGAGCACCTGAGTTACCAGCCCGACTTACTTCTCCTACTGTGAGTTGTTCTGATTCTAGCATCTTTTCATAAAAATTCATTTCAGAGAAATTGTGTAGATGTACTGGAGATCATAATGTAGCCTAATCTTGTGTTTAGCTGAGTTTTAATAGGGACAGGCAAAACCAGTCAGTGACATTCTCAATTTTCATTTATGTTATCCAAACGTGCTTCTCTCTGTCTCTGCAATCTACTCTCTTTTCCTACAGATAACTAGCAGATATATACATACACATGTACATATATGCACACACACACACACACACTATATATGCATATACAGATAGGTATTTCCACATATATGTGTACATACCTACATATATATATATATATATATATATACACACGCACACAAGTATGTAAATACGTAAAGAATTATTCCTATGTTTATGCAGATAAACTGTGCCTGGATCCTTTGAAATCAATAAAAAAGTTTCTCTTTAACTATGATATGCATTTAGTCATATCTCACTCATAATATTCTTATTGTTTTATATAAGGAAATGCTTCGGTTTTAGTCTCATTTTGTATATTTAGAACAGAAACATTRTATTCCTTTCTTAAGTGATTTTTAGGTTGATGATATGAGATTTGTACTTATTTCCTGGCTAGCATTGAATAAATAGGCAGCTTTGGATTAACAGACCTTCTGGCTGGTCGGTGCCACTTTCCTCTTACTCATGACTGTAGCTCTCACATGCATTGATATACTCCATTCCTGTGGATGCTCAGATACCACCCTTCCTGGGGGTAGTAGTTTCAGTATAAATTATGGTTGTGGAGCTGGTTGATGATCTGGTCAGCACTATGTTATAAAGTAGTTTTCAGAAATATCTTTTAATTTCTTGAACGCATAAAATAAGCCTGGAAAAAAATGGAAAAGAGGAATTTTAAATGATTTTTTGCCATAAATACTGTATTTTGAAATGTGATTGTAAGAAGTCAGCTTATCTCATAAGGTCAGGCCAGGTCCTGACCTTATGACATTGACCAGAAATTTGGCTAACCTTCATAACTCTCAGAAGTCTTGTGATATTTTTAGAGGAAATTTCAAGAAAACGGATGTTCTATGATTTTAATTATATCACTTCTCTCTTATGCATACATCCTAACACATACACATACAGACATTTTGATTATGAAAGATTTCAATTATAGAAAAAAAAAACAGTTGAAATGTATTTACTAACCATTAGATGTAATGTAAAGTTAAGCATTTTACAGGCAACAGCAGATACACTGTACAGGCAACAACAGACATATAACTTCAGTATAGTATAGATCTTAATATGGGAATTATAATCAGAAGATATATGTGGTGCTCACAATAGTAAAATATCCATAAATGCTTTAATTTTATTGTTTGGTATAATTCAGTGTATGAAAAGGTACACTCTTCAAAAGATAATAAAAGTCTTCCAGGTGACATTGTTCAGTAGCCTCAGGATTCAATACATGATTTTGCATTTTTTTGGCATATATTCTAAAATTAAAAACAGAGCAAAGAGATGCTTTGCGTAATAATCTTACTGCAGCTAGCATACGATGCCTGCCTTGTTTAGCCTGGTAAGTATAAGGTCAAATATAGCTATTCCCTTTCTGGAAGAAAAATGTAATATTAGCAAGTGTGTTTAGGTTAGAAACACAGTTAACAGTTGTATAAAATGAAAATCTAAAAGAAAAAAGTAGCAGTCTTGCTGGTGAAACTCTTTTAAGGGATGGAGCCCAAGACATTTGCTAGATGCATCATCACTTCTAAAACCTCAGTCTTAGAATAGATTTGACACTGCAGAAATCTTCTGCATACCAGTTGCCAGTTGCCAGCTGCTTTGTGTGTCATTTCTGTAACTAGGAATATAAAAAATATAGGCATCCAGGTCATATAGACAAACCTCAAGTGCATTTTCTAGCCTTACTGATATCCCTGTACTAGAAGTTTTTATTCCTTTTTCCTCATTGTAGTATTTATTTATTTTATATCTGATTATTGCCTTCATGTCATCTAGTATATTATGGGCAAAGAGAAAAGAGTGTGTAGCATTTTTGTTAATAGCAAAATAAAAAGTGCTCAAAACCACAGAATTGGGCCTTTTCTCATTCACAGAAAGAAGACATCCACAACACCTGAAAAGCAGACTGTCAGCTTTGTTGGCATTCTGTTTTCAGTCCTGTTCCCAGATTGAGACTCCTTTCCAGCATGTAACTCCTCAGTACAAAATTGGCTTCAGATCTGATAAATTTCTACTATCATCTAACATATTACCTTTCTATCTGGTTGCTACTACCAGATCCATTTTTTTTTTCCTCCTGCAGATGTGCTGTTATGGCTAGTTTCTACAATGGTTTTTATGGCTGGCCACCTGTACAAGAGTAACTATCTATCTGGCTTTTTCTTAGGAAATGTGTTCTACGGTTGGATAATGTATTGGTATAGACATAATCGATAATTACATTATTGTTTCCGTAGTAAATTAAAGTGCAACATTAACTGTCTCAGTATTTTTATTCAAAGATTTCAAACATAAGATTATAATTTTCAACAATAAACTTTTCTGAAGCTCTCTAGTTCAGGCTCTTAGGATGAATTTGCACAGGTAAAACATAGGTGAATACAGCTGGTCATGTGGTTTAAAGTACATTCTTTAAGGTTGCTGTCACTGCTTTTATAGCTATTTAATTTTTATTCTGCCCACTAGTTCTCACATAATCTGTTTTTTTTATTATTACCAATGGTGTTTTATTTATATAACTAACTTTCTTAACAAAAGATTTTTTTAAAGAGAAAATCAAGAACTTTCAAGAAAAGTAAAAATGTTAATATGAGAATTAATTGCCAAATTTATGTAAAAAATAGGGAAGCACAAGAAATATTTTTCTATAATCTAATTCCCATTTGCAAAGAAGCATGACTAACAAAGCCTAATACCCACAGTTCTAGTTGCCATCTACATCATTTACTAACTACAAATTAGAGAACCGAGGAAAGGGAAAATACTTCCACTGAACATCATGCACCTGCTTCTCCACCCACAAGTGGCACCAGCTCACAGGTTTTATACACAGGCATGAAAATATGTATGCCAAATACTGCACTGAAACGGCTTTCATGACTCTGAAAATGTTGGGAATAGCCCTCATTTAAGTGGACTGTTAGCTCTGAAATCCATGGCGGTGAATTTAGACATGGGCATTATTAACCGCACCGCTGCTGCTTGTTTTCACCAACATGTTTGAGTAGAACATTGCTGCAGCAGGAGATCAGCCTGGGGCCAGTTGATTGGGGGCTTTTCTCAGTTATTTTATAAATCAGAGCAGTTGACTGCTGCAGTGCATGCTCTTCATATGAAATTGCATCAACTACATGTAAGACATGACCACTTTCCTTCTCTCTCTGTCTCTCTCTCTCCCCCCCCTTTCTCAAACAAGTCCATCTGTCTGTCCTCAGCCCTTCTTGCATCTTGTTTGTGTACTGTGACTACAGCCAAGGAGGCCACAGAGATCCTCTGGAAGCTTTAAACTGGTAGAGAGAGAGATATTTCCCAGCACAAATTCACAAACACTATAAGTTTTCCTTGCATTATGTGAGTGAAAATTACCAAAGTGAACACTGGTGAACGTTGATGGACACTGCTGAACAATGTCACCCTTCTCGCCCACTGCCCTCCCACTCCTATGGCTAGTTTCCTTAAGTACCAGTCTGAGAATGAAACACTTCTGTGGATGGTTAAAAATCATTAAAAATGACATCACATATCACTTCTACCCATTAAAATATAAAGACAAATCCTAAGATAATGTTTTGAGTTAGTAGCTYGTGTTAGAATTTCCATCATTTAGTGATGCCAAATTCTTATTTCTAGCATCATAAGTCACTAGATGTCATATGTTTGAAGCTGGAGTGTTATTTGTACCTATGAAACCAGCCACTCAAGTAGGACAGATTTTTCCCAACCCTATGTCTACACTGTTGTGAAGTTGTGAAGAGCAGTTTTCACTTTCCTGAAAGGAAAGGACAGTAGAGAAATTGTCTCTGGCATGCTGATTTAAAAATAGCATGGATTAGTCAATATAATATAACGGAGAGGACTGCAACATGATATATATCACAGATTCACAGAATCACAGATTCACAGAACTACAGAATGGTTGAGGTTGGAAGGGACCTCTGGAAATCATCTAATCAACCCCATCTGATCAAGCAGGGGCTCCTACAGCATGTTAGGCAGGATTGTGTACAGGCAGATTTTGAATATCTCCAGAGAAGGAGACTCCACAACCTCTCTGGGCAACCTGGTCCAGTGCTTTGTCACCCTCTCGGTAAAGATTCATATTCAAGTAGAACTTCCTGTGGTTCAATTTGTGCCCATTGCCTCTTGTCTTGTCATTTGGCACCACTGAAAAGAGTCCGGTCCCATCTTCTTAACACCCTCTGTTCAGGTACTTGTTGACATTGGGAAAACCTGCTGTAACCTTTCTTACTTGTAACCTTACTTGTAAAGGCTCTTGTAACCTTTCCTCATTGGAGAGATGCTCCAGCCCTCTGATCATCTTTGTAGCCCTACGCTGGACTCTCTCCAGTAGCTCCATGTCTCTCTTGTCCTGGGGAGCCCAGAACTGGACACAGTACTGGAGATGCGGCCTCAGCAGGGCTGAGTAGAGCGGCAGGATCACCTCCCCCCACCTCCTCCTGGCAACACTCTTCCTAATGCACCCCAGGAAACCATTGGCTTTCTTGGCCACAAGGGCACATTGCTGGCTCATGGTCAACCTGCAGTCCACCAGCACTCCCAGGTCCTTCTCTACAGAGCTGCTCTCCAGAGGGTCAGCCCCCAGCTTGTCCTGGTGCCTAGGGTTATTTTTCCCTAGGTGCAGGACTCTGCACTCACCCTTGTTGAACCTCAGGAGGTTCCTCTCTGCCCAGCTCTCCAGCCTGGCCAGGTCTCTCTGAATGGCAGCACAGCCCTCTGGTGTATCAGCCACTCCTCGCAGCTTGGTATCATCAGCAGACTTGCTGAGGAGGCACTCTGTCCCCTCATCCAGGTCATTGAGGAACAAGTTGAACAGGATGGGACACAGGACTGAGCCCAGGGGGACGCCACTAGCCACAGGCCTCCAACTGGACTCCACGCCACTGATGACAACCCTCTGAGTTCTGCCTTTCAGCCAGTTCTCAATCCACCTCACTGTCCACTCATCTAAAAGCCTTGCTGAAGTCAAAGTAGACAACTTCCACTGCTCTCCCCTCATCTACCCAGCCAGTCATTCCATCACAGAAGGCTATCAGATTGGTTAAGCAGGATTTCCCCTTGGTGAATCCATGCTGACTACTCCTGATCATCTTCTTTTCCACCATATGCCTGGAGATGACACCTAGAACAAGCTGTTCCATCACCTTTCCAGGGATGGATATGAGGCTGACTGGTCTGTAGTTTCCTGGGTCCTCTTTCTTGCTTTTTTGAACACTGGAGATATGTACAAAACAAAACAACTGCGTGGGTCTATCATGGGAACTCTCATTCTCTGACAATTATTTTCAGAATCATATTAGTTAATACAATTATTTTCAGAATAATATAAATGTTGATCCTGGAAATACATTATGAAAGGGAAAAATGTCACCATCTTCTTTTATTTGGCCCTTGATATCGTGTGGATTTTTTCTGATTGTTTTTTCACTCCTCTCTGTACTGATGTTTGTTTAAAACTACATGCCCAGAAAGATCTGAAAAGAAGTCAACTAGATACCCAAAACAAAAGAATTATGGCTGTCTGCTTCAAAAGTATTCSTGTGGTAAATACCTTTCAACTCCCCTTCCTCCTTACCAAAGCATCCTACGTTACTATTTTTCACACTTTAGCTGTTGATAGATGCCAATCAGTAAAACTGTCAGTACATAAATCTAAAATATAAAGAAATGATACAATGGTTCTTGCAATTGTTTATGCGAAACTAGTACCTGTAACATTCTTACCATGTATAACTTTTTAGTAGGATTTTTTTTTTTTTTTTTTCATAGTCCTTCTTATCATTACAAATATTTGGAATAGCTCTAAAATTAAAAAGGCTAAGAGTCAGGCTTAAGACCACAATTAAAATAACCCTAGGCACCAGTACAAGCTGGAGAGCAGCTCTGCAGAGAAGGACCTGGGAGTGCTGGTGGGTGACAGGTTGACCATGAGCCAGCAATGTGCCCTTGTGGCCAAGAAAGCCAATGGTTTCCTGGGGTGCATTGGGAAGAGTGTTGCCAGCAGGTGGAGGGAGGTGATCCTGCCCCTCTACTCAGCCCTGCTGAGGCCTCATCTCCAGTACTGTGTCCAGTTCTGGGCTCCCCAGGACAAGAGAGACATGGAGCTACTGGAGGGAGTCCAGCATAGGGCTACGAAGATGATCAGAGGGCTGGAGCATCTGCCCTATGAGGAACGGCTGCGAGAGCTGGGCCTCTTCAGCCTGGGGAAGAGAAGCCTGAGGGGGGATCTGATCAATGTGCACAGGTACCTGAAGGGAGGGTGTCAAGGGGACGSGGACAAACTCTTTTCAGTTGTCCYGTGTGACAGGACAAGAGGCAATGGGCAGAAACTGAAGCACAGGAAGTTCCRCCTGASCGTGAGGGGGAATTTCTTCCCTGTGAGAGTGACGGAGCMCTGGACCAGGTTGCCCCGAGAGGCTGTGGAGTCTCCTTCTCTGGAGATCTTCAAGGCCCACCTGGATGCAACCCTGTCTAACATGCTGTACGTGACCCTACTGAGCAGGGAGGTTGGACTAGRTGATCTCCAGAGGTCCCTTCCAACCTTACTGATTCTATGATTCTATGATCTTAAAGCAAGTTTTACAGTGGCTAGCACCACAAATTAAAATGGAGTGGTATGTTGCTGTAAAGTTTTAGAGAGTGCTGTGCTTCCTCTGAAGAAACCAGGTAGCATTTTGGCTGAAGCAGCAGCAGCAGATTTTCTATGTGTAGAAACTTAAATTTGAAATTCTATTCTGGCATATGTTTTGTGTGAAGTAATGCCACAATGCCTGATTTTGCAACTTTCAGAGCAGATTCCTATACGTGTAAAGGAGCAGGTGGCTCTTGCTGGAACTCCATGAAGGTGGAGGCAGGTCTTTATACAGGTCCGCTGGGGTCCAAAGTGCTAATAAACAAGTAAGTTTATTCCTCCCAGTGTGACTCTCTGGAGTGACTCAGCAGRAGATGTGATATCAAATATTAATATTTCTTTAGAGCAGCTTTCCATTGTAAAATACTGAATCTTCAAGAGCTCCTATTGGCATTGTGCGATATTGAAAAATGTCAAGCTAAATTACACTGTGATGCTCATTTTTTGCATTTTTTCAAAAGTAAATAAGATTACTTTTTCTTTTACAATTTCATTAAGAATACTCTTTTTTTAGTCTGTTTATCTTACATATGTGGCTTTAATTTATTTTCTTTCCTTTTAAAAATAAAGAAGGATTTCCTTGATCACATTTAAATCTCCATTTATCAATAAAGTATAAATATGTCCTTGACATTTTTATTTTACTTTTTAGTGGGATGTGGTTTATAGTTTATAATTTATTCCACTTGATCTTTTTTATCCTTCTTAATCTAAATAGTTTCATAGTGATTTTCTGTGCCTTTGTTGTCCTATGGCTTTTAATGTATTTGATTTTTCACAACTCTTTTTATCTGATTAAGTTTTTTTTTTTTTTACTTCCCAAATGTTTTATAGGCACTATACCAATGCTGATATTGTATTTATGTTGGCTTAGAAGTTCCTTGTGATTTAAAATTCCATTAGTAGATCTCTGGGAGAAGATTGGCTTGGGATTTCAAGTTCAAGAAACGTAATCTATACTGCCTTTCTGCAGGTTTCTTGTGTCACTAGAAGTACAGCATTTGACACACAACTTCTTTGAAGAGTCTCTGAGAAATTTCTTGGGTTTAGGTATATGACGTAAGCCTAGTTTTGGTTCACATGTTTGTCAGCATTTCTTTTTGCTTTTTAACCCCAGTAGCTAAGAGAGATTACCTGAAGCCATCAGCCAACGTTTGGCTTGGAGTCAATCCACAAATCAGGTCAAAGTGGCTTGAAAGCTGGCCCAAGTTCATTTAGACTCAGCCTGGGTTTTCCAAAAGTGCAAGCAGGCAAAGTAAACTGTTTAGAGAAACGAACTGAAGCTGCGAATGTTTTATTTAATTTTCCCAGAATCCGAAACTCTGCAAAATCTAGGATTCTCTACTCCAAGCAGCTATTTTTTCTTCTCTTGCTTTATGCATTAGCTAGTTTAACAGTCAAAAGGGAGACTGAACTCAATCTTTGCCATGTTCCTGGCCCGCTTTAAGTCATTTTCCGTTTAGTGACCTCCAGATATGCAAAACCAACCTTTTTTATTCAGTGCTTGCAAGTATAGATGATACAGTATGTCTCTTGTATATTCAGTGCTGCATCCAATAAACCATATATTTAACTATATATTTATAACTTTTTCTGGCATTACCAACTGTTGTCAATACTTACACTTCAGACAGCATATTTGGAACAACGTCGTCTAAACAATCTCTGAAGACAATTCAGGAAATGGTCTTGTTTGCTTCAGAACCAGTATAGAAATAAATAACTTATTAAAAAAAATAAGCATTTGAAGCATTTGTATATGTGTGCCACAGACTAAAGATTTTTCTCTGCGGTCCAGGATTCAAACTGTGTGCTTACCGCAAATCCGTAACGGCTCTGAAGAATTCAATTTGTTATCTGTGAAATTACTGTCATTTATGTTATGTGATCACTAGAGTGTGATATTTGATTACTTCTCTTGACTTTTTCGTCTTCATCTGTCACTCAAATAGATGATGAAATAGAAGGTTCAGAACAGATTGAGGGTATACTGTTTGCAGTCACAGAAAACCGTTCAAAATTGTTTGCTTACTTTTTGATTTTATAGTCATTATCTGAATATGAGAGTGAGATAACCAAATCATCCCAACACTCCAGCCTATTTTGTTGCCTACTTAAGCCTAGAAAATGAACTTTCCTCACAAAAGAGAATTCTTTCATTTGATCATCTCATAGAAATTAAAGGCAAAATATATATACTTTGCTCACGATATAGCAACAAGAAATTGCCAGAGCAGGCAATGTTTACAGTACTGGCCAGGATTCAAACCAAAGCTGAAAGTTATTTTCTACTCATCATATTGTAGCAGTGATTTATGCACCTCCATTATCACCTCTTTCTTTTCCATTATTCTCGCTGGAAAAGCCGTGGCTGTCAGTGTCATCAGATCGAGCACTCTGGCAATGATTTCTAGTCTGTCAGTCTGAGAGACTTCTGTGGTCAGAAGTAACATTCATATCAAAAGCCATTTCTGCTACAATAGCATATTCCTGCCGACTATTCTCATCTGAGAAAGAAACCCCAAAGAACTACTATCTGGCAGCAGGCCACGTTTCAGCTTGTCAGAATGCAAAAGCTTTCTGATAAAGAGAGGCGGTCGGCAAGGTAGGTTGCCAGTGTGTTATCCTGATGTTAATGGGGAAATGGAGTGCTTCAATAGGCACCCAGAAAATTAGTTATAAATGTGTAAGTTGGGGGACAAACCACCATAAATCCTTACTGCCTGCTACCTCTAAGTGTGCTAGGTACCTTAGGGCAATACTGAAGCTGAGATTGTTGAATTGCTGAACAAGAAAGAGGTAAATAAAAAACTAAATTTTGCTGGCATATAGATGCCTGCAATTAAAACACCAAGACAACTGAATGGAAATGTACAAAATATATCCATAAAAAAAAGGAAAAACAAAACAAAAGAATCTCAACATTTTGAAATTTTAGTGTGGCTGGTAAGTGAGACTGAAAATCTGCAATTCTGTCTAAAGGGGAATCAATCGGTATTGGGCATTTAAGGATGGATTGGATATTATAAGACTTGCTATATAGGCTGGTATGTAATGGTCTGATCTTACATCTGTTCCACAAAAGTGGAATGGAAATATTCTGTGTAACCACAGCAACTAATAATTTCATCTCATTACATGGCCTACAGCATCAGATTGCATGATTTAACGGATGTGACAAATGACCATCTGCATGGACTAGCAACTATGCTATTTTAAAAAAGAATGTTTAAAAGTAACTTCTTAACCCCTAACCACAGTTGCCTGTTCCCTCATTACTAACTAGATATTTCCTGATTACGGAATAAGCCGGTTTTGCTAACATGAACAACGTGTCACAGTATTTGTGCTGAGCAGCAGAGGACATTGCTAATATTTCCTCCTGCTTAGCACAAAGGACTCCTGCTCCCAGATGTATACGGCATCTTAGTGAGCACTGCTGCCTGCTGTCGTTATTCCCTTGTGCTACTTTGTCATTTCTACTTGCAGGATGGTTTCACATCGTCTTTGTTTGTAGCTGTATAGCACTACACTTTCATGGCTGTTCTGGCTTTTCACTGCTCTGGGACGTGCCAGARGGAAAGGGAATATCTTCCCTCCCATAGTCCCTACCAAATATCTCCAGTCAACCCTTACTACTCCTGCTGTGGGCAGTCAGTGATGTGAAGCATGTTATAACACTTCCCAGCTGTGTAACATGAAATTAACTCAATGTCAGTGAAAGATCATCAACATGTTGTTCCTTAAGAGCTTTCTTTAGGCATAACTTTGTAGTAAGCTCCCATATGTTCACCTGGAAGTAAAACTAATTTTAAAAAATTAATTATTTTTAATACTCATATTTGAATGACCAGGGACCAATTTTGGAGGAATGAACTAATTACCTCCTTAAATATTTTTTTTAAAGGTGGAATTAAAGACATAAATTTTTTGTATGCAGGTATATTACAAGGGACTCAGAAAGTTTTAAATGATATCATTACTGAAAACACACTGGGAAACAGAAATCGCTAGGACAATGATTCTTGAAAGCAAAGTGATTTTTCTTTAACACAGTGTTGTATCCAGGATATAGAGTTAATTTCACTCTCTTAATGTTGGAATGTAGCAGTAYGCTTAACAAAAAGTTCCTGTGGAACAGGCCCTGGCTGCAGATCATTTCACTCCCTGACAGTACAAAATTCTGAATTAGTTGTCTAACTCTAACAGCTAGAAGCTAATGCAAGTTTCTACAGTGATCATGTATAGCCGATATTTTCTAAGTTTTAATTTTCTTACACTTAAATCATTTGACACTCCTCTAGATTCAACATAAAAAACATATTGTAAGTAAATGAAGGCAGCATAATATATATCAGTAATTTTAGTGCCATACAAACACAGGAATTATAAAAATGGGACTTTGTTTCCTGGATTTCAGATTTCCTGTTGTGCTGCCGTATTGCATTCTCTGTAGGTATGCCAGGATGTGTACAGTACATTACAGTCCCATTTCTTTCGATTCTTTCTCTCAGATTGGCTTAGTTTTTCACCTAGTTTGCCTCTCCAGGGRACTTTTCCATTAACCAGTTACTGCTCCAGTCCTGGTTGGGATCTTGTTGTTGCTTCTCCTTACCTAGATTTTCTGCATCTCTCCTCTATCGTACTGCTAACCAAACTGCCATATCTACCTCTCAGCAACACTATGATACCACTAATCTTCTGCCTGTTTTGCTTACTTTTCCTTCTGACAGCATGTTGTCAAAGGCCACCTCTCCGATTTGCTGCCTTGATAATTTTGTCCAMATTACCCTGTTCCGCAACTTCATTCTTTCTCTTATGCCCTATTACATTTGTCCATTTGTCCACAGAACCACAGAATAAATAACCTTCAAACAAATAACCTCCAAATAAACCACAGAATATATAACCTTCAAAAATCACTGAGACATCCTGCTACTGTTTGTACTTAACTTCGAGAGTCTATGCTACTACTGCAATAATGACCCAGTGCTGGACAAAGCTCTTGAATTCCCTGACGATCTGAAGCTCTCTGGGCTGTCTGTGATGCTCTTTTCTAATTCTGATAGACAAGAGATTCTATTATATCCTGATAAATAGTAACTTATATTCTCATGTAGATACTTTGTTATTTTACTGCTAGACAACCCAAATTATTTAGCATCCCAGTATGCTACCTAGAAAACTCAGTCAAAATATGGGCCTAGGAGTAAGAGTCACTCTCTTAGATACTGTAGAAGTGATTTAAGTGTAAGTAATAACTATAAGAATTTCTAAATAGGAAATAGGTGACTTGCAAAAGAATCAAATACTGTAAATGTAAAAGTACAAATGTCGAAGTTTTAAATTTATGTAGTAGAAAAAGGCATTTGGAAGATTAATATTATAGTTGAAGACCTTGTGGGAAACACATACTTGGATAACTTTGTCCTCCAAGCTTCTCAGAAGAAATGCTGACAAATATTTCAGATGAAAGTTTTGAGATAGTCTGTGGTTATTCTCCAAAGTCTTATATAAGCCTTACTAGGTTAGGTAAAGAATTAAGACTTACTCAACTGTTGCCGGTTATCATCTCAGTGTAATTGATTCAGTGTGCAAACGAAGTCATATCTCATCTTATCAAAAGCTGAAGTAACTCCAGGCTGCTTGGCCTTTCAAGTATCTCAAACACGCTATCATTTAATAGCTCCYGCAGCAGCCATCCTTTTCTGCATAACCCATTCCTCCTTAATAACAAAGATTACTGGAAAAAGACATGGTTGAATAGAAAGTGAATTTCTGAAGGTATGCACATCTTTTATTGTTTGAAAAAAAATATGAATTGTTAGAGCAACCACAATTTGTTGTACAGGAAGAATCGGTTCTCTACTGGAAAATATTTAAGAAAAAGACTGTTGTCATTTACAGTTTATTTAATATTCTGTTGCTCATTTAATACCATAATACCTTTAAGATGAGATCAGTGACATTTTTTGCMCGAGTTGCCTACTATGGGCAACAGTTTAGAAGAACAAGACTTTAAAAGGCTAAAGTGATCAGGGATCAGGGGTCAGCTACAGGATATGCTGTGAGTTACCTCTTTGATATTAAGTAGTTTAGTTTTTCTGTGGCTCAGTTCCTTGTCTATTAGTATGAGCAATATGGATATTTCCATCTATTTGCTGTGTTGCCTGTTTACTCTGGAAGGTCTTTGGGGGAAAAAAAATCTGTCCCTCATTTTACTTAGGTACCTTGACAAAACATAGCACTGTTGTAGACTGAGGCCTCTATATACTAGCATAGTCCATAATACTGATAATAGTATGAATATGTTGTTAGGATTTCTTCAATATGCTATTCTTATTGCTAAATTTACAAGTCAATTTATCTCTGAGATCAAATGCAATTTAAATATCCTCACCCTGGAATCAGTAGACAAACAATCGTGGCAAAAAGAAAGACAAAGAAATAGGAAATTCTTGGCATGTTATCTTTCAAAGAAATTAAACATTTTTGCCAAAAGAATCACAAGCTGATTTTATTCTTCAGTTAGAAGAATAGACATGTAAAAATATATATTCCCATTTCACACAAATCTCACAGTGTTTTTCACATAAGAGCAAAGGAATTCTCTGCCGCAGTCTACATGTTAGTCTCCCAGGTTCTACGTACATAAAAATCTCTGGAATGAAACGTGTGTTAGAGCACATTGGTTGAAGTTTTCCAACTTGTGTAGCTGAACTGACTTCTGTAGAAGCAATGAGAAATTCTGCAAATCAAGTCTTGTTGATCTAAATGCTGAGCACCTTTGAAAGTTTTGGACACAATTAATGAAAGATAAGCAGTAAGACATGAAAAATGAGAATGAAAAAAATGAAAAGTTTGTGACGGAAATTCTATATGCTTAACAATGTCTCCTAATGATGATTTTCAGATGCAAACTAGACAACCCAGAGGATCAATAATTTTCTTACAGAATTTGCTGCCTGCCAATGACTATAATTCCCCAGAGTGTGTTTAAATTTGGAAACAGGAAAATAGTAACCGTTCATGCTTTGAATAAAGACATTACAGTATAGTAAAATCTTTATAAACATCACTTAATCATCCATAAAATATACCTATGACATAATGTTATAATTTTATATTTTAAAATATAATATCTGAAAAAAAAACTCTTTTAGCTAACATATGTTTAGCCTGGGTGGGCAGGTGGTGTCTAAACTTAAGCCAAAAAAATTGTACCTTTGGGTTTATTCAATAACAAGTGAAGTATGGCACAGTATTAAAGGGCTGATTAATGAAGGTAGTGGACATGAACTATTACGTAATATAATAACTACTCACATCGTGGGAATATGCAAAGGSATAGTATAAAAGTAGTAGATTTTTCCTATGGTCCGGGAGCAGAAGTGGTGTGCTAGCTTCCCCCTGAATAYCTGCACATGGATGAATTTCATAATACATTGCAGACACAACTCTGCTAGGACCATTGCCCTTTAGCTGCTTATTTCATTTAGTGAAAGAATATAAATGGGTGACACTGGGRAGTAAGTTGTTTCTCAGTGGCTGAATCACCTCTCTGGAGGTGTTCCTTTTACCTCTCTTCCTCACTGTCCACGTAGAAGAGGTTCATGCTTCTAACTTCTGTGCTTCAGCTATTAAAAGTTAAATGAAACAAGTCCAGGCAACAGTGACAAAAATGCCACATATGAATTAAGAAAAAAAAAAAAGGCAACAATGTTTTTATTTTAATTTAGGTTGAACTATTTAACTATATCTTATTAAAGACAGTTTCTTGACATTTACAAGCCAAATTCCGGTTTCATTTAAAGTGATGCAGAGATGCAGAGGGAAAAACATGAATGACATGAGGAAGTCTTTTTTGGCAAAACAGACACCCTTTTTCAGATGAATCTGTAACTGTAATTAGATGGAAGAGGAGGTAGCCACCTCTTCATAGCCAAACAACACATAACGAAAGCTTCCCTTCCACTTTGCAGCCTGTCAGATTTCCCTCTCTTCTCACAGAAAAAAGCTAAAATTGTCTCCTGTCTCTTTTCTTTTTAAAAAAATTAATAGTAAGGAAAAGATTTGTTTTCCTAAATCTCAGAAGGTCACCTGAAGTGCTGACTGAAGATAGAGGCAAGTTAAAGTGCCACTCATCTTTTCAGAATTCTGATTCTGAAATAAAGGACACAAATGTAATCCTCAGCTAGATGAGGAATCTCCCAAACATTGAATGATGTGTTGAGTATACAAGAGCTGTGTAATAGCTTAAATTTCCTTTGTGTACAAAATTTTTAATAACAAAACCAAATGTTTTAGCACAGAATGGCTGGATCTATCTGCCCACTATCTACCCACAGACTATGAACAGATATGTAGCATTTTCTTTGAAAGCATGTCTTAAAATATTTGGCTCCAGAAAAACTGGCACTGATTTTTTCAAAAATACCTCATTTGAGCTTCATAAGCTCTCCAGCTGCCCATCAGCAAAGCTCCAACAGAAGAAGACAGCTTCAGAAACTTTCACACCTTCAGCATGCTAAAGCCCATCTAAAATTCTTCAAAAGATTTTTCATGGAAAATATTTGAATGTGTGGCAATAGACAGTTCCTATTGCCCTAGTTATGATATTCCAGTGGAACTGGTATATTCCTTTCCAATACACATTCTCTGATAGGAATGTCTTCTGTTGGGAATTTTAGTAGAATTTAGAGGAAGTCAAGTACACTTCAGATGGTCTTCTCTTCCACAGTCAAAAAGATATGGCCCCAGTATTTAGTATTTTACAAATAAATTCTCTTACTTTGATATTGATCTTCCTTTGCTTTTTCCTGTATACCAAAAATGTGAATTTTGTTAATCTGTCCGTATTTATTTTAGATGAACATTATCCACTTTCAACTTAGTTTCAGTCCTCCAAATATAGTCTTTTATGACCTATCACACTTAGTAGTTACAGTGGCTGCATTTTTATGATAAGAATTCAGGGTCTTAAAAAGCAGAGGTTTATTGTGAAATGTTACTGCAATCTTGATGCTATTTTTTTTTATACTTAATGCTAAATGCACTTAAGCTTTTGCATGATAGTAGCATCTGGAGAGTTTTCCTGTTTGTTAAGTAAGTAGGATGACTAGTTTTCCTCTTCTGGAAAATGTTACATTCAGGGAGGTAAAGATTTACAATAAGTTAAAAAAAAAAAAAAAAGAAGAAGAAGAAGAAGAAGAAGCAGCCAAGAATTACAGTACTATGCGTGTGACAGCTCTGTCTCAGAGTCCTAATTGCCAGGATACAGAAATGCTGGCTCACCCATCAGTTGAAAATATATGAGAAAATATCATTAAATGCACTACATGTATGTTTGAAACCCTCTATAATGTCTTTTTCTAGCTATCCGGCTGTGCGAAGATGTCATGGGGTGTAAGCAGTAATTGCCAGACTAGGAACAGGTGGCCTTAAATTAATTGGGAAAACAAGAATTCAGCCCTCTTATGAAAATTCCGTGATTTTAATAAATGCTAAGGGAAAGAAGAAATGATCTAAAGGAAAATGTTGTAGAAAAACTGTCTGCCAACTGTTTAGTGTCTGGCCCTGGACCCAAGCCCACTGAGACATGCCCTCTGCAGGCTGGGGCACTCAACAGTAAGGTTCTTATCTCTGTTCTCTGGAATGTTTCTGGATTTTATCTAATAATTATTTAATGCCAATTTTGTAAAATATCCAGGAAATCTTAAGCTAGTCATATCTGAACAATTTATTTTTTCATTACAATATAAAGTGTCTAGTTCTAGGCAAACGGGAAGATAAATGTTTGAATGGAAACCAATGTTCTCTGCTGCAGCAGCATGGGATTCTGTGTAACAGCCATTTCAATTCTGCTGTACAAAATCCCACAGTAGCTGCTTAGGAATACATGAGAAACAAATATGGTAGTAGAAGCAAATAATGGAATTGCTTTGGGAGCATAGGTTTAAAAAAAAGAGGAATGCAATAGGGTAAATTTCCTCACAGTGATGCAAAACCAAGGTCCACATGCTGCTGCAGATATCATAGAATCATAGAATCAGTAWGGTTGAAAGGGACCTCTGGAGATCATCTAGTCCAACCTTCCCACTCAGCAGAGTCACCTAGAGCATGTTAGACGGAGTTGCATCCAGGCGGCCTTGAAGATCTCCAGAGAGGGAGACTCCACAACCTCTCTGGGCAAACTGGTCCAGTGCTCCGTCACTCTCACAGGGAAGAAATTCCCCCTCACGCTCAGGCAGAACTTCCTGTGCTTCAATTTCTGCCCGTTGCCTCTTGTCCTGTCACACAGGACAACTGAAAAGAGTTTGTCCGCGTCCCCTTGACACCCTCCCTTCCGGTACCTGTACACATTGATCAGATCCCCCCTCAGGCTCCTCTTCCCCAGGCTGAAGAGGCCCAGCTCTCGCAGCCGTTCCTCACAGGGCAGGTGCTCCAGCCCTCTGAWCATCTTTGTAGCCCTACGCTGGACTCTCTCCAGTAGCTCCATGTCACTCTTGCACTGGACACAGTACTCGAGRTGAGGCCTCACTAGGGCTGAGTGGAGAGGCAGGATCACCTCCCTTGACCTGCTGGCAACAGTCTTCCTCATGCACCCCAGGATACCATTGGCCTTCCTGGTCACAAGGGCACATTGCTGGCTCTGTCAGAGCAATGTAGAAGTCTTCAAAGAAATCATAAAATAACTCTCTCCTCCTCCAAGGCAGAAAGAGTTTCTTTGCTCATTTAGGCCTCGGATCAATTGCTCAGGACGTTATTCATGCAGAACTAGTGCATATGAAAAGATCTAAGAACAACTCTCACCTTTCTGAGATGGAGTCCGCCTCAATACCTAGGACATTGCAAATATCACTCAGCACCTCTGCTTAGGCAAATGAATGGAGCCCTTATGCAGGGAAGCAAATCCAGATTCACAATCTAAGTGTGGGTGTCTATATATGGGTAGCTATGAGCCTGCTGTGTAACTATGCATTAAAGACCCTGGCAGTCCATGAAAATCCAGTCAATGCAGTCTCTGATGTCTATAGAGGTTTTCCCTTAGCCAGCCAGAGGCTTTCTGGTTTGAGGTGCACTGACTTCCCCAGAATCAATGCACTCTACTCACTCAGGCCCCATTGACTATCGTAGTCGTGTGATGCTTCTCATGTAGATGTTTACATGCAAATGTCTAATAAGAAAGTCTCTTGATCCTCAACAGAGGGTCTCCTTATTTTTAGACCCTGTTGGATTCCTCTGTTCTTGTCTTTCATACATAATTCAAAGAACGATGGGTAGTCCAGTAGCTAGCAAAATCCTTGGTTATATGCCACTGTTACATTCTATACCTATCAAGAGAGGATGAGGATAGTGGCAACAATTTTGAAGGCAGAACAACTTCTTCGTTGTATAACTTTGGTATTATATACACTTCAAGGACCCTATTGCCATCGTGCTTTGGACAATAGATCAGACAAGATTGTCCTCGACAGCAAAGAGCTGACCCTCATCGCCCAGAACATCCATTCCTACAAGTTTCCACTATGCCTGCCCAGCATATATCCAGGCATAATTTACAAATAGAGTCTTGTTTTTTATAATTTACTAGCAAAATCTGAAAGATCTGTTTCGCTTAGTGTCACATACATCTCCTCTTCTTGGACTCTGAATCCAAAAGCTGGAACCATCATCAGAAAACAAAAATTAGAGGTGGGGTATTGGTTATAAATATGAGATTAGAGATGAAATGGATACTTTGAATCACTTGCTTGTGGACCAGTTAATAATTTTCACACACATTTCATTGACAACAACCATACTGAGACTGCACAGGCGGGTTCACTAATTCCGCTGTCATGAGTACAATTATAAGATAAACACAAGGGACTAAATGAGAGAGTGAGAGAATGAATTTGCCAGCTGGAAGCTTTAGAAAAATGATATTCCATGACCTTAGGAACCATTGAGCACAATTGAACCTTGTCTATCCTTGGCAATATATTCATAATATATATAATAGACTGCTCCTCTCTGAACTTTGGGACTATATGGAACTGATCTTCTCTATGAAGATAAGCTGTTCAGTGATGTCTTTGCTTATGTGAGGTCTAGATTACCCTGTGGCTAGTGCGTAGGCTGCAGTATGGTTTAAAAATATTTTACATATTTTGTTATCAAGATTTGAGTTGGTATGGCTATTATGGTGACACATTCTCTCTGTGTTGGTGGTGATGGGTTTTTTTCCCTCTGGTGTTCACACTCAAGGTTGTTTTCCTTTCGCTCAAATTTTGTGTGCACATACCTATCAATGCACATGGGTGCCTTGTGCTTTCTTGCACCTCTGGGCTTTTAAAATGAATTCAATATTAAAATTACTACAGTATTTAAAAGTACTCCAATGTTAAATGGATGCTCTTTGTATCAGTAGCCACTAGCCATTTTAGTATGTAATTGTCCTTCAACCATTGCTCTAAGATCACTCTGTGATGTGAACTAAAAAATATTATCAGGAGATTATCTCCAAGAGTGCAGTCATGGGATAGATACACTTGAGGTTTCGAGGTACCGCTAGACACCATTGTTTGCATCTCCCAAGGTTCAAGGTGCTGCAGTCAATGCAATGCAGAGGAGCAGACTATAGTATGCAATATAGCATAGTACTGAAAACCAAGAGGGTGTGCTTTTAAAGTAAAGAATGCACAAGCTATATGATCCATGTAGGTAAGGGAGCCACATAGCAGAACTGTCCCAGAAAGTTTCATTTCATATGGGCACTTAAACAAAATGTGGTTGGTGTAACCACACTGGAAAAAACATCATTTTGTGTAGTACCAAGGTGTACCAAAGTCCAGTTTTTCAGCAACATTAATCACTCTAAAATTCATTAACACTATTTGCAATTCTGTATGTTTGAAATGCTTTACATTTACGTACATATCTAAAAATGTTAACTGTTCCCTAATAAACTTTCATCAATATTGAGATAGATATATATGTATATGCATATGCACACATTCATATAGTCTACCTCCTTTATATCATAAATAAATATATGTAAAATTGCATTTATTGCTGATGGGTTTTGATTAAAGCCCTAGCAATTTTGGCATTTAGAAGCAATTTTCATTTAAAGCATAACTCAAAGATTTGACAGTAATTAAGGAACCCATCAGAATTATCACGAAGGAATTACTGTGATAGATTTTGCAGGATAGGTTAAAGATGGCCATTTTTCTATTCAGATAAGCCACCAAATTCAAAATTTGTAATATGGATCCATACCTGGGGATTCTCTCCATCCCACATGAATTGATATAGGTTTTACTACACCCTGCTTTGATACAAAAAAAAACTTTATTTCACCTTGACTTTCCAAATAGTAACATGAATTTTAATATGGTAACTTACTTACCAAAGAATAAAGTAAAGGAAGGGATGAAAGCATGCCTTCTTTGCAAGAAAATGGGGTAGAAAACACAGTCACAGTTAGGCATGAATTCTTCCCACCAAGTTGATGGGCTTAACTGAGTGTCCTAGGCAGGCATTTGTGACTGTTGAGTCTGAGGAGGTGAACTGCTCCTGCATCTACATCAGCTGCAACTTTCTCAGGGCTGATGCTTTCCAACTTAAGTAAATTGCATTGCTGTAACCAAAATGGAACATGCTGAAGGAATGAGTTATCATTGCTGGCTTTGAATCAGAGAAGACAGGATGCAATCTTCAAGCCAGTGGGAGATAGTAGCAAGCATTTCTTGCAAACCCTGAAAAATAAGACCATTATTGCTTTCATAAATCATCTACAATATTTCTTGGTGCTTTGTCAGCTAAATATCTACAAAGTAGGTCACATAAAAGCAAAGAAAACTTAGAATCATCAGCTATCTAGCTAGCATCCCATTGATTTGTTTCTAAAACTTATTCCCAACAGTTTATTGAATTTAAGATGTTTATATCCAACTGTTTTGGATTTAATAAAAGAATTTCCCAGAACTTTCAACTTCCATCTTTGTCATGTTAAAATTGCTTTATTTGTCCCAAGTTATTTTCTACTTTATCTGAAAATAAAGTACTAGTGCTAGGATGAATTACTGCTTTCATTTCAGAGCTGGAGATATCCATACAATATGTCAGTTTTGCAGAGCTTTTCTATTCTCTGTTGCCCTATTATTAATAGAAATATCTGTATTTGGACTCATTTCAGCTGCCTAATTGAAGGCACTAATTCCCACAGGCCACCTGGCTGCCAGCTGCAAAGCCAGAACAATACAAGTCTCCTGTAGGGCCTGTTTCCTATCTGCCAGCCCTGTGATATCTCAGATACCTTAAGATATCTCAGAGCACACCTGGAGCCTGTGTGTAGGCAACAGAACAAAGTTCTTTCTGTTATAGTCACAGTGTGCCAGGGAGAGGAAATAAATGTTCTGTGTTCTAAGAATCTTTTTTGAGGGCTTGATATAAAAATATCTCCTGAGAATCAATCTTTTTTACTTAGTGCTAGTTTTTCCAGTGGTAGTGTCCTCTTACACTGAAGGTCAGGAAGCCTTTGAGAGCTGCAGGCTTTTTAGAAGGTTTGTTTCCTACATATATAGCAGCAGGAGGACAAATGCTCTATTACCACCAGAGTAATAATGACCTGATTTGCAAGGCACTGAGTATTTCTTTGATTTTTTAGAAATTCTTTCTCTTAAACTTACCAATATACAACCCACATCTTTAAAAATGGCAAACTCAGATACATGTTTCCCACAGCAATCTGCGTGCAATTACACATAACACAGCTATTGAAACATATTGGTGTTGGGGCTGACTCCGGTTGTTGTCACATCCTTTGGAAGAATGTAAAGTCTTTAAGCAATTCTGTTTTTATGTTAGGCCAGATCCCAAATGTAAGCTGTACTTCAAATTAGTGTAACTGTAGTGAMGTCAGTGGAGCTGCCTCCACTTACACATCTGAGCCAGCTTCTACCAGATGAGGTTCTTGGTGATTGCCTCTATGTTCCAGGTTCCTTCAGGCTACTGCATTACATCTGATTTCTAAATACATTCCTTTTTATTTTAGGGATTTTTTAATCCAAATATCTTTGTGAGTCTTTCAAAACCTTCCCTCTGGGCAGATTTTCAGAATGGTTGGACATCCTGTTTAGACGGTACAAGTCATTTGCTTGTGTTAGACTGAACATTTCAGATGACTTTCTCATTCGCTTTTTTCTCCGGAGTAACTTTCTGCCGGAATGAAGTCAGTACATGAGGAACATGGAGAGGATGTTATAGCATAATGCAATAATCATGTGATAATATAACTTGATTTAAAATGTGCATGAATTTATCTAGTCACACTTTGAATTATTATATTCTCTTTACATTTTTAGTAAAGGTACAAGCTGGTTCTTTTTAATTTATCCATACTGATTTGTCAATCTATACTTGAATGTCCAAAAATTATTTGGCTATTACGTCAGATGAACATCTTAGTCTGAAAGATGAGGGTATTCTCCAGACACTTCAACTCTCCCAGCTTATGTCGGCCAACAGGCACATAGGTCAGCCAGAAAGCTGTTTAAAGATGTACACAGAAAAAGCAACAATTGGAAAAATAAATGCAAAAAACATTGTTGGCCTTATACCTTCCCGTTAATGGAATATTTCCCTATGGGATAAAAAAAAAGAAGTTTATAAACATAGAAATAATTATACTGTCCTTTTTGAGTTGACTTTCCCTAAAAATATAACAAAGATGTGTTGTGACATTGGATTAAAAAAATTTTTGTCACCAAAATAATGGTTGCCTCACCAATTCAGGCAACCTTGCTTTATCCACTTGGTTTATCATTTACAATGCTTCTCTTCCCAGACTGCCTCCAACTCCTATGGCTTCAATGTTGAGAGAGATTTAAAGGAAATGAGAGGCCTTCTTCAGTATGATGGTTATTGTCTTGCCAAATCAGCCGTCTACATATAGAGGCAGTTTCTATATCACTTGTGGCCTTTCCTTGGCTGCCTCTCAGAGAGCTTAGGAGTTGTTTGTTGTTTAATAGAGCCCTCGGAGATTATTCTTGGAGAGTTATTTCTGAGACCCATAATACATTGACTGAAAATTCTTTATGCTAAGCCTTGAAATAGGAGTAATAGAACATGCTCTTTCCCTACTAAGTATTCACTGGAAAACAGCAAAACAAATTTGAGTTTCATACCCCCAAACTTTGTCATTCAGTAATATATTTCACTTAGGGATGCTGCCTAGCCCTTATGCAAAGATGTTTCAAGTGGATTGACGCTGTCATCACAACAGGAAGGTTGCTCACTCTCTTGCAGAATTAGGCCAAAGATAAGGAGCAAATTTCCGTGTCAAAAATAGTAGCACTGGCAACTTAACAAGAATTCGTATTTGAAACACTGCATGGACGTATATATAAACATGCGTGTTTACAATTACTATGTATTTGGCTGAGAGTCATGCAATAGTTCTTTTTTAATTTTTGCTATGTAAAATAAAAAAATAAAAAAATATTTTTTAAATTAAGCACAAAACAAGTCTTTTCTTCTCACGGACTTCAGAAGGAAAAAATGGTGAAAAAGAATTAAAAATCTTGAAGTATATTGTGGAGCATGTGAAATACTTTGTTTGAGCTCAAAAATTTCCTTGATTGAAATTATTTTTCAAAATTACCCCCAAATTAAGGAATCTTTTGCCTCTTTCCAGTTGCATCTTTATGGCTATGAGCTATTCTCTGAAGAAAGAAACACTAACTTAGCTTTCTATCAAGGCCTAGAAGAATAAATGTAGGCAATCTGTAGGCAGAATTACCTGACCATGCTAACCTCAGAGTCTGTGGACACTACTCTGTGTATCAAGACACACTGTAAATCTGAAACAGAGATGCTCAAAAGGCTGGTCGGTTGTTTCCCACAGTGAAAATACTAGCAGGATGCCTACAAGTAAAACACTTTGCCTTTGTGGGTTCATCCCTTCAGGGTGTCTTCTGAGGAGATTATGCAGTAAGATCTATCTTTTAAACCACACAGATATTGTCAGAAACTGTGGCAGGGAGATTGCCATGAGTAAAATGATCAATACTTGAAGTAAGGTGCTGGACTAGAGAACTTTTGTTTTCATTCTTGTTATTATCCTCTTCAAAATAAAGGAATTACCTATGTAATAAAACATAATTTAGCAGAAGTACTGGTAACAGAGCACTGAAACAGGTTGCCCAGAGAGGTGGTGGAGTCTCCTTCTCTGAAGATATTCAAGGGCTGCCTGGATGCAACCCTGTCTAACATGCTGTAGGTGACCCTGTTGAGCAGGGAGGTTGGACTAGATGATCTCCAGAGGTCCCTTCCCACCTCAACCATTCTGTGTGATTCTATGATTCTGTGAAACAATCAGATTTTACAATTTTGAAAAAAGATCTTCTAAATACATCTTAATGAGTTTGAGTTTTAGCGTCTTCTCGTTTTTAGAYACTTATCTGATCACTGTCAATATCTTCAAAATACACTATGGTTGCAGCCCTTTGTTGTGAATGTAAATCCAAGTGATGCTGTCTGGCATTTAAAGGACTATTCAAGAGTGTTACTTGATTCTTTGTCTTATTTATAATGTTTAAAAAATAGTAATATTGCTAATATGCTCTATAATTCTGCAATTCTTGCTGATACAATCTATTTCATTTTCTAAAATATACTGCAGGAAATAGTAACTTCATTGTTTTGACCCAGACAAAATTTATCCAGAGTCCTGGAAAATGTTAAACTGAAGCTACTAGAATCTGTAGAACACTTTGGAAAAAGAAAACTTCTTTCCCCATAAATGTCAGTAAAGGCTTTTCAGAATAACAAAACAAACATGATTTAAGTATCCTGAAAGCTTGTTTGGTCATATAGCTCTGAGATTCCTCAGTTGCTCTATCTATTCGTGAACAATAATCACAAAAAATACAATGAAAGCACTGGGAAAAATAAGCATAAATGCTGCAAAGTGTGTAGAACAGTCTGAGTGATCCTGYTTAAAAGGAGTCTGAATAGTTTCTCTCAATTTCTCACGATCTGAGACTCTGACTTTCGAGAGGATGTATATCTTTTGGACAGAGCATTGATTGCTCTGATATACCACTTGCCCTTAGAGTTAGGGGACCTCCAGATTGAGTCTTGAACCATTTTATTTACTAGTATAGACATAGCCATAAAACATAGCATTTGATTTCAGGGTAGTGGGAACTGAATCTGACAGGAGCTGGGAAACTAAATAGCGATGAGGCGTGGGGAAGCTAAGTGCCCAAGGACAACTCAGCTACAGGGCTGAGAGATTGGCTGCTGGGAGCAAAGAAACGTGAAGCTGCTTATGAGAGGAGAAGAAACCCTGAGTATTTAGAGTGAGGGTCTCCTCTCCTCTCTTTCTCTCTCACTGTGTCTGCTTTGGGGAAGACGGTACAGAAGTAAGATGTGAGCTGAGGAGAGTATGAATGGAGTCATGAGTTATTTGGCCAGCAGTTATCCCTTTCCTCACACAAGCCCAGATCACGGAGAGGGTCACGTGTGGTAGCTGCCACTTGAAATCTGCCACGAAAAGCCGTGCCTGTGCCCCCACATCCTGATCATTGCTACCGATCACGCAGTCTAACCGGAGAAACTTTAACAACAACACAGGAGTCCTGCTAGTGCCAAACGCTGAATAAACACTGTCCTCTGCCAAAGTAATCGTTCCCAGTTCTGTTGCTTCATGGGCCTCACCTCCTTTCAGCACCAGCAGCTCCCTCTGCCTCACTGGCACAGGCTGACTGCCTGGCRCCGTCTCGAGCTCGTTTTCCTAGGCACCTCTTAGGTGGGACTCCCAGCAGAGATAAAACCAATGCTTCATTCACCTAGGTGGCAACATAAACCCTGAATTAGAAGCCACCTCTGTGGCTTCAGCGCAGTACAAATATGTTCTAATGATTTATCATATATTTGCTTTTCCTTTTCACATAAATAAAGCAGAACACTTGCTAAGCACACTCTGTTACTGTTCATATAAAAAACAGATGTCATTTTTGTCAGCCTACTGCCTTATACTGGATGGCTGAATTTTATAATTTGCTGCTGATTGGTGAGTAAAGGGGATAAATACTACATATGCATGCAAGAGAGTGTATGCTGCATCACAGTTGCTGTAGTTAGTTCCCCCAGTTCCAGATATACACACATGAATTATTTCAAGTCTTGAGAATAAAAAATAATGAGCTRTTTGTGTTGATATTTCACAGAGCTATGAATACACCAACTTAAGATATGCAAATAGGTAGTCACATGTGAGTATGCTACTGTTATTCCTTAAAAAGCCACAGGGGGATTAAATTCTTTGGCTCACTAAGTACTGCTGCCATGAAGTAAACACCCTCAACCCTTGCCTCTCCAGTAGCCATCTCCAGGCTTTGCAGCAGCTCATTCTCRAGAACCAAGAGCTGCTCTCAAGGATGTTGGCTGCACAGTAGCCACCAAGGCCATTACCAGTGAGTTGCACTTCTTTACTAAACTGCTGGTGCCAACTATGTCAACTTAAATGAACTTTGCATGGCAGCTGTGTAAGTTGACTGCTGTACTGTATTTGCTCTTACCACAGAAATATAATCCTAGGACAAAGCATAGTAAGTAAAAACTAGGTACTACAGTCAGATACTCCTCCTTTCTTATGGGTAAATGGTGCTGGAGCAGATGGATTCTGGTCTTAGAGAAAATATTTATTCAGCAATACACTATAGGAGGAAAGTTATGCAATATCTTATATCTTAAGATATATTGTTAACGCTCTGCCAAATTCTGATCTTAGATATTTATGGAAAAAATCACATTGCATCAAYTGAATTAGTCAAAACTAATTGCTGGAAGTGACAATAGGCTTTAGCATACTGGTGCCAAATTGATTTGCACATATATATCTGAAGAGAGGATTGAATTTGCAAAAGCAGGGCCAGATTGAAAGATTCCCCACTTTTGATTCTTGGCTTTATATCACACTGTAAAGAAATTTAGCTGTGAAAATGCCTATATAAAAGCATATCAGAAATGACTGCTTAAGGAAGAATATACTGGCTACTCTGAAAAGGTTTTATAAAGTAATTAGTAATTATTTGCTTTTGTCATATAAGAAATTTTACTGAAAGAGCTCTGCCAAAGTGCCACATAACTCCAAAGCAATATAAGCTCCAATAAAGATAATACTGTTACTCTGGATTTAAATCAGTGTTAGTGAGGGCAGATTACCCCTCAAGAGGTTACTTTCTTTGGTAAAAGCAGCAGGATTTGGCTCTTTTCTTTAGCAGTTGAATTGGAACTCTGCTTCTAGAAAGAGTAGCTTTCTACAAGAGTATTCTAGAATTCACCTGAAATTACAAAAGCAAAATATAAGAAATTAAAAATATTTTGCATCAAGACTTTTTTTCTGGCTTTAAAATATGTATTTCAAATTGTGATTAACAACATTTTAAAAGTTTTCTCTCTGTCTGGATCTGCTAGTTTTTCAGTTCATATACAAGTATGAAACAGAGCTCATTTTTCATGCTAYAGCAGCTTAGAGCTCACCTTAGCTTGCTGTTTAACAGCAGTCAGAAAAKCAAATCAAATACAGGAAAGAACAGAAAACAGAAAAACCATTTTGCCACTGTGTAATGSTATACATTCTTTTTCATCTTGAATTCTGTCTGCATTTAAATRGCTGCCTTCATCTCAGAGAGAATACAGTAGTGTAAGGGCTAGGAAGAGAAGAGCAACAGTTTCTACACAAGGAATAAAGAAGGAATCTCCAGTAAGAAAGCAAGAAATAAACGAAGGAATATATATCATACATTAAAGCCATAATTCAATGATTAAATTAATAATGGAGAGTAGATGATGAGGGAAAGATCAGTCTTTTACTTGCATAAGATGAAGTTAAAATAAGAACCTCTTTAGCTTGGAATTCTGGAGATAGTAAAAGTTCAAATRCTTTGAAACACATGACAGAATAATGAAAGAAAAATCTATAAGCAGTTAACATTGCTTCTGAATGAAGAAGTTCCTGAGCTGCAAGCTGCTGGAGTCTGTAAGAATATTCAGGTAAAGCATCCTTATGTTCTAAGCCTGTTTTTACCCTTTTTCTTAGACTTCAACAGTTGACCATTAGGGCAGAATATAAGGTGAATTTGGTTCGACCTGACACAACCTTTCCTATGTTCTCATTTGAAAATGACCACGTGATAAAAGTCTTGGCCTTGAAGTATCAGTTGTCAAGGGGAGGGAGAAGGGTTGCAYTATTCATGGAAAATGACATATACTACTAGGCCACCACTATAGAGTCAGTTTAARTTAAAAGGAAGAGTTAAAATATCAAAGGACAGATTACAATAAATTATTATAGAGGATTTGATAAGACAAATTGAAAAATCTTTATTTAAAAATGGTATTTTAAAAGAGTAAAACTTTATTATGTTACTCCTCATTTTTCAGTCTCTGCAATGGGATTGAACAGTGCCTGCAGGATTATTAATGTACTTTGGATAGGAAGAGTTGTACAAGGTTTGATTTTACTCATAAWTCACCAAACATCAATGCAATATTCCAAGTTTTCAGCCCTTGTCCGTCTTAAGAAAGACATGTAATAAAAATTGGCTATGCAATGTTTTGACCAGTGTGGCTGGAACCCTCCTTCTATGCGGGGAGCGCACAAACCACAAGCATGGTAACACTCATGGTATACAAATTCTATTAAATCTCATGTGTGGGATGTCTTTGATTCCACTCTCAATGCAGCAAGATARCTGCCAACACTTGAGTGAAAATTCATATGGGATTTAAATTGTTGTGGGTTTCCAGCTCTTAGCTTCCTTTTCCCAGCAGAGGCTGTATCTCTCTGTCCCTTGCTGGCATGATCTTCAGAGGCTTGGAGTCTGTCTCAGCTGCTGCAGGAATGTACCAAATTGAGCTGTGCCTCATCTGGGGCTGYGTGCCCAAGCGATGCAGCAGCTCTAAAACAGAATGGCTGCCAGCCTRTACGGTTTGTCCCATATGTGATATCTGGCTACCATGGACCTCATCAAATAACTTTGAGAAGTGCTAGGTGAGCTGMAATTGCAAAAGCAATAATTATGCAGTATTTCCAGCTATGATTATAGCTGAAAATACCAAATGCAAAGTACTATACTGAAGAACACAAATTGACAGTATGATTTCRAGGCACTGAAGAATTAGTCCATTTATATGCCAGAGAGTTAACTTTTTCATTATATACTATTCCTTAAGATTTTGAAACATAGGTGAATGAACCCTGTCAGATTCCATAAGAGTACTAGTTTCAACATGACAACCAACTAACCAAAACTGTTCTCTCAAGTTAGATTAAAAATCAGTGGTTAATGAACTGTTCTCTCATCCCATCATTGAATATAAATTCATTATAAATTCAGCCTTTTGACTCCAATTAGAGGTTTGAGATTTCTTGGGAACAGATGACATATTTATAACTCAATATGTTTGTCTCGTCCATCTGTTCTCTGTTGGCAGGTTGTAAATTGTTAGGGCTTGTGCTGCCTTGTCTCTGTCTTTGTACGTGCCGGACAGAACAGAGTGGGAATGGTTTCCTGCTCTAATTGATATTTAGGTTCTTCCATTTTGGGAATGCTAAGTAATAATAACCCACAGGTGTTTTTTTGACCTTCTTTAAACAAATTTATTTCTTCTCTCATTGGAGCTCACCTCACCAGCAAAGATTTACAGTGAAAAGCAACAAGCACATTTGCAGACTAGAGCAATATCAGGCATAAAATATTAGTCTCTTTGAAAATTGGCATGTTCCAAAACTAGTCATTTGTAAAAAGGAGTGAAAGTACAGAACCTGTACTTTCATATGCTTAGTGACAATGACATTCTTTAGTAAGTGATTCAATGGAAAAAGAAATTGTTAAATATGTATAGATAATTCCAATTACAAATTCAGTTCTGATAGGAATCACCCTGAAACAAAAAAATGTATCTTTTTCGTCAAACCAAAATTCATTTCCTAGTGTAAAATACGTCACTTTTAACTGTCGCAGTTTATGCAAACCCATTGCTGGAATAATTTTTTCTGAGAGAACTCTCCATTTATCAGGTTTCTTTTCAAACTATAGTTATGCTGAAAATATAGGCTGGCTTTGRAGGTGTGGACAGTCTGAAGTTTAAAAGCAAACCTGAGGGAGTAGCAGAGGTGTAGAACGATCGTGTCATAAATGCTGTTCTAACTGCAAAGATTGAGAAAGTTAAAACAGCCATTCAGGTTTTATGGAAATCAAATAAGAAAGTTAAGGACTATACTAACTAACAACTCTAGCAAAATCTATTAAGGAGTCAGGGGATGGTATTGTTGACAAGGCATAAAGCCAAACAATATATGTCCAAAGCTGATAAGGAGAGAGGGGTTAGAAACTGGAGAAGCTTTAGTAGATATTTTTTCATGATTTTGCTCAGTACAAGCAAGAAGTCCAAAGACTGGGCCATGGTTAGTATAATGCCATTATTAAAAAATGGTCTAGGGATTTACTTAGAAATTATATATCAATCCATTTAGCCTCATATGGGACAAAATTTTGCAAATATTTTAGGAGATCAAATAGAGATACACTTGGAAGGATCAACAGCCTGAGAACAGCCACATGTTCTCAGGAAGTAGAGATCATGCTTTAGCTGGTTGGAATTCCTGATGGATATTATTACTGCAGAGGTGCAGGGTGATTTGCTGGAGCAGCAGACAAAAAACACAGAATTTGCACTGTGGTTATTCAGATATTCTGATCATATAAACATCTGAGGACTTTAAACTGATATGAATGAGCATTCTTCACTTTAAAAATAAGGAAAAGTGATTTATGAAAGTTAAGGTGTTTCTTAATTTTTTTTAGCTTAGTATTTTTAAGTCATTATCAGACTAAAATGATGTGGGACTTAAACTTTGTATTTAGGATTCCTGGTATCTCATGTGATTGGACCCCAAACCCCAAATAGGAGTATTTGCAAATACTCCTATTTCTGCACTATTAAAACCAAGTGAAGCCTGAAAGAAGGAAGAGGCAAAAAGTTCTTTAAAACATCTTAGCATTTCTCTGAGCTGTATTCTGCCACAAGCTGAGCAGCAGTGGGGTAGTATAGTCCACACATGAGTAGATGGAGGCGACTTATTTTGGTTTGGTTAGTTTGTGAATGCAAGAGCAATGTTCTTCTGCAAGTATATTTAAGGTAAGATTATCTCAAAGTTGATGGCTTTTGTTTTTCTTAATGTAAGAAACCACAGCTGGCCTACCAGGACCAGCTGATTTCTTTGCTAGTTGCTGAGGGTGAAATATATACATATAACATTATTCTCAGAAAAATATAACATTAGTCCAGATGAGCATATAGAAAGTAGTCAAGTTCAATGAATACTGAAGTTTGGACTCCAAGAACTGTTTAAGAAACAGTAAACTTTGCAAGTTAGATGACTTTTGAGTTTTTGTTAGCACTGAAAACTTCCCAGATTGCATGGATAAGAAAGAAGAGTTAGCAAAATGAGCAACTGTTAAAGGAAACCTTTTCAACAGACCTTAAAGAAAGAGCTTTAGCCATCAAACCAGAAGAAGAGTAAATCATTTTATGAATGACATGGGATTAAAATACATCAAATAATAGGATTCTCAAAAAAATGTATTCTGAGTTATTCTAAAAAGTTCAGGAATTCTGTATGTAGGGAAAATACTACAGATTGTCATTCTAGAGAGACAAATACACATTTTGGGACAATTTTAACCTGTAAATCCTAAATCATTTGGGTTATGAAGTGAAAAAAATATGAAAAGGCAATTTACAAAAAGTAACTTTTTTTTCATTATTTATTCTGTGGTCTCATAATGAAACCATACTCTTGAATGGAAACTGAGGTTGCCACTCTTAGTTAAAGAAATTGATCAAAAGACCAGAAAATCTCCATTTGCTTTAAATACAGAAAAAAACATGCATCTATATTACACCATACAAGAAAAGAAAAGATTTAAGAGSAGGAATCTTTTCTTCTCTTCTCTAACTGCTACCAAGATGTTTTCAGCAAATAATCCCACCTCCCTGACTCAGACTTTTTAAGTTTCTTTGAATATCYTGTCTTCAGATAGCTGATAGTAAGTTGGGAAAAACAAGTTACTATAACAGCTTTTAGGAGGCAAGGAGCATGTTCTGCTCTTTTCTTGTTTCAGGCTGGGTTCAGTGTGTGCCAGTGGCTAATGGGAAAAGCTCAATTTCTCAAGTTTTGGAGAAGCCTTAGGCTGAACACTGCAGCTGCTGTGAAAATTTTTCTGCTTGTCCAGACTAATTACAGTCATTGTGAAATCTGGGTGAGGTTCACTGTCCCTTAAGAAGCCAGAAAAGCTAAGGATACACTCATATGTTCAAGTGTTATTTGCTAAGTTTTTAGAAGAACCACTGAAGAGAGCTGAAATTGTGACTACTAATGATTCTTTTGGTTGAGTCACTGAAATGTTCCCCAGATTTTGAATTTAGCACCAGACCTGTTTTCTTGGCCTTGGATATACTGAAACAGTTAAGCTTGTTAGAAGAAGATGTTGGTCCAGATGGAATTGAAAACACATTTCTGAGGCAAGGAATCTAAAGTAACAAATTGTTGACACATTTCATTACTTCTACTTCAGTCTAAAATATTGGACAAATAAGTAATATAAATTCACAACTCAGTTTTTGGAACAAAGGGAGGATATGAATTCTTTATAGTCAAACACGATATCTAATCAGTCAAGTAACACTGCTTTGCTTAAAACTGCAGATGTCATTTTTGGATTAGATTTTACATTAGTTCTTTTTCAATGAGCAAAATTTGGATAATTTATTTTGTCATATGAATTATCCTGTGTTATGATCTGACATCTATTTTGTGGGGTGGAAATCTGCAGAAAGCTTGGCTTCAGTTATACTGCTTTAATGGCTTAATTGTTATTTAGAACATAAAATGGCAATGTGGACACATCAAAGTCTTCTCAAAACTAAAATGAATTCTGTGGATACTCCAGAGATTTGTATCTACATTAGATTATATTATCTACAGTTCTTACAATAATCATTTTATGCTTGTCTATAAACACAGGGCAGATGCAGGTCCCCCTTTTGGTAATGCCCTTATGTATCCAGCATCAGGAATAGCTGGCTTAGTGTGCAGTCAGTTTACATAACCTTCTGTATCCAGCTGACTTCATACTGCTCCATTAACCCGTTCAAGAGCTGGACTTTCTTTTGACCAAAATTAGTGTGAAATTCAGTATATTGTCTAAACATTAAAACTTTGTTTTGTGAAATGGATCTCTCGTTTTCATTGAACGAAGATGCAGATTTTCAGTAGGGCAAGGTGTGATTTTTACTTTTCCAAATTATGAAAAATTTCATTTCCATGTGGGCTGCAAAAGAGGGGATACAACAAGAAAGGCTTGGTGCAACCAGATGTGGAGGAGGATTCCCACTACTTTCCATAGTTCTCCATGTCACCTAACTGACACCTTCAGATTCAAAGTAGGAAGTTAAGTACATCTTTATGGCTCACACAAATTTTAATTGCTCTCTAGTCATGCATTTTTGTAGGGACAAGAGGAAAGCAATGTTATTCTTTTGAGTATTAATGAAATAGATATATAACAATTTTTTTTTGGGGGGGGGCATTCTACACTAGATATCACAGTATGGAAGACTTCCTCTGCTCAGTTAACCACTAGTAGTTTTATGTATTTCTAAACCTGGTGGAGCAGGCTTAGTTGTTATGCTTAAAAACTACAAAGGCACTGAGGTATAACTACACTTTCAAACATACAGTCATGCCCCTGCCATATCTAACATTTGAGGTGGGGAGGATTAGGAAATGCATTTTTCCCACAGCTTTTTTCAGAAAGTTAATAAATGCTGTCTCTTATTTTTATTTAATGTCTTATGYACTTAATGGAATTGGAATAGAAAGGCAGAAGTCAATAAAAAGGCAGAATTACTCAAATGTAGCATAAAAATATGTGAACCTCCGGCTGGAAACCCAGGCACCTCATTCCAAGGTTTTCAGTTAAACCACAAATATTTCTAAAAAGTAATCCCCTTGCCCTGAATATTTTTGTTTAGTGACATATCCTCTATGAAAGTCCATGTTTAATAGAAATAGATATTTTTTGTTTGTTTGGTGGTGTTGAAAGAATTTTCAGTTCAAATTTTTTAAAGGATCTCTATTAATCACATAATTCCCTGGTTTTTAGATTTGAAAATTTTATGAGAAAAATTAAGTATCAGATACATAAATGATATATATGATAGTATCCTTAATAATATCATAGAAGTTTTATATGCATTTGTCCAAGCCCTGTAAAGTGTGAAAATATAAATTGTTCCAAATGAATAGCTTGGAGAAAGCTAAYGCATGTAGACTACTAACATCGTAAGTGCCAAACATCAACCAAACTAAACAGTAATTTAGGTACCTTTACACTGAATAAAGGATAGAAAAAAATATGCTTCAAAATTTGAATCTATTTGAGTGTAGAGTCACATTAGGACTAATGAATATGTGTGGATGCTGCAGTCATTTCATATTCTCCTCTTTGCAAAACTTGATTGTAATAGAGGTTATTTACTAGGAATGGAAAAGATGGCATACAAGTTTCAATTATTGCAGCTAGAACTATTTTGCATTGCCTCCCAAGAGATAATTTGAATATACCATCACATGTATTTTCAGTACACACAGACATGCATGGGAAATTTATTTGCATGTAGGAGACTGTTCCCCGAATATGTTATCACTTATTGTAGGCCACCCACAATAACATCACATCGAAGYAATCTTCACCACCAGCAATGATTCAGTTAACCTTTGAATGTAGGAATTTAAACTATGAAAAGGTCTGAAACCTGACACAGTCCTTTGACACTATGGTGTCTGCCATTAAAGATAATCCTGCATTAGGTACTGATTTCTGAAAATAGAATTAAATTGCCTTGGTTTTCAATCCTAACCCTTCCATATTACAAACTGAACCCTGCTGTGTTAGGAGACATCCTGAATTACCACTTCACCTTTCAAGTCTGTGTGTTTGTAAAGGAGMTTTGGAGGGGAGCGCAGGGGCTAATGAACACAAATCAGGCAACCTGGTCACTAGCAAACGAAGAGCTCATCTGCCTTGTAGCAATCACTGTATGACAAAAGAAACAAGACTTCAAAGTCTGATGATGCCCCATTCTTCCTTCTCTCTTTTGCACCACCTATAGCGTGAGATAGCCAGTCAAGTCATCAGACAGACAGACAAATATCTCGCTTGTTTTTTTTCATCTTTTTTTTGTCAGTACATCACCAATGCCAAGTGGCTGTCCACTTTTAACTCCTATGGAGATTGTGCTCCATATGTTGTTGCAGTTTCTGGTAGGTAGGGTATCCCAGTTAGTGACAATTTTGATATGCTTTCACTACATTTTAACCACTAACTTGTGTTCTCCTCTTCCTCAACAGCTTTTATCCAAATTGTAAAGAAACTCAAAATAGGAATCTCCTGATACTTCCTGAATCCACTGTCCTCTTCCTTTGATCTTTGAATTAAACACTGGCAAGAAATGACACGTTTTGCTTTTGCAGTAGTTGAGAAAATGAAGAGRTCAAAAGACCACAACTTATCAGCAAGTTTCCACTACAAAAAAATAAAAGCATGTGGGGATCCATAGTTCATAGCATATCAGAAAGTCTTTGAGTTTATACTGTGTTTGAGAAATTAACAATGTTTTTTTTTTTTTTTTTTTTTTCCTGGTCGGTTGTGTACTGCAGCTGGGTTGGGATAAGAGGGTCATGGACAGTTGTTCGGGAGCATCCCAGGCACTCTGTCCTGAAAAGACAGTCATCGCATCCCCAATCACAAGCAATACCGTTGTGGACTGAGGACATCACTCCAGGAGGGGACTGATCTCAGTAATACAGCAATACTTCAGTCTGAGCAGARCAAACTCCAGCCCACAGCAGACTTATCTTGAAGCTGAATGTGAACATTGAYCTGACGCGATAAGTGATAGTGTCCTCTCCAGCCCTCCCCAAACCATCCAGATTCCATTATTTCCTGGATCTTTGAGTGCCCACCAGCCTTTCCAAGTCACCTGCAAATGACTCCATGACTTTTGGGGAGACAGACAAACATATCCTTTTCCCAGCAGAAGTTCAGCGGTCTGCCTTGTCAGCCTGCACCTTCGTGACACTTCACATCACAGGAGGTTCCTATCCCCTAGCCACTTGTAGCTCAGGGGGAACAAACTGAAAAAGAGAAAAAAARGGGATTTATGTGGTTTTGTGAACAGATGTGTTATGTGAACAGATGAGGGACAGATTGGTCCCTGACAACTCTCTAACTGGCACCTGCTTAATTTTGTCACAAGAGGCTGTAGCGGAGCTGCAGTTCCTTTAGATTAAATCTCATTCTATATGTCTATCTCTAGCTAAAATTCTGGTTCCTCTTTGCAGGTGCCATGTGAAGAAATAGGCAGAAACTTGTCAACTTCATTAGATGCAAAAGGGCTGCTGAAAGGTCCAGTGTGAATAGAGCTGTTTTAGGATCATGCCCACACTAACATTTTTAAGGCGTTCCATCTCCGTCTTCTGGTGGGGGTGGGAGGAAGGGGGAAGAAAGAAAAAGGCAACCCAAGAAAGCTTCAATTTTAAGCTGGTAAATGTAAACAAAGAAAGACGGCRTAGGTTGAAATAATTCCCTTAGGGATGTGGCCTTTTGGAAGGAGGAAGGTGAAATCATACCCTTGTCAGTGAAGCTCATTTCACAGTACCAAAAAGGGCACTGTATTTTGGCAGGGTCCTGCTGACTGAGTGTTGCTTATTGTGCAATCATTGTTTCTGATAACAATGTGCAGAGCACTTACTGGAGATAAATACTTTGGGATGCTTAGAGTAACGTAATATTTCCTGATGGAATATCAAGTTTATCCCTTCCGTGACACTAATCTCATAATTCACTGGCTGAGCACTAAGGATTTCTCTTACAAATTAGATCTGTTTGATAATCCATTCAGTGTTTTGACATACTTAGTATGTTACCGTTCATATTCTGTTCATATACTTTAATTTGGCGGTTTGTAGATGCTAACAGGAAAGTCAGAAAGATGCACAAAAACTGAGATTTTCCATGTGTCCATTCATGATGCAGGAACCCAGTGGACTTCAAACTCCTTGTTTTCCTCGCCTTGCTATTTTGTGTAATAATCTTGTTGAATGCTGTTTCTGACAAACTGAATCTGTAAAGAAATGATGAAAATTAACTTTTCCTGGCTATGTGTTTGTGAAGAGGGAAGATAGATTTCTTTTTCTTAATTTACATTATGTTCTGGATTAAAGGCTGCAGACAAAGTCAGGATCCATTCTAACAGACACTGCACTGCCCCCAAACCGCTAAAAGCTAACGCCATTGAGGCACATAGTGTTAAAACCTGCAGTTCCTATTGAAGTCAGCTTGACTGTCTGTGCAATMACCAAGAAGCATCTGTTACTTAAAAAATGTTTATACTTAAAAAATATTTATATTGACTTCAACAATTGATAACAAGTTCAATAAAAAAAAAGAGGACAAAAACCTGCATCTAGGAAGGAATAACCCCTTGTAACAGCACATGACGGGGGCCGACCAGCTGGAGAGGAGCTTTAAGGAGAATGGTCTGGTATCCTAGTGGACAAGTTGAACATGAACCMAAAATATGTCTTCATGGCTGAGAATACCCACATTATCCTGGGTTGCATCAGGCAGAGTATTGYCAATAGGTCGAGGGAGGTGATCCTTCCCCTCTACGGTAGTCAGGCCACAGCTGCTGTGTGGTATCCAGGTCTKGGCTCCCCACTACAAGAAAGACATTGATTTACTGGAGTAAGTCCAGCCAAAGGTCATGAACTGGAGCACCTTTCATAGGAGAAGAGGCTGAGAGAGCTGGGACTCTTCTTCCTGGAGACAAGAAGGCTTAGGAAGGATTTTATCAATGTGTTTAATTGTCTGAGGGAGGGTGTCAAGAGGATGAGGCCAGACTCTTCTCACTGGTACCCAGCGACAGTATGAGAGGCAATGTGCACAAACTGAAACACACAAAATTCTACCTGAATACAAGAAAACACTGGTGGTTAAACATTGCAAAAAAAGGTTGCCCACACTGGCTGTCTCCCTCCATGGAGATATTCAAAACCCAGCTGGACATGGCCCTGAACAACCTGCTCTAGCTGATCCTGCTTGAGTGGGGAAGGGTTGGACCAACTGATCTCCTGATGTCCCTTCCAACCTCAGCTCTTATCTGATTCTGATTCTAAATCTCTGTGATTTAATGCCTAGGTTTTGCCATTCTGTGTGTGGCCAAGACACTAGGGCTGTTGTGCATCAGGCATTCATTTTTCTCTTATCCACTAGCTGTGACATGCTCTGAAAGTGCTGGTTACTCCCTCTAGAGGGAGATGGGTGGAAAATACCCAGTTTAAGAAATCTGCAGCATTAGGTGCAACACTGGGCTCTCCACAACAAGGTGGCACTAGTTGTTTTTTTTTCGTAAGTCAACAAACTGACCTATAGAACCACACCCTCAAAACAGTTAGGTGTCTAACTTATAAAAGAATATGTCTAAATAGGCATAAGCATATAAAAGTAATGTTGATTTGTGCTCCTACATATATGTTAGAGATGCTAAAAAGGGTTTTTGTGTTAGCATTGAACTTGGTGCCTAAGCTCCTTCATGGAGAGGGTTTCATCTGAGCAGATAAGACAAAGGGAAGAAGGAAGGACATTAACCTCCATTCCTACCCTGGAATGCTGAGCTACCAGGTCCGAAGCAAAGCTGATGAGACCTGGACCAAAGTTCCAGGGCCAGCTGCCATGAGAAACTGCCTTTTTGTCAAGTCAYTGACTCTCCATTCAAAACAATACTTCTCTTGTGGTCTCTCTGTAAGTCTACTTTTCTTTACAGCTGCAGTGCTCAGCCTGAAATCTTTGCTGCATGTGTAACGCAGCACCAGACCCTCCCTGCTATACAGGAGGCACGRCTCAAACCTAGATGTGGAGCCTGAGCACCCCCAGAGCAGTAATGAGCAAAATGGTGTTAGTCCATCGTGCTTGTGGCCTGCAGGGAACTGCATTGCTTCTGGTTTTGTTTCATCTGTGTTCATTTTTGTTTGTTCAGAGCTGCTAAGTTCATGGCATTTGAAACTATAMGTGGACAAAAGGACACAGCTTGGTTTCTCCAGCTTTCCAAATATTGATTCACTTCTGGTTTCTGTAAGAAAATGACATGGAGTCCTGCTAATATCTAAGGTTATCTGTGGCCTTGTGACCTGGGAACTGTAACCTCGGTGCGACTCTGGTTCGAACACTGGGAAGTGAAAGGTCAGAGAAATGAGATAGCTTATGTATAGCAACAGGATTAGCAGTTTTGGCTGCTCTGAAGTTATTAATTTGAACCAGGTCTTATCTTTCAGCAAATATCACTCAGGTGTCCTTAAGAGAAAAAAGGAATTCTTGAACTCTTGAAAAGACTGTGTTTTGCATTGCTAAATATGGTTCTCGAGTAAAAAAAGGCACCAAAAATGAGCTGATTAGTTGGAGGGATAAAAATATAAAATTATACAGATATATTTTCATTTTCTGATGAATTATACCTCTTAAGTCAAAAACCTTATTGCACTGCGATTCTTGGACCATGTAATAAAACCACTGTGTGAAAGAGTAATTAAAGACTTTCAGGATATGCATTATGCATGAGTTGGATAAATATAAGCTGGAAGAGCAAATTGAATTATTGCATTTACAACTGCTGAGTGTTTGTCTTTAGGACTATTTTACTTTATTTTTAAAATATAATTTAATTCACTCTGAAGATACGTCTTTCTTTTCCTTTGCAGCTTCTTTAAGCTTGCTGATGTGTGGTCCATCTACATATCTCTGGTCTAGTCAAAGTTTATTAAACACAACATGATCTTTTAAAATGGTTTGTGTGATTCCCCCTTCTCCATCACCTGCATTTTATGGAACAACATTTTCCTCTGTAAATATCATTATTTGCATTAGGGAAGGTCCACACTGTTATAAAATCCATGTATTTTTAATCCATTTGAGCTAAACTGAAGGCAGTGGAAGTTTGGTACTTTTACAATTGAAAGCACATACCTAAGTATAGACTGAACTTTGACCATTTATGCTGGAAGTCCTAGCCATTTTTATTAGTCCCTTTAGTTTCTTATTTATTTATTTTCCATTGTAGGTCTTTCATTTGATGTTTAGTTGCTTCGGGTAATGAGTCTGGCTTTGGAAAAGCTTCATTTTGAACCATAGGTGGCAGCAGATAGCAGAAAGTCATATGTATTTGTATGATCTTTGACTTGTGACCTGGTAGTCTTAAAGCCAGCATCTTACTTCCATGATGGTTGCCTTATATTACACATGACCTCGAGGTGTGCAGAGGTCTTGCTTCGTGAGAAAGCACCATCACAGTGGCTCCTTGGCTCCTTGGCTCCTTGGCTGTGCTTGTCCCTGCTCTTAGTACAGGGAGCTTTTCTAGGAGAAAGGGGGAGCAGGCAACCACTGTGGGCCTGAGGCTCTCCCCATTGCCTAAACCAATGTGCCTATAGCTTTGTTGTGGCTTTTGGCCAGAAACAGTTGGGTAGCTGCCAGGCTGCAGGGTTTTGGGACCCCAGATTTGGACCAAAGCTGTACCAAAGAGTTAATATTTTCCACYGGAGAGAGATTCCCTGGAAGGGATTAAAGAAACTCTTCAAAAAGAGAGGTAGTGGTGAATGCCAGTGAGATGCTTGCTCCGCAGTGGGAGGTTTGTGCATGAAGGGAGAGCAGAAGGCTGGAGTCAAGAACCACTGCGTGAGTCCAGGAGAAGAATTTGCCTGAAGGTTTAACAGAGAAAACAGCACTGAGTGAAGCTTTCAAAGAGGAATTAAATAATTATCTGTGGTGGATGAAAGATGAACTCCAAAGCAGAAGTCTTTAAAYGAAAAAAAAATCAATGAAAAGTTTGCTTCAAAAGAAGAAAAGTAAAATATATATCCAGGAGTTCTGCTTCATTACTAAAAAGAAAATAAACGAGTGTTTCAACAATGCAGCTGAATGAGATCAGGTCTGAGATTTGTATTTTCCCTGAGAGCAGACAATGATTCTAAATATGAGCCTGAGAGGACTGAAAAAGGATGGAGATCCACATCTTTTAGTGGAAGAATAAATATTTTCCAAAGCTGATTTATCTACTGATGGATTCTTGTCTCATGCTAAAAGCATGAACAACAGTTCTCAGGGAGCATGTTACCAAAAATTCCTCCAAGAAGGGACTGCTTTTTAAATTTGGCTTTAAATTTTACCAGAGGTCAATATATATCCATTGCATTGTAGATATTAATTAAAAGCATAAAATAAAATGTCCGTACTGTTGCTTTTAGGCTTTGGAGAATTAATTGGATTTATTTTCCTCTAATACAATTAATTACTCTAAATTTATTTTCCTCTAATAAATTTAGAGAAATGATTACATAATCTGAAAGAAAGACTTTAATCCCAGAGGCAGGTAAGAACACCACATAGCTTTGCAAGATCTGTTCTCTGTACAGAAATTATCATTTATGTTTCTCAARCAGGTAAACCTGCATCTCACACTACATTCTAAGGTTAGCTGGCAAAAATCTTACCTATTTGAACTCTGAGGGAAGTTAGGTTGCATAAAAATATATTTTTTTCACATCAGACATACTGCTATAAGTTTCTTTAATGTCATTGTACCTTTCAGTATTAAAATCTAAATGATAAATGGTACATATTTCTATGTTTTTCTTTCCTCTTCCTTTCTTCTCCATTTCTGTATCCTGCAATTTCTTTCTATCCCTCCTCCTTCTTTTTCTAAACTATCTAGAATTAAATATTCTGCCTTTTTTTCCTGTATTTTATTTCAAGTTTTTTGATATTCATTTTTCTACAGATTCCTCTAACTGATTTTTCTTCCCTTTCCTTCTTTTCTGGAACTTTTATCTTTCTAATTTCTCGAAGTTCTTTTTGTCGGAGACACTTCCTGTGTGTCCTATAACAGCCATTTACTCAGTCTTCCCTAACTCTGTCTTACTCTTATCAGTTTCTCAATAATTTCCAATCTTCCTTTTCCTTGCTTCAGAATTTTTTCCTCTGTTTCCTACTGGCCTGAGTAACTTTCTCCTTGGGCTCTTGTTAGCACCTATATGAGAGAGCAGTCCTGGAAACGCATTGGTTTTCTATTTGTGTAGAAATGATATAATGGGATTCTCTGTATGCATATGTGTGTTGTGTGTTTCTCCCATCACATCCTTGTAGGGAAAATGAGTGTCAAGAAAAGGTTCCTTCCCGGGTTTTGGAAGGACCTGGCCTAGCTGTCCCCATAAGTGATGTTGCATTATTGTGAACACAAATGTCTGCAAGCCTTTGGTCTTCAGCTGACGGTGGCACTTATCTCCCTGCAAATTCTTTCAGACAGATGGAGGAAAGCACTACTGGCAGTTTAAAAGGAGGCATAGGGGACACTATTAAAGTAAGGGTAAGGTAAGGAACATAAGAGAAAGAAAATAGATGCTAACACTTTGAAGCTTATGACTTTCTTTACCCAAACACAAAGATGGTGTCTATGGCATCACATACTTTTACGCACAAGCATTCTTTTTTTTTTCATATTTACAGTATACATCTATTCCTTCACTGAGCTCACTGATTCAGAAAACTCTACAGCCTGTCACTATGGAGAATAAAGTCTAGTTTCCACAGATAAGAAATTTTAGCCACTGAGAAAATAAGTGCTCTAAATTCTCAGGATTTATATGGACATGCTGTTTCATTACCAGTCTTTAAAATTCACTCAATACAAAATAGTATTTTTCTGTATGAACCACTGCATCTCTGAAGGCTTTGTTATGCAACTGTCTTGACATAAACGTGAGCAACATGTCTTCTCAGAAATCCTTACTGAATTGCTCCCTGAGGCTTCTGACTTAAAAATGTATAAAAATTAAAAATAAAACATAACCAAAAAGCACACAAGAATAAACATCATCTCATACGGAGAGCTGGGAAGAGAGAAGTTCAGACACTCCTGCTGCGGAAGGGAGCTCCTACACTGTGTCTTGGACGTAGCACAGGAAACTACAGAGTTGCTATGTCTCACCATTAATTCCCTCCCCTTGAACTCTGTCAATGTGTCTTTCCTCTGTCTTCACCACAGGCTCCATATCCCTGTCTTCTCTCTTTTCCTGCTTTTTCCACACTCGGTCCCTTAATTCCCTTCCTCTCCCTCCGCTGCCCTGTCCCTTTCTGTAGGCATTTGTACTTATTTGTTTCATTCTTGGTGCCTTCTGGATTTTTGTTGTGCAGACATTAAGATTCCTCTAAATAAAATTCAAAATGAAAGAATCATCTTGAAAGGCAGACCGTGGCGAGCATTCTTCGGGCACACACACGTGTATGCATGTGTGTGTGTGTGCGGACACGCACGTCTATACGTGTATGACACTGCAGTCAGGTTCAGGCAATGCTGGCAGCATCAGCTGAATTCGGTGGTTACCACCTGCTCCCTGAACTATCCAGCTTACGTAAAAGCTGGTAGGTGGGAACACCTTTTGGCACAACTTTTGGCAGTACAACCTGGGTGTAAATTAAGCAGAGAGTTGAGTTCTGTTGTGATTAATGTTTCAATTTTGTTGTTTCCAGGAGAAACAGGTGCTGTGCCCATCTCAGACAAGATCGAGGCATGTGAGAGCTGTGGTCGGAGCTCCAGCTCTGCAGAGAAAAAGTTGTTATTATGACTGGAAGGGTTTTTAAGGACCCCAATCTTGGGAACCTGTTGTACAGATGACTATAAATGTAGATGACTTACCTACTCAACAGATGAATGCTAAAGCACTTAGAAAAGTGTGTTTTTAAATTACATCTCCAGAAATGCATTTTGAAAAGCCTTAGAAAATATTGAAATATAAGGATCAATCTGCAAGGGAAAACACTTTTCCCAAATTGTCAAATTTCTGTGTATTCATATTTTATAAAAGAAAAAATTATCTCTGAAGGATAAACAGCGAATTTCCTATTACTGTTGACAGATTGAAGGAGGTTTTTGTTTTTAAAGTGTTTCTTTTTTTACTAACTTTCAAAGCATTTGTAATTTTTAGATAAATCCAGAATTGTAAGTCTTCAGTTCATCTAGTACACATCGCATGTTCAATTTAAAGAGGAAAACATGCCTTTATAGCTATATTTCCTCATAGTTTTTGTACTATTTTAAAAAGCCAGGTTGATCTGAATGTATGCCATGAATAAGTTATAGTTACTTTAACATAAGTTAAAGTAAGGAAAAGTTCCTGAGGAAATGAGGATAGAATGACTAGAAAGAGAAGTTAAAACTGATCCCTGTAGKGTTAAAAGTTGTACAAATGGAGAAAGAGGCATTTCTGGCTAAAAGAAAGGAGATCAATGGAGATTTGCCACTGCCAGACAACACGGTTGAAGGGCTGATTAAAAAACAACCAGTCATGAAGGCAAGAGAAACAGGCATCACCCTCCAGTTTGTATCTTTGCCAGTGGAATTCAAGAAACCTTTTTTTTAAAGATTAAAAGAGATTTGTATCGTCTGGGCTTAAAACGAGAAGTGTAGTCCCATGATTTTAATCAAGAAAATTGAATAAAAAAAGACTGAAATATGGATTTAAAAGGTTAGCATATTGATTTCTAGACAAACTCTAGTTAGATTCCCTTCCTAGCAATTGTCCAAACTTCTTGGAGACAGGGATGTTGGCTAGTTAAATGATGGCAATCTGTCACAGAAAGGCATGCTCAAAGCAAAGCAAACCATGGAGTCTGCATCTTTTAAAAACGTTTTATTATAAAGGATAGGAAATCAAGTCCACATTTTTTTTTCAAACCCAGATAAATAAACAGTAAATATCATGTGTTGCTTTTTAATATGTTTTGCCTTTTGCAATAGGATCTGCAAAAATGGCATTCCTAAATCAGAGACCTGCAAAAAAATATATATCTTTTGAGAACACAAACCACAGTTTTTGCATAGAAATGAAGACCGTATCAAAAAACTGCTGGAAACTGAGACAACACAGCTCTGTGAAGAAACTGCTGAGCATGGAATAGTTTGGTAGTTTATTCAGCAGAAAACAACAAATTAACCCTTAGGCAGGATTATTTCAAATATATATATAAATATATACAAATACATAAAAACAAAGATCTTCCCGCTTAAAAACAAACAAACATCAAGTTGTAACAAAAACAGAGAACCCTGTGGTGCTTTGTGATCTTTAAGAAGGGATGTTTAAAAAAGATACAAGCTTATTTTTTCTTGTTTTTAATAGAAATAACCTGGTAATGAAAAAAACCAGTTATTCTAGTACTGTAATCCTTTAAAATAGAATCAGATCTTTGCCGATTTTAAGAATAGATTAATGAATGAAACAAATCAACAGACAGACAAGGAAACAAACTCACCACATTCAGATTTTGTGCATGATCTTGGTCCCATTTTAATCAATGAGAATGTAACTTTTGATTTCAGTGGGAGCAGGGTCAAGCTTTCCTTTTTTTCTAAAGCACAAGTTGAGTGAGTGCAAGCTACTTTCCCAAAGGAACTTTACTCTCATGATTAAACCAAGAGAGACTGTAAATGGAAAGAGTTTTCCCTGTAACCTCAAGGGCCACCCAACTATTTTGTTGCTTGTTATTATAGGCACTTTATCCTTTCTAATAACTGAACTGTGCATCTTGTCTCACACATATGCAGCATTTTTTAATGTAACATACTGTAACATAATGTAACAGAGTTACTTGTTATGACAGTAGAAACCTGTAAGCACTCTTCTAGAGCTCATTTAATATTTATATCCTTTTGAGATTTTGCATTTATTTGTATTCAGTAGGGTCAGAGCTGCATGTACAAATTAAATGGTCATTAAAGGAGATATMAACATGCTATTTACAGTTCATAAATCTTTATTTTTTATACAGTTGTGTTGAGTATCTTTATAGTTGTAGCCTAAGCRCTGTGAAGAACTGGCATGCGTCTGATATTCACAAAAATGAAATAATATAGTGAAGAAATGAAGATTTAATAAAAAAAGTAAAATAATTAATGATAAATTGAGCACATGCAAAGGTATTGTAAAATGAATCCATCAACTTAAGATATGCATTTATGCCATTTCTATATAGCCTAACAGTTTGCTTTCCTGGAATGGAAAACTGATGAACTGATGTACTTCTGATGGAAATATTCCATGTAAAATCCTATATTTTCTTTAAGATAATATTTCACATTCTTTAAACCTTCCATCAATTTTTCTATGTGACATTCAGACTGCCTTTAATGAAAGCAGAGGGGAAAAAAGCCCCCGAAACACAGCTACTTTTGTTATCACACTATAAATCCTAGCTCAGGGATTATGCCAATTATCTAATTTACCTATACAGACCAACTGAAGAATTTCAGTTTATTACCCTTATCATTCTTCATACATTTCACTCAGTTTTTTTATGAGAAAAATGTCTTTAAAGGATTTAATGAAAAATAAGGTTAGCACAGATTATTTGATTCTCAGATTCAAATAAATCCATCCATCTATTTAAATGCAGATCATTCAAGGAACACAATGTCTGGAGTGGTCACCTCCAGTATTTAAGATTTAAGATGAGCTTTAACAGAGACATCTCGACATCTCTGTAATCCTGTTTTGTGGGTATAATGTCATTTCACTGTTGAAAACTTTCTCCTCAATAGACTGTGGTTGATGTGCCTCTGTTATTCAAATTTTGTTGTTGCTGAATAATCTGGTATATTTTTGCATCTTTTACACAAAAAGAAAAGACATCCACTGATAAGCACTACATTCAGTCGAATAACCAGATCACAAAGATCTCCAGTTGTTCTTCTCTGGAAAATCATTGTAGCCACCTTCCTCTAAACCAAGCCTCCCCTTGCAGGCTACGAAGTGATAATGAAGCAACTCTGCATCTGTCCTACTTGTTGCTTTCAAGGTGCTCTTCACCTTTTACCTTCAGAATATTATAGAAGTTCTTCAGAAGGCAGTCGTGTTGTATTTCATTATTGTAGCCACTGCTGGATGCTTTTAAAAGTCTAAAGGCCGAATCATCATCGTTGTGGACCTCAAGGAGTAGCTGGGGCCTTTGAAGTAGTGCCACTTGATGCCATTCAGCTTTCCATGGTTCTGCCCAGCTGTGTAGAACATCCCGTTCAGGTTGGAGGGGCCACAGGCATCAAACCACCAGCCTGAAACGATTAAGAGCAAAAAATCAAACTGCAAGTGAACTAAGCCTTCTCATTTTGCCTTGCAGATTTAGCTGATTAGCAACCTGATGCTATAAATACTCATGGTGTGATATAGGTCTGTTTTCTTTTTTCTTTTTTTTTTTTTTTTTTTTTTTTTCCTCTTCTGTGGGATTCAGTGGCTAGCTGTGCTGGTGAATATGCAGATATATTTCCAAATTTGGAAAAGTATTTAAGTCCTAACTCCTACTGTTTGTATACACAGTATGTGAAGCAAGAAAAGAAACAATATAGAAAAATACACTATTTTGCATGTTTAGATAGTATTTTACAGTTCACCCAGCTCATGTAAACATATCATATAAAGGCTATCATTCATAATGTATTTGTATAATTTYACTTGTTTTTTTAAAACATAAACATGATTTAAAATTATTTGCTGTCATTTTTCTGTTTCTTTAACTGTGATTGTTCAATTGCTCAGATTATTTTTGGTCTCAGATTAGATGTTCTGAGTAAGCATAGGTTATGAATATGGTTGTACTAAGCAATCAGTTATAGCAATCAGTTTTCTTGAGCTGTTATAGCAATTACAATATTGGATTATAATAGAATTCAAAATGGTGTGCAAGGAAATAGTCACTGTCTTTAAGACTTTCAATAAATTTATGAACAAGGCTCAGCAAATGGAGAGGAGAAGTGGAGAAGAAGACAAAGACAACACAGTGGGACACTGACGGTTAGTTAGTATGGTGCTTGTGTGTGCGTGTGTTTATACAAAACTTTTGCCAGCTTCATTCAAGAACCAGGGGATATATTCACTGCATGCACAGTTTGGCCCAGGACATTAGAATTCGATCCTTAACCTTCTCACCATTTCAATGTGAAAAAGAGACCTTGACCCTCCTTATCTAGGTCTTGAAATGTGCCAAACATTTCAGCTTCACTGAAATTTGTTCATTTCTCTGCAAAATACATGTGCAAGTGCTCCTCTACCACTTATAGAATTGGCAAATGCCCATCCAAAGTTTAAAAAGACTAAGTGTCTGAAGGCAAATTATTTACATGTCAAAATGTAGCAGCAAATTACTAGTGATGTTACTATCATGGGCTATGAAAACACAGAAAGTAATTAAAAATTAAAATAAAAAAAGAACATTAAAAATTTTACTGACTGGTATCAAAGATAGGCTTAAAAGGTTGGCAACTGTCTTTTCTACCCTCTCACCCTTCCCACTCTTTCCCAACAAGAAGCAGCTATCCATTCATTGGTCATAGAATCATAGAATCAGTAGGTTGGAAGGAACCTCTGGAGATCATCTAGTCCAACCCCCCTGCTCAGTAGGGTCACCTAGAGCATATTAGACAGGGTTGCATACAGGCGGGCCTTGAAAATCTCCAGAGAAGGAGACTCCACAACCTCTCTGGGCAAACTGGTCCAGTTCCCCATCACTCTCACAGGGGAGAAATTCCCCCTCACGGTCAGGCAGAACTTCCTGTGCTTCAATTTCTGCCCATTGCCTCTTGTCCTGTCACACAGGACAACTGAAAAGAGTTTGTCCCCGTCCCCTTGACACCCTCCCTTCAGGTACTTGTACACATTGATCAGATCCCCCCTCAGGCTTCTCTTCCCCAGGCTGAAGAGGCCCAGCTCTCGCAGCCGTTCCTCGTGGGGCAGGTGCTCCAGCCCTCTGATCATCCTCATAGCCCTACACTGGACTCTCTCCAGTAGCTCCATGTCTCTCTTGTCGTGGGGAGCCCGGAACTGGACACAGTACTCAAGATGAGGCCTCAGCAGGGCTGAGKAGAGGGGCAGGATCACCTCCCTCCACCTCCTCCTGGCAACACTCTTCCCAATGCACCCCAGGAGACCATTGGCTTTCTTGGCCACAAGGGCACATTGCTGGCTCATGGTCAACTTGTCATCCACCAGCACTCCCAGGTCCTTCTCTACAGAGCTGCTCTCCAGAAGGTCAGCCCCCACCTTGTCCTGGTGCCTAGGGTTATTTTTCCCTAGGTGCAGCACTCTGCGCTTGCCCTTGTTGAACCTCAGGAGGTTCCTCTCCGCCCAACTCTCCAGCCTGGCCAGGTCTCTCTGAATGGCAGCACAGCCCTCTGGTGTGTCAGCCACTGCTCCCAGCTTGGTATCATCTGCAAACTTGCTGAGGAGGCACTCTGTCCCCTTGTCCAGGTCACTGATGAAGAAGTTGACCGGGATGGGACCCAGTACTGAGCCCAGGGGGACGCCACTAGCCACAGGCCTCCAACTGGACTCCACGCCACTGATGACGACCCTCTGAGCTCTGCCTTTCAGCCAGTTCTCAATCCACCTCACTGTCCACTCATCTAACTCACACTTCCTGAGCTAATTGAGGAGGATGTTATAGGAGACAGCCTTCAGGGAGGCTTCAGAAGCCTCGCTGAAGTCAAGGTACACAACGTCCACTGCTCTCCCCTCATCTATCCAGCCAGTCATTCCATCATAGAAGGCTATCAGATTGATCCTTTGACTCCAGGTACAATCTCACATATACCTCATTCTATTGGAAAGGCAGGGCAAGAAATTTCTTCCTCAGATTTTCATGTTTCTGGCTTTCTGCTCCCTCAATTGCATTATAAGATTATTCTGAAAAGTAGGGTGACACAGATCAAAAAAAAATTAGTTTTTGAGGATAAACCAGCAAACTAATTTACAGCATGGCTCCATGAACAGTTCTGCTGGCATAACTGAAGGATCAGTAAACTGAGAAGTTAGGATAAAGAGAAGAGCAGCATCTTAGGAACTTTTCAAGCTGAATTTTATGCCAAAGAAAATGCATGTAGAACCTCACTTTTTTTTTAAGCGAGCTGGAAATAAGACAGAAATATTTATCAAGTACTTGTGGATATTACCAACAATGATAGAGGTTTTGCTACCACTTGTGTGAATGAATGAAGAAAGTTCAGACTTGCTATAAGCACAGCTGCAGCTGCAAACTGTACATAAAGAAAGTCATCTCACCTTACTTTAGACTTCTACAGTGAAGATATGTATATCATCCTATGTCTTGTTTTTAACTAATGAAGAAAATGAAGCTTATGGTGAAAAAAGCATGTGATTCTTCAGATCTATTTTGGATAACTGCTTTAGGATGAGATTAGTCAATAAACCCTCTTGATTGCATCCCCAAGATCTCCAATAATAAAAGGACCCTTAAGTGGTTAACTATGATGCAGGCTGTATGCATGCTCTGCAATTCTCACTTGTGCTACTTGTGTTGGTCAAAATGGCAGAGTCCTGGGCTCTATTTGGGTCACTTTTGTAGTGCAGATGTACTCTCAGGCCTACTAAAATCATGAAGCTATCGGGAACAACAACAACAGCAGCAAAAAAAGGATATGAAATTTTTTTAATGTGAATTTTAGATTGTCATGAGAGTTATAGTTTTAAGGAAAACTCCAAATAACCTGAAATTTGGCAACACTGAGATTACAGAACAAAAACTGACTAAGATAGACTAGGTGACATGCTGACTCCACTGAAGTTAGTGGGAGTGTTGTGGTATATCTTGATGGGAATAGAATTTTACTCTGCAAGACCTTACAGGACATCTACGTGGCATAACAGAAAGTGTTTGGTTCAGACTGAGGAAGATGGAATTAATCCCCAGACTGAAAAATGCTATTTCCCAATGACAAAAATATACGAGTCTTGGTGGCTACAGGTTCTATTTGTCAGAAAGATTGCTGCAGTTTTTTCTTCCTTGTAAGAGATACAGGCTTTGTGAACCTTTAGTGCAGGTCTTATGAATCTTTCTGCATAATACATTTGTAGTGAACACTGTCTCAATGCTTTCATAACTGAAGGGAAATAAAGTTATGAAGACCAATGGTAGTTTTTTTGTTTTTTCACTCTTTCTTTAAAAGAGTGATTTCAGACTGCATATCACAGCATTATAACCTGCACAGGATCCCCGGCAAATCCTTTTCAAGCACAATCTTACAGTGAGTGGCTACTGAACTCCTTAGACTTCAGTAGACTGAAATGAAGAATTTTATCTTTCAGTGCATTTTCCAGGATGACCTGTAGATATGGAATTAAACTGTGAGAGGCTTCACCTAGATAGTGTGCAGCACCTTGATGAACCTCCAGTTTCATCAAATTCTGGGGTCAGTTTTATATTTATCTACAACGAATCTACACTGTGAGGGTATTTTAAACTTCTGGATCTGCCTTGACGGTGATTAGCGTACAGATCTGGTGCTTACTCTGTCCTTTGCATTCAGACCTATGTAATTCATGTTTTTTTGTCTTGTAAAGTAATTTCTTAGATTTTGGATAATACTTAGTGGGCTTTTTTCAGAAGTAGCACTTCATAATGAAATCTTGAGGGAAGGATTTATGCCAGATAAATTCTGGCAAAATTCTATTTTGATACAATTGACCTCTTTTTGATTACACTGTTATACCTAAGGGGGTAATAACCAAAGAAAGAGAAAGCTGTACAGCTGATGTTTTACTGTAACCAGAGTATAATCTTGTAGAAACTTAAGACAAAGTTAAACAGAGAAAATCTAATCCTCATTTTTCAAAGCTGGAACAGAGATGCAGCTGGGTTCTGTTTATGGTGTCGGGATGAAGACATGGCAAGCTGCACTAGTTACCATTTCATCTTAAAGGAACAGCAATAGATGTGTAATGGGGCTTTTCGGGGAGAATGTTTTCAGCAGTACCCTATAAAATCTATGTTAGTGGAATAAGTCAAAAAACTGCAATGAAATTTTTTAAATCTTTTGTGAGGAACTACTCAAATCTCTCACCAAAGATTCCTTCTTTTAAAATATGTTTTATTGAGCATCTTTTAATATACCATATATTTCTTGTTAGTAAAAATGTATGATTTCTTAAAGCTGTTTTCTCTTATTGCATTATGATGTTAGGTTTCCTTTCTCTCTTTTTTCTTTCTTTTTTTCTTTTCTTTTTTTTTTTTTTTTTTTTGTTTTTTTTTTTCTCCAGTCTCGCCTGCAATCCTTGAAAAGCTCTTCATTCACTCAAAGGCCTCAGATTGTCACAAGACTGCCTGGTGCATTCTTAACACCAAAGTCAACATCTCTGAATGGATGCAAAGGAAATATTTTTCCACAAACAGGATTTTTAAGACTCTTTGGATGTTTGGGATAAAGAGGAATAGAAACAATGGTTTTCTGTGAGGAAATGGGTAGGTCTAGGACTGAGGTCTCCTGTAGCAGWGGATACCTATAACTGAGGCCAGCACCAGAAACATCAGATAAAGAAACTCCAGAGCTGTGGGACAGTSTGACGAGATGAAGGACTCCCAGTAGCTAAAGGCTGGTTTATTCCCTGAAGCTCACAGGATTTTCTTCCCTTGAAGAATCTTGCTTGTTTTTCACTACAAGGTAGTGGCTTTCCCACATAATCATCCAATTCTTTCTGAACAACAGTAAGCTTTTAGCCTCAGTCATAACTTTTGGCAATGATTTCCAGGGCWTCTTTGAATCATGAAGAGCAGACATTAGGAGAAATAATAGAAGAAGCAATTTTTGAAAATGCTTAGGGAGGCAATAAAGAGGAGGGTTTCATGAGAAGAGTAAGAGAGTTTTTACTCAGAAACACAGGTAGTTTTTAAAGTTTCTGTGATCACCAAGTTRTTAGTTGCTTATTTGAACTGAGGGAAACCTGATGATATTTTGAGGTTAGCCCACCTCTAATAATTTRTTTGTATACTATGAGTAGTGCTACCATTTCTATTTGTAATAAAAATCCTTTGGTCATAAAGCATACTGTCCAAACAAAAAAATAATTTAGCTAATGCATTGCTAAGTTGTTTCAAAGTTTCAGCAATACAAACAAACATGAATCCCCACTGAAGACAGCTGGTTTTCTGAAGTGGTGAAAACACACCCTCACTTTGTTGACTCCTACGTTTTACTCTTTAATTACTCTTGCTTTTACCCCTGAAAAAATATTAAATTTGATGTCAACTCTTTTCATTAAATAAATGCATTTTGAATACTTCAGTCACCGTCAGCCACATATAAGCAGATAGATAGTTCATCTCCATTGAACTGCTTTTTCTATGTCTTTGGCTGAATATGAATGTATAGTGAGATCATTTCTACAAATTCTTGTAAAGAAGTCCAACAAATAAGTAATAGGAATACAGGAAAAAATGGCTATCTTTTATAACAGCTTTCTAGAGTCAGAAGTATAACTTTTATATGGTAGATATTTCATTGTCAAAARCAACAACATAGAAAAGGCTTTCACATGACAAAGCGAACAATCGTCCCTTTCCAGTATGTTATATAAATTCAGGTCAAGTACCTGTATATAGGCAAATATTTAAATGTTGAGCCTCATTTCAAACTATAAGTAATTTTTTTTGTTAGTAAGCTAGTGCTCAGCACTGTAAATCTAGAGTGCATTGAGGGTTTACTTCACCAGGCTCTGATGAGAGGCTCTTAGCTGCCTTTCACAAACCAAGGGAAATGCTGTCTAAATTATGCGTGGCTGGTGACAGAGTCTTTCTTTATACATTTGTCTCTCTTCTGTCTCCTGAGTTCTCTGATTGTTCTGATATCTGATATTCTCAGATATAAAAAGATCAATATGATCTGCTCAATAAGATCCAAAGTATGTTTGAGCAGTAGATTTGTACAGCTTTAWGGAACAAATGTATCCTATACAAAGCCAGTATCTATTTCTAGTCCTCTGGGTTTATTCATAAAGTTTAACATATTTGGCAGCAAAGCAGTTAAATAAGAATAATTTCTAACACAAAAATATTGAAATATTATTTTCATCATTTGTAGCAATTTTTTTCTGAAAGATATGAACGTTTCTGACATTATGTACTTTAAAGCAGTTAGATGGTAATACTTAGGCTCTATCTGGCTCTGCGCTGATAACTTCTCAGCTAGAAGATGGGGTCCAGTTTTGGATGACACCTCAAGCAATATGTGGAGTAACTGGACAGACTCCAGAAGAGCAAAAGTAAGAGGAAGGATTTACAGTTTCTTAGTCCAGAAATCAAAATACAAAAGGGTCATGCCAATAGTCTTAAATTCATAAAAAGCTCCTGAAAAGAGCAGATTTTCAAATCAGTGAATGATCWATTTTTTCCAGTAATGGAGGACAGGACAAGATGGAACAAATTTGGTAATTTATATATCAAGGAAAGCTTTCTTATATTAAGTGTAGCTACTCTCAGTAATAGATTGTGTTGAGAAACTGAACCTCTATCATTAGAAATTTTTAAGATGAACAGAAAGACAGGAATAAATAGGTAGAGGAGAACCTCTATCAGAGAGGGACTAAATTACCTCTGCAGATCTTTTCCAGGCCTATTTTCTATGACTCRTTGAGTATCGGATTGACCAGACTATCACTTAGCAGTTTATATTCTAAAGATTAAATCAGAATTTAGCTGTCAGGATATAAAATGAGAAGGCATTAGCTTTCCATATCAACTAGATAACACAGTCCTTTTTATAAAAATAATAAATCAAGTGTGAAAAATAACATGGAACTTGCACACTGGTGACCATGCTCTGACTCTTGTAAATGTATTAATAGACTGATAAATTAGTCATGGCTTAATGTTCTCCTGATAATTTATTACTATTATTCATACTTGAGTCTTATAAACATGGCTTAATCATATAATCATCACAGTGATGATTTTGTTAAAATACTTAGGAATCATATGTCTAATGAAATATTTCTAATGCTTCTATGATAAATCRAATTATATACCAATCACTTCTTATCTACATGGTGGTCATATTTTTCTATCTACAAAATGATAGACAATATAAATGATACTCCATGAGTAGTGTCTTATATATAAGATCTTTATGAAAGCAAAAATGCATAAAACCTAAAAATTGGTACTTCCATATACAAATGGATATCTATCCAGGGGTTCAGGTTAGTTTCTTTTAAGTGCACTGAGGTTGCTATTTTCATTTTTTTGTTGTTGTTGTTTTTGTTTTGTTTCAAACAAGATATAAGAGGAACTATCTTTTTTCTGATTCAATAATGTACAGACAGACTTCTATATTCAGCCAGGAACTTCTCTCTAACTCAGGAGAAGAATCCTCTATATTGCTCTTGACAGAGRTTCATAAATTCACCACTTCGAGAAAAAAGCAGTGAAACAACAGTCAAGATATGCTCCACTCTTTAGGACTGTCATTGATAACTCTCTAAATTAATAGAAGAGAAATGCATTGAGGAGTACTAAATGTATGGAAATCTTTTCTGGCTCAGGAAGCTCCTGAGATGCAAATGATTGAGCCAAGCAGGATCCTCTAGGGATGTCATATTTTTGAATAGTTTTTACACCTGTTCCTASGCATCTGCTGTTGACCACTGTCAGTGACAGGAGACCGCAGCTGGATAGATCTCTGCTGTGACCCAATATGGCTGCTTGAATCAAATAAAAAAACTTATTTCAATAATTCTATCCTGTTTCAATCCTAACTAGGAAGTCTCCCTGTCACTTCGTTGAGCTATTTCAGGGATCAGAAGTTTTGCAAAGTTCCTACATATCGCCTGAGGAAGGTAACAGCTCGTTTAAACATCCTAGCCTGTAGCAAATACAAGACAAAGCAAATTGCCTTAAGACTCTTTCACTATGGCCAAGTTACAGTGAATCACTTTGCAGYAGTTGTAGATGACTGCACAAACTACTGGAGCTCAGCTGACAGGTGGCATCTTGGCAGTCTGCTCTAACTTGGTCTTGTGCCCAAGGATCTGCTCCAGAGAAGAAGTGCTCTTCTACTGGAAATCTGTCCAAAGCACCTTGAATATCTTCTACTCCATGCTTCTTTCTGATGGCAATTTGTTATATTTTCTGTACTGTCTTGCAAAAGACTGTATGTAGCTTACTGGAGCACTCTTCTAGAATAACGTTTGGAATGATAATGGTTTACAAACTTTGTTCAGTGGACCGGCATGGGGTATTGCATCAGTCTCTGACAGCTATTTCCATAATATATTTCCACTATTTTGAAAAATGTTAAGTTTAAATGAGGAAATGATTTAAATAAATGTGCTTTGTCTTCCTTTAAAGTAAACCAAGGTCACTGAAATGAAATTTTCCAAGGCACAAGAGGCTATTAAAACATTCACCTATCATATAAAGTTAACAGGGGCTAGGAATTCAGCTCATGCATGTATTTTTGAAAGCCATTCTCTGAAATCACTCTTAAGATAGAGTCATGTAACACAGCATGGTTCTTAAGAGAACAAGAATCATGGAAAAAATGTTCTGTTGATGCTACTGTAAATATTTTCACATAGAATTATATATCTCTATATTTCATATATTATCTCTCTATATATATTTTATTCTGGGGAAGAGGGAGGAGAGAAAGAAGGAGGTGAAAGAATAATAGTTTTGATATAGACCGAAAAAAAAAAGAGACAGCTTATAAGATCATGGAAAGAAATATGTGTTTTCCTTACATTTTTATTTTCAGCCTTGACTATAACCATATCACAGTCTTGTGCTTCAGCTTATCTCAGCCTTTATTCCTGACATAAATATATTCAGTTCACCTCATAGAGATAACAGGATCACCCAAACTGTCAAGATAGCTAGAAACCTGAATGTAGATTTCATATCATTCTTCATTAAAGTGCTGTCTGTGATGCTGCCAAAACTAACAGAGAGTCTGATGATAGTCTGTCCAGTTATGTACATATCTTTTGGAAAAGAAGAGGGGTTTTCCAGAACCTGTTATCACTGCCACTTTTCTTAATCGGTCTTCTTCTGTGACACAAAACTTAAATCCACTTACTGAATAAATGTTTTGGCATTTAATTAAATTTCTGATGCTTCTCAAGGAATGAGAAAGTCTGTTTCAAGGAGCAAAGTAGAGTGGAGTGTTTGGGGAGAATTCTAGCAGGGAGAGCTATCCAAATTTTTTAAAGAAGTTGTGTGATGAACGTCTTTCTCTTTTTGAAGACCGATAAGTTATTCAGTGTTGTACAGCTGCTTCAGTCATCTCTACCCCAAAACTAATTGTATCTCCTGTCAGTGATTCGTGATCTGCTCATCCTTTGGTAATTCACCCCTTCCTCCTTATTCTCTTCATTCATTACCAGTATATTCCAAAATGTGATTTTTCTGTTGATTTACAGGGCTGCTGCAGGGAAATGTATGCGAGCCTTGTGGAATGGTTGTTCGACAGCAGGCTGACCTCAGCAGGGCAATTGACCYGCCATGCAAGTCAGGGCAGGCAAATAAACAAAACCCTCCAGCTCCCAGAATTAGCTGGCTGGGAACAGGTCATGAGTAGTTCTGCATGTCAGCTCAGAGGCAACTCACATTTAGGAGTTTCTCTTGATAGACCCTTACCTAACCTGGAAGTAACACATATTAATTTAGCATGGTCTCTAATGGAGTTAGATTTTTAATTAATGTTAGTTAAAATCAACTATTACTTCTGATCCATTATCTCTGCATCAGAAGATCTCTGATCCAGAATTACCTAGTTCGCTTCTTTTGTACAGAAATGGGAAGGTATTTTCTGATCACCTGTCTGTTGGAAGAAGTTTTCCGTGTTGACTTTTAATAAGATATCACTAAAGGAAGTAAGGATAGTTGAGAAATTGGCTCCTTAAATACTCTTCCCAACTGAATAATTTTCAATCAGCAAAAGGAGAATGAGAATATAGGTTGGACATTTGATACAAATTCCCAGTGATGGGAACCCATCTTGTGTCAGCAACCTTAGAGACTCATATACGCCTGAATGTGGTCTGAGCTCGATCCAACCAGAGTGCCAGTAACCACAAGTAATATCAGTTTAACAGTCTGATCCCAAATACTGAATAATTTATATGCTGCAGGATTTTTTCCAGGAAAGTTAGAAATCACTGAGGGAGATCCTGAGAAGATCAGATGAGGAGTAAAGGACCTTTCTTGTTCATTCAGTTCATGAACCACAGAGCTACAGTGCAAGTTTTTCTGGTTTAATATGGTGTGCTGTAGAGATGGATATGAAGTTGCCCAGCTGGGAACTCAGTATAAGAGTCTAAGAGAAGACATAGAGGTTTAGGTGTCTGTATGGAGAGATGCTCTTGGATATTCGTCCTTCACGATGGGGGCAACAAGTATCAGTCACATACACTTCACTTGCTGGCAGTAAGCTTGATTTTGTGCTTTAAACTGTCCCAGTATAACTTCTCTGTTCCTCATCTCTTCTGACTCCCTTCTCTCTCCTTCTGCAATTCATCTCTGCTAGGCAAGGATATTGCTTTAGATGTTCCAGAATAGCTAGGTGTCGCAATCTGAACAGGGGAGTTGCAACTCTAGTCTTTCATAGGTGAGGGAAGTAGCCATTACATTAGCTAATTTTATTACAGTTGTGCTTGTAGAAGACAGATGGCTGAATTATTGTAATTATTTCAATAATCCTCCTAGGTGAAATAGATAATATAGTAAAAAATCAGGTTCTGATAGGCCTCAGAATTTTGGGATTGCTTTTAATCTTTACCTATTTCCCTGCCCATCCTTTCTTCTTTTTCCAGCTGATTTCTCTCTCACTTCTATCAAGGTTCTTTCCCCTTCCTTAATCTCTTAGTTTCTACTCTCCTCTTTGCCTTTCTTACTTCAACAATAACATTGACTTATTCTTTCCCACTTGACATTGTCAGTTTGTTTTGAAATTGAATTGCGAAAGCTTTAGTGTAGAAAGGCGTCTATGAATAATCCCTCCCTTACTGATCTGAATCTTGGAGTACTGGCAGTACCACAATATACGTAAAAAAAAAAAAAAAGAGTAGAAGAGGGACTTTCACACAGTCCTTGTGCATCATGAGTACAGCTTCACCCACAGTTGCTTTAGGAAAACAGAAGAGGTTCTTGCCAACATATCACATATTTTCAGGGTTGTACTCACCTCCAGTTAGCATGAGTGCACATTTACACATGCAGTTGTCATTGTCAGCATCTTTAGTACTGAATTCGGCACCATGTAAGATCAGGCTACTCTGTTTTCCAGCAGTTCCACTGTGACCTTTTAAATAAAGCCTGAAACAGCAAGAGAAAACAATCAATGTCACCAAAAGGAACAACAAAAGACTCAGGTCTCTTTCCAGACAAAATTTGTCTTCCATGATGTACACACAGAAACCTCAGAAATGTCTTGGGTTTTGGCTCATCCTCCTTGTTGTTTCAGGTGTAGGATGAGGAAATTCAGGATRTTTCAACATATTTACTTTAGGATATAGTCCCTGCCCCAGAACAGAACTGAGTACAAGCAGTTTACCCTGGAAAATGTGATAGAGTGGAGGGAGTCAGAGACAGAGAAGAGAACAAGGAGAGGTGCCTGCAGATCTGGAAAACACTCATAGAATAACTGAGTACTTGAGTAGCTGGTCTTTTTATTGTGGCACAGAAATCTCACTTCCAGTTAATGGCAGCTGTATTATTAATCTCTGGTCTCTAAAGAGTATTTTCAAACGGTTTCAGAATTTTTAATTCCACCAGTTACAGCCCAAGCCAGCAACCCAGTTCAGTTCCTTCCTTTGCCAAAGCTGTCCATGAATGATGAATGGAGAACAACTTAGAGCTCAAGCCACAAAAGTCTTCACAATTTGCAATGCTAAATATCCCTTTGCTTAAGGAGCCTTGTCAACTAGCTGGAACCACAATCATGAGCTAGGAACCTGAGCCCAGATCCAACACGTAATACAAGTTATGTGATGCTCAGTGCGGCAATGCCCCAGGCTAAGCACACAGGCTGCAAGGATGCTGACTGAGGCACCTCTGTTCCACCAGGGAACAACGAGAAAGCTGGGCACATCTGACCTAAATTCATAATAACAGGCACATGCACAGGGAAATGCTGAAAARAACGGTGCACACAAAGTTTTCTTTTGTCTTTGCTCTCTGTCTGAGAGACAGGTATCACTGGGAGACTGACACAGCCAGAAAACTGCTTCCTGCTTGTAGCTATCTAAATCAGATATCTGACCATGCTCATTCCTATTTTTTCTTAAAACATTGCTGGAAGGGGAAGGTATTCTTTTCCATAATAGCTCATATTCAGGAAGGATGAGACAGGATCYYTGTCTCTACTTGAAAGAGCAGAAACCATAATGATGATGGCCCAGGAGGAAGCCCTAACCACTGGGGCAAGAAAAGAGTGGAAGTAACATCCAGCACCTGTCTCACTGAAGCTCTGCCGGTACGAATGCAATAGCTATAGGGCCAGCAACCAAGAACATGATTCAGTGTCCAGAGGCATAGCAAGCTCCACTGAAGAAAAGGTGAGAGACATCAGCTCTGAATCTTCTAGGGCTATTGGAGAGCAGATAATATATCTCTTAACTATATAAAGCAAAATTCGTAAGGGGCAGAAGTAGGGCTTAAATGTGCAAGACAGGAGAGGTGTCTCTTTCTTTCTGGGATTAACATCTGGGAGTACTCTCCTAAAAAAGTACTCCCAGGCTTTTCCCWCAATCACAGTGAACAAGGGGAGCAGTTATGAGTCATTACTTGTGGTTCTTGCCTCTTATATAGCTGTTGTATTTCATCCAAT
>NW_028186601.1:2690883-2980836 GCF_003343005.1 Rhea americana | reverse complement strand
GACTTTACTGGAATATCATTCTTCCATTTATTTCCTTGGATACCTAGCTGCAAAGTGATCAGTGTCCACAGCAAGACTAGGGAAGTATCCCTAACTCAGTTTAGTCCAGACATTAGTGGTTAGGATACAGATTTTCTTCTGATACGAGGAGGAGATTTAAATAAAACCCATTTCTCCCATAGAACTCTGGATTTGAAATGTTCTTTCAGAGGAGGATAAGGGACCTACTCCCACCACATGGCAGCTTTCCTTAATCATGTTCTGGCTACTGATTTTGTAGCCTTTTACACATCTTTGGCTGAACGGAAGACACAAATTGAAATCAACCTAATTAAACTTGTTGTGGAACCAAGTTACAGAAAAGCCTCTTCTGAGAATCCCAATGAGGAGAAAGATGTTGAGTTAGGGAGCCCTATTGAGACGGCAAGGCATAGAAAGAACACTTGCACCTCTACAGAGTCTGAGAAGCATACTTGCAGATCGACATAAACTTCACCTAATTTTCAATTAATTTCTCTCTAAAAAAGAAGACATCAGCTGATAAGCATGAAGATGCTAAAACAAAGACACATTACGAACTTGAAGAGAACTGTCAGGGCTATCTTTCCAAAGCAGTTACACCACATTCCTTCATTTAGTTTTAATGTTGCTTGTCACTTAATCTGATCCTAATGATTAAATACATTTTAATTCAATCATTAGAGCAAATTTTATATGTAGACAGGTAGACACAAACACACACACACACACACACACACACACAAAAATACATGGAATAAATATAAATACCACGAACAGTCAAATACCTTCAAATAGCAAAGAAATGCTAAAGCAAAATGTAAGTCATATAATAAAAGTTCACCAAGATTCTTAAATACTTAAGGAACAATCTAGGAATAGAAATCATAAATGTTTTATGCTTTGTCCAACTACAATGCCAATAAGCYCATAATCACCATGTTACTCTATCAAAGGATGCTTATGTTTTGCACAGGTTTACTGTAAGAACTGGTTTTGCTCATGCTCATTTCTTTGTTCCATACAAAAGAAAAGCTGGAATTAATCCCAATCTTCATTCATTGGACTTTTGCCTCGTTTTGCAAGCTGTGTCTAATTTTTTGCAGAACAAAATAAACTTCCCTGAGGTTGTGTTGATAGAAAAATTACTTTGTCACATGATATCTACAATGTGATTTTATACTGCCATACATCCTCACTATATCAGCAACACCAAAGCTCACAGAAGTCTCATAAAGCCAGTTTAAAAAGCTAGTACTGTTTACTTAAATCAGGAAAGACACTGCTGGCCAGATCRTTTTATTAACAATCAACACTATAAAACCCACTTAGTCCAATAAAAAATATTCAGATACTGTAAGAAAACAATAAAGAAATGCGCAATACTTGCTTTGCAATATTTTCCCCAAAGGGGTAGGGCATTAGGATTATTTACAAGCTTATATTCTTTCACTGATATTTTATAAACATTCCACTCAGCACAGATTTAGATCTTGCCAGTTATGTTTGACTTTCCCTCAACACCAATTGTCTGATAGGTCTCCAGTGATTTTAAAAGGACAAAGCTTAGCTTAGTTCTAAACATGAAGCAAGCAGATCTGGTAGGCTCATCATCCTGCAACATATGAGCCTTTGGCTCAAGGTGTAGTCCCCTTGCTGTGGACCTTCCTCCCTGAATCAGCTTCACCAATGGAGAGTTTGGGAAAAAATACTGCAGAGTACTGCAACATCAAAATTCCACCTGACGGGGTTAGTTCTGCTCTTTCTGAACTTTCCTTCAAGTCATCTGGGTCAACACTAGCCTACCTTGAGGAAGCAAGTCTACATAGCACTGTCTTGCCCTCTGTGGACTTAAGTGCCCGCTAGCTCCCAGCTGGCAGCAAATATATTATCATTCATGCACGCCTYTAAACAAATCCACACAGCCTGTTGTCATAAGTCACTTCACCATTCTGTRTTTTGTATTTTCTCTCTCTAAATATTGAATATTGTAATGTAGACACAGCTGAGTTCTTTCATACCCTCAGGTTCAAATTGGTAGGACTGAACTTTTAAATTAAACTCTGAGTAATTAGCAAGACATAATTGCCATATCTTAGAATGATTCAGGGTAGAGTTCCTCTTGGCTGTTCTGGAAGGAGACAAAGGAAAGGAAGTTAAAATAAAAAATGCAGCTCATTCCAGTCAAAGGCCAGGAGCAGTTTCTGGGTTATCTCTCCAGTCTTCCCACTTACTCTCAGAAGGAAAGTTCTGAAGATCAAGGACAACAATGGAAACATTAGTCAGATTTCCAGTTTAAGAGGGATGACCAGAGTCATGCTAGAATAAGCAAGAAGAACAAGTCTACATTATCTGCATACAGTGAAATTAAAATAGCAACAAATATAGCATTAAAAATAAATCAAGAATAATCAAAAGGTAAAAATATAAGGTAAATTAAGAATAATCAAAAAATCAAAAATAAATCAAACAGGAGTAAATGGGTGTAATATATGAATTTCTGAGAAAATATGATGAGGAGATGCCATTCTTATGAAATTATAAGGCCACTATGAGGAATGCAGCAAATAGATAACATTCATTTAGAGAATAGCAGTTTTCCATGTACTTAAGGAAAAAGGCATATTAAAAAAAAATGTGACTGGTACCTCTTATCTAGTATGAATGTTAGAAATTCCCTCAGCATTTTTTCCATATGATATTGTAGCACTGGCAGCTTGGGATCTTTACAAACAGGCGATGAGAAAGAACTCTCTTAAGCTTGTTTTGCTTTTCACCATTCCTACTGTCTGACACATTTTGATTATCTGCAGTCTCTTGAAACTAAAACAAATTATTGTGTGGAGGTATAGTTCTAAAAAAAGTTACATAAAGATCTATGGCACAGACTAAAAAAACATTTCAAATTTACACCAGAAATTTTTTCTTTTGAAGTGATTAGATTACCTGGACTTTCTCTGTCAAACATATACAGCTTAGATGTGTTCRCACAGTGTTTGATGAGTTTTACAGATGAACCTGGGACAATTATTATACATTCTAAAACAATTGTATATTACTGGAACACTCAGTTATAGAGATTGCAGCATGGAAAACGAACGAGACATTAAAAAACTAAGAAATAAAGGTAATTATTAATCCATATAAGAGAGTARTGTGTTAAGTGTTATTAAAAGTAAAAGAAATGGTTTCTGCTTCAATGTTTGCTTTTAGAGCACTTGACCTCAGAAATAATGGAAWATATATATATTTTTAATGGYACTAGTAAGAGATCAGCAGGACTCCCAGCATGCAAATTTCACCTATTTCTTTCTCTAAAATTTTTCAGTTAGAGCTTTTAGAGATCACTTAGTCCTTCACTTAAAGCGGTGAAATAGCAAAGATATCTACAATGCATACCCATATCTGAAAGTGAAATAGTTTGTGTGTAAATCAASAAAATTTTATTAGCTCCTAGCAAATATTAACAGTCATCATAAGAGATGAAGAATGTCATCTCAAATCACCTGGATGTTCATGGTCTTAAGCATTTTAATGAATTAAGATTCCACTTCATCACTGCAATTTCCAGTGTCACTGTATTGAAGATTTGGGCATAAATCTCAAGGACCTGGAATTCATAAACATGAGTAAAGGTCTAAGTTCTTTAACCATTAAATCGAGAGAAACAGGAGTCTCTCAACAGGATTTAAAAGATTCAGCATGATGAATGGGGGGACGCATCAAAGCTTCTTTGGAAAATACCAAAGAGGGATGCCTCTGAATTCCCACCTCACTTTTGTCTCTCTCTGTAGGCTAAAATGTCTCTCTCAGCAGCCCTGTTTATTCCACTTGGCTGGCAGAAAGGAATCCTGAATTCTGATCTTTCCTCGGGGGAGTGATTCTTAATTTTGACTGAAAGGGTCATTGAATAAAATGAATGAACAGGGATCACAATCCTAAACCCAGGATTTCCTATTCTGAGTCCTCTCTTCAGTGGGTTTCCACTTTTCCCAGCTTCAATAGGAGGGGACTGCACCTACGTCTGAGCCTCGCACTTAACCTGCTGGTCAGCACATGCTCCTGCACTGTGGGAACATGTCTACGCAGACAAGTGCAGACAAATCTAAAGTCACGCTGTCTGTCCTCTGTGTTAGCTGTGTAAAAGGCACCTCTGTTTTTACAGTCCATAAGATTGCCATTATTCTGTCCTCTAGGCTTGAAACATCTGAGGTTGAAGAGGGAATTTCACTAACGTTTCCCATAAGGGCCCTTAGATCTTTAATCTGTGGTTCATATCTGCTTCGGTTTTAAAAGCTGACTAAGAAGGAAGTGCAATGTTTGTTGGCTTAGTTTGCTACACAGTTAACTAGCCAGATGATTTTGGTGCTGATAACTCATACTGCAAAGTAGAAGTCCCAGACAGTTGTCCGATATAAAATTATATTCTAGAGGTGCTTATCTTTCTCCGACGATTGCAAAGATAGGCTAAAATGATCATTACGAAGTCAATAACTAAATTTTAGACAGTTTCAGATTGGTGAAATGAATTCCAACCCTAAAAATGCTGGATTTCCTAAACAGCTGGGTAGACTTCTTATGAAATGTGTTAGTTACCTCAGTTTCATTTACAGTTGTATTTAAGTGCTTAAGTCCTTTGTGAACCAAAGGCCACTGGCCTGGTTATTTAAGATGACTTAGTAAGAGGTTATGCTCAGGTTATTCTTTTAACTCTAGACATCAATTATAGTGATAGCAAGTAAAAAACAAACAAACAAACAAAAACTCCCCTGGAACCCAGATAGGAGCTTTCTTCTAAGTTCAGATTTTGGTTCAAAAATTGTTTTGATTAATTACTGAGGGATCACAAATCATTTATTTATCAATGGATAAAACTTAAGCAGTGATATGTATGTATCAAAGTAATATTAAATGTCATTAACTCCTAGATAGAGCTACAGCATCATCCACCTGGGAGTTCCCTGGGAGTTTGAGCTGTTCTGGGTTGCAGAGTGTGCAGCAATGTAGTCGGTACTATTATTCTTAGGATTATGGTTAGATAGCCTGGGCATCTGTTTGCACACCCTCTTCTATAATAGAAGAAAAATTCTATCTAAACATAGCTTMCTTTTCAAGGCAAAAGTCTTTATTTTAGGCTTTAGGGCAGTGGGTTCTCTCCTAATGACAACAAATAAACCAAAACCAAACCCTAATAGTTTTGTCACAAATCAAAATTAGGTAACTAACAAGAATGTGACGGAAGGTGAGATAATAAGCAAGCATTAGAAGCAAATTAAAAGCCACTCTTAAAGAAAGGGGAAGATTCTGGAGAAACTAAAGAAAATACACAGAGTGGAAGATGATGAAAAACTTCCTAAATCACTTCATAAAATCTACAGGTTTACTGACTCATTTATCAGTTCTGAGTTGCAAGAACTGTTCACCACCTTTATTCCTGCTACTTCGAGAATAACCAACCTAAAAGTACTAACTGCATGGATAAAAGAATGTCACAGCTGGTTTCTGACTTCAGAAAAACAGCAATATTATCCAAAAAACCCTAAAAACAATACTAATACTTTCCCGTTCCTAATTTTAATCCAAACTCAAGCAACAGCATACATAGTATATTCATGGACTCTTTATTTAATTTAATTTTGTTCCTAATAGAGTTGGAACTCTGCAAACAGTAGGCATGATGCCTCTGTAAACTGTCAAAAACCTGAATAGCAAAGTAAGTCATTCTGACAGCTCAAACAGATTTTTAATTTGGCTCTGAACTTTCTTGCTGCCAGCACATGAAAATAATTTCCTCCCACAACTCTTTAAGAAAGGCGTAAGACAGGATGACCTCTGTATTTCTCCTCTCCTGCTCCATAGCAATGACTTACTTCTATAATTATTAAATTTGACATTACTGCAATTCCTTGCCCATTCTCCTGTTGAGATAAGTGAAATGTGCCAGCTACTAGTAAAGTCACATAGCATTATTTCACTATATCCAGAGTAAGAATACCTATCTTCCAGTCTGATGATAGAATTCTTCAGTAGAGCCTGTCTATGGGACATCAAACACTGTGTGGCKTTACAGGTAGATCCTTTCATGGGACTGTACACTACTAATGTAAAACTCTTTCCTCTCTGAAGAGCTCCATGCTTGTGCTAATTTTATCTTGTGTTAGAGCTGCTCACACCTGACAGGTCACAGGAGAGAAATCTGACAGGAAAGGATGCTTTAGATACGTTGGCTGAGATGTGGGTGTCAGTTCATATCCGTCAATATACACGAAATACTGGCACACGTTGCAGCAAGCTGCGCAATCAGCTAATGGGCTTTGCTGTTGTACCGCAYTTGAGTTTATAGAAATAATGCAACAGACCTGAATTTTCCTATTTTAAGCTTCTTCTCCAGCAATAGACTCAGGTGCCATACTCCTTGGGATGAGATTTAATGAGCAGGGATAATTAAGACATCCAGCTCTACTGACAGACAATGKTTTTTTCTACCATAAGGCAACCAGTTTATCATACTGTTGTATGCAGAAAAACGGTGCTTTGTCACAATTTACAAAAAATATTATTAAATATGTTTATTCTGGACAGTCAGCAAGAAAACATACRCTTCTGCTGCTTGAAATACATGGTACAGAAGCCACAGAAACGTTCACTGCAGCAGCGTGAGTTGCTCGGCTTGGAGTTGACGTCAGTAACATAGTGGTGATGGAAAGGAAACACATGGCAACCCTGTTTTTTTACTGCTAACAGAGAGAGGAACATATTTAAAGGCTACCATGACAATGAAGTGTTGAATAGAACYAATTCCCTGTACTCTAATCTCTCACCAAAGTACAGAAGAAATACATTAATCTGATACAACCATTTTCTGTTAAAATTGTTTCTCAACACCATACGAATTAAAATAAAGTTACCTACCACATTTTTTTTTAATGGAAGCTTGAAAGTAGACCTTTTGGTTTTCAGATTCATTACCTCTTTTATTAATGAAAAGTTAAAATCTTCCTATGAAAAAAACAGAAAACCAAAAAAGCCTCTCACGATCCAGTCAGCTCAATCATTCTATACTAGATATATCTTAAGATTTCCTGTTCCTACAGGAACTACTTTTGTCTTGATTCATGGCTATATAACACATACTGTGTTCATTTAGAAAGAAAAGGGACTGTATTAATTTCAAACTTAAAATAACTAGAGATGATCAATGTTTTAGACAGAGATATAAACACTGGGCATACACTGAGATGATAATGCAAATTGTTTTSATAGTGTTGAAGATGGATGAACTTCTTAAAAAATAAAATAAAAAAATAGAATTTATCTGAACATTTGCCCAGGACTCAGGCAAAGCCAAGTTTAGAAAAATTTGGTTAACTTAAAATATAAAAATATTTTTCTCCCTAAACTACACTTCCTGGGTTTTTCTGAAGCCAAGAACAGAAATGCCAAAACTGATTCTCAAGGGATGTTCAGCACAGAAATACAGGGACCCTCCAGAGAAACTCTTTTTGAAAAATTTCTAAGGTTTGTATAAGTAATCAGACCTTCTGATGCTTATCTTTACTGAACTGCTGAACCTTGTGACGTTTGGGTACTGCTATTTAAGGGATCTGCTTTCCACCCTTGAAACTAGTGGAAGAATTTCCTTAGAGCTCAGTAGACATTGGTTTGAAATTTTGTTTAGTTGTAAATCAATTAATTCTGCTTGAAAATCCAGTAAAAAGACCTACACAAATCTAGTAAAATTTAATTTTAATGATTTTTCTAAAAAATCTCACAAATACAGTTTGTTGAAATTCATGTAGGTGGATTGTAATAGCAGATTTCATAAAATGTATGCCTTAGTTGTATTAAGGGTGAAGCTAATTACCCATTGCCGTCCACGTGGGTTGTACATTATCCTAATTGCCTGTTTTAGATAAAGTAGAAATGGGGCACTTCAAGTATCAGCATGCTGATAGTGTTAACTTTTACTCTGATGACTATTGCAGAGACATTAACTTCTTGTTACCCTACAGTATCATATCATTGAAAAATACTTAATTGTAGTTACAGGTCACAGTAAATTATTTATCATATAGTTTTCTTAATTGAAAGTCATTAATTATAAGCAACTGTAAAGGTTACAAACTTAATAGATATGTCTACATCAAAAATATATGCAAATCTTTCACTGTGCTACATTGATCTTTGATAATTAATATGTTAAAACAGTAGTGACTCAATATACAATTTTTTCATTTTGTAAAGAGAGTCTGTGATATTATGGCTTAAACGACCTAGACTTTTGTTATGAGCAGGAAATATGACAGGTCTGTACAACAGAGTTCTGCTAACTAAACATTTGCTATACTACATGTTTTTGTTTGCAGTTAAGAAAGGAAAACTCTGAAGATGCCATATAAATGTGTTACTTATTCTCTATATACATTCTCCATATGCAAAAGAAACTATGGTCAATTGAATTTTCTTATTTTTCCCTAGTATTTCCCTGAAGCTATGGTTCCAAAACAAAATATTTGAGGATTCTTATTCTTAATCCATACATATCTTGTTATAGTATCAAGAATTTTTACAAAATTAAGAGGCTTAAAGCCTTAACAGTTTTAGAAAGTTTTATCTGTACATTCAAAAATTACACATTCTCACTATTTTCAGATTCATTGGAATTATAAAGTACTGTCCTCATTAGTAGAAAACTCAGTAGTTCATTCAGCCCTAAGCTTTTTCTCATTGGAAAGTCACTTCACCGAACTGCATGAGTTTTATTCAACATTTCTCATTCTTGATATTCCACAGTTTAAAAATATATATTTTTTAGTTAACCAATGATTAAAAATAAATTCCTAAATGGAGACAGTTTTTATTATACCTGGATACTGAGCCCTCCCCTTTTTTTAATTTTGAAGGTTCAATCAAATGTTTGCACAGCACTGCAGAAAACTGCATTCTCCATGAAACAAGCCACTCTCCTAAGACTTCAGAATACCTGTTAGAGCAGAAATTGATGTGATACTTTAATTGATATTGGCCCATTCCTTAGTATTAGGCTATTTCTCTGAAGTTCTCTTGTCATGATAGCATCTCAGATCACAAATCAGACAGTGAGATAACTAATTCTTCAGCAGGCCTGTCCTACAGAAACGATGGAGTTCAGGAGTTCTGTAGAATACCACAAATGATTCAGTTTGCTGTAAGAGCAAGTGATAAGAGCCAGATAAGAGAGGCTCAGAAAAATAAGAGCAAAATAAAGGAGGAAACAAGGCCCAGTGCTTCAGACAATATCTTAAGATTCCAAAGATTTCGTATAAAACAAAGTGAGAAAATGTCCTTAAAAAGATGTCCCAGAAAAATTGCAGAGGCCAAAGCACCTCCTGTGAACATCTGCTGTGGTTGACTTCATGAAAACAGTTAAACTTCTACACAATGAATATGAAATGCTGTCATTCTGATCAGGAAACTACTAAGTCCTCTTTACACAGGTGTATGTTGCTTGAAGCAGTATACAGCAGCAAATGCTGTGGCTAAAAAGGCAATGAGAGGCACACTAGCTTGCAGAATTCATGACCTGAGACATGAGTACTGAGCTTGCTTTGTTTTTCCCAAAGAGAATATTGAATGAGGTGTAATCTGTAATCACCACTAAGAAATTATTCAAATAACAGATCTGACATATCATCTAGATCAAACCACCTTTTCACCAAGTTTCCACTGGCACAATAGCTAATTGAAACTATATCTTAGGAATATTTTAAAACATTTCTGTTTTTGTTTGTTTGTTTGTTTGTTTGTTTGTTTGTTTTTTTACCTATGAAGAGCTTGTATGTAAGAAAATGCGTCATTAATGATAGAAGTGGAAATGGTCTATAATCACTTTTTCATTAATTTTGTTGGACTGTTTATACTTTGAAACTACACAGTACAATCATGTTTTACAGTTGTGATCCTCTGGGCATTTGCAGATCCTGTTTTTGAATTTTTTCCAGTGTTAATGACCTAATGACCCTCTCAAATCATACTACAGCATTACTATAATGTGGCTGGAATGGAATGAGTTTGCAGCTGCCAACAGACTACGATTTAAAGAAATAACTTAATGAATAACACATTAAAATAAATATTTTGTGTTCTGCATGAGATTTTCAAGATTTATGATGGCGTTTTKTGTGAGGAGATGTATGCTTCCCGCCGGGTGAGTCCCGGAGGAAAATACAGAGTTGTTTTTTGGTATATTATTTTCAAAGTTAAATGCTCATCAGGATTTTCATTCACATACCTAAATTTGAACCTGTTTAGTCCTGATGAAGAAGCCAGTTCACAGTTTATGAATTTATACTAATTAAACTAGTGAGCTTATTTTGCTRTCTGGGTACTCAAACTCATGACATCAGTAAACATTAGGAGTGCTGAAGAATCACTTTTTGGAGATGACAGGAAATTCAATCATTTCCACATATGGGAAGAGTATAAGGTTGTATTAAGGACAATGTAATTGTCATGATCTCATTCTGAATGTGATATTTATTTTTTTATTTTGATGTCAGCTCAGAGAGTGTATAATGGTAATGAGGCAAGAATGACTTGACCTTCAGTGAGAGCTCTGGTGGCCCTGACTCAGCAACGTACTTAGTATCTGCTTAAAATAAAAATTATTCCTAAGTGCATTGCTGAATCAGGGCCTAAGTACACTCTGACAACATTAAAAAAGAGTAGAAGGAGAAGAAAAAGAATAAATATATGGGGGAAAGAAGGAAAGGCTTTTCTTATTCATGTAGGATAATTCAAAATAGCGGTAAGACAATTATTTTTTACATTAARAGCTTATAATATGGAAAAGAGAATGTAGCAGTTTTTATGCTGAGATATGTTCCACCCCCAGCCTGAATCATTTTCAATGGCTGTGGTTTGGGGCCACAGATAGCCTTTAGTGGCTCTGCCTTGCAATATACTATATTCATCCTCTGGTCTTTATCTCCATTATCATATAAAGAATGTGTTTTTATTCCAGATGCAAGTACCTAGGAAAAGGTAACAGAAATTGTAAAAGTGATAGACACACAGAGAGTTTCTGTGAAATGTTTGTAGTCTTTTGAAAAATAAATACTGGCTTCACTGTTTGCTTGGTTTTCTGAATGCAAAATCTCATTTAAAAAATGCCAAAATGAGTTATGTGGCACTAAGACCTCTGTAGAAAAATATAAACAGACTGTTAAAACATATTTCAACTCCCTTGGCGTCATTTGTGGCTGATAAACAGTCATATATGAGTGAAAGGTTCACTGACTGCCATCCGTTTATGATCCAAGTTCTTTACTGGTGCCACACTGACCAGGCTAACAAGGATCACGATGTCTTACACGCTTTTTCCTCCTAAAAACCTGGGTCATGACCTCATAGGAGCTGTGATTCAGAATGATGGTTCTCTCTTTCAAATGGCATTGAGATAGGTACAAATAGGTCTTGTTTTAGTGCAACCAAATTATAATGCTAAATTAACAGTAAGTAGCACAGAAATAGTAAGCATGTACTTGGCTCAAGTGTGGTGAGCTGTTCATACACTGATTTAAAACTGAAAATGCATCAGCCTCTAGTATCTGATGAAACAATCCGCTCTTCTGCTGAAGACTGGATTCTCTATGGCATCAGACATTCATTTGTCTTTTCTTGCTAGTTAAGCTTTCAACATTATTGAGTATCTCTTTGTTCCACGATAATAAAGGTTTATTTTAACTTAGCAGACCTACTAAACAAAAACTCAGATAGCATCAGATAACACAATAGTTAGGCAATGACCCTATTCGTAGGTTACCGTGGTAGCTCTTTATGCCTCTGCTTTGTGCTCTAGCTCAGCAACTGCATTGCTTCTATAGAACAAATAATGAATAATATCACTTTTTATTATCATTATTTCAGAGGGAGATATAGCAAGTCAAGTATGTTACCATCTGGTAGAAACAACAAGAACAACCTTTTTAAGACTGATGCTCTTTGAGATTAGTGTAACTATCAAGTCTAGGAAAAGCTGGGATAATCCCTTTCCCAAATTCTCTTCAAGTCTCTCTGATTTGTTGACTTATGAAAGAATTGAACTCACAGAAAACATCACAGTGTTTTGCTGGTATTATCCTGAAAATATAGTGAATCAGTGTAGAAAGTGTTCTCAGAATCAGGCTCTAGATACACTTACCAGTAGAACTGTTAATGATAAAAGGAAAAAGGCTGGAGTAGGTTGGCCAGGCAGTTGGTAACAGACTTCAGAGACTTTAACCACTAACATACTAGATTAAATAAGGGTCACTCTAAGAATTCCTACATGTTTTTTTGCAGACAGATGAAAGCTTGCTCTGTCCGGTCTCTAGGCAGACATGAGCTCATTCTGCCTACACTCCATCCTGGCTGGAAGCTGTACTGTCACACACACTGCGACACTGAGCCTACTCACAGGCAAGATATATTAGCCTGGGCTTGGCGCCACATCAACAGGTCTACCCAGCTTCTGTTTAGCTCAGAGTGTGGGCAGAGGGAACCAGCACTTATGTGGGCACAGACAGCGCACATCCCTTCTTTAGAAGTTGCGTAGAGGGGACCTTGAGCCCTTATCCCTTCCTGCTTCTGCATCCTGGAGAATTTAAGTTTCACCATTTAGATAATGATTAATATATGGACAAGTCAGTAAAATTTCCAAACAATATTATTTTTTTTCTGGAGATTCTGTTACTGATGCTAAGTAAATTCTTCATGATCTTGTCAACACTCTGTGGTCTAAGTATAGAAAGCTTAGTCACCCATGGGAAGGACATAGTTTGTCTAGTAGAAATCAGAGATCTGTCTCATTCTTTGTATCCAAATTTCAACCTTATCTGCTCAACTTTTGGAAGTGTGATCAGGTTTGATCTAGATTATGACAAGAATCATGTCCAGGTTAAACATTTTGAGCGGGACCTGAATTTGGTTCCTGAAAATGTTCTCCATGTCCTAACAGSCACAGGTAATAGTAAGGAGAATGATACAATCATGGAATCTGCATTAAGGAAACTTCTAGCTATTTAAATACAGAATTATTTTGTAATTCTGAATTTGACTGAGATATTTTTCACGTTCTGCATTTTACTTCTGAATTCACAGTCATGTAAAGTTTATGCCCTTAGCTCTAAGATTCATTATGTTCAATGTTTTACGAGATTAAATCAATGCATCTGTGATTAGCAAACAGCGATGAAATGTTCACATTGTGATACCATATCCATCTATAACTTTTCACATGTTCTTGCACATACCTCTTACACTTTGTACACAAATTTTCACTATGCTAATCTACATTAACTGGGGCATTCTGATGATCAGCACAAGTTGCAGATAGTTTCAATATTTAAGGCATTATACAAGAGCTAAGCTAATTCTCAACAGTGAAAAAGTAACAATGAGAATTTGCAACCGCTGTTAAAGAAAATCATTGTAACATTTAAAATTCATGATTATATTATATTATATTATATTATTATAGAAATAGGACCAAATAGCAAACAGAACTTGTGTCCCTACAATAGCTAGATTGAATTTAAATGCCATTTAATCTTGGACGTTTCTAGATTTCCTACACACCATAGTTTTTGTATAAAAAAATCCTGGTGGGCTGCAAATATGCAGAAGTGTCTCAGTTTCACAAGATTCTTTTATTCAGAAACTGCTTCATGTTAAAGCCTAGCTGAGACAAAGAAATTAGATGTTACTTGTTTCATCAATGCACTATTTTCCGCACTAATATAAACATCATTAGGTTTAAGCTCTTTGTAAAATTCTTTGGCAGAAGTAAATTAAAGAAATGAATAGCTCTTCTTGGTGTTATTAAAGGGGAAAGTAGGAGCTTTTACCCTAAGAATAGCAGAGTCCATCCACACAAGGATTTTACAAACCTTGCTAAAATGCTTCTTTGACATTTTCTTATTACAAACATATGAGGGTGGCATAAAGCAATAGAGGTTTAAAAGAGCAATATTCTGAAAAAATAATAATACGGGTTACTCATTATCAAGATAAAATTAAGATGAAAGTAGTTGTTTCACATAGAACAACAGAAAATAATGGGCATTACCTTAGAAAAGCCTATACAACTTTCTCCTACATACGCCTGTTCAAGTTCATGCGCAGCTGCCGTATACTTGTCTCTAAAAGCTGGGGAATAGATGGTGAGATTCCCCTGAACTACAGTATGTAGCAAGTTAGTGTGCTACCAAGTTTCCATAACACGCAATATGCTCTACACAGTTCTCTCAGATTTGAGGGCCTGMGCAGTAGCCCTCAGCAGAGATATCACTATACTGTTCTTGCTTTGCACAATATTTTTCTCGCACATAAATCTACTAAAACAATGTACTCTCAGATCCTCACCAGCTAAGAAGCAGTAGAGCTGCCAGTGGTCGTTACTCTCTACTTTTCATACAACAGCTTACTGATCTGAGTGGTAACTCACCACATGGCTTTATCTGCTCAGGCAGAGAAGTGTTTAAAACCACCACGCTTCCCCCACAAACATGCCATAACCAACAGCATGCGTCCTACCGAAATTGTACCACTGTGCAAAAAAATCTTTCAGGACTCATTGAGCCTTGGAGGGCATGCAGCAGTGCAAGTCTGTAGCACAGTTATTAGCGTAGCCTTCAGAGTTCAGGGAAAGTCCTCACTGCTTCATAGTGTGTTTGTATCATTTAATCAAAGGCTATTTAATTCAGAATGCAGATGTTATCCACGGAGCAGGAAACATAATCATAGAATTCTCTCTTTTCCCCCCTTGAAAAGTAATAATCTAACTCTGTGTCTACTCATCCACTGAACAGAGAATTCTTTCCTGCACCGTATTAGAGCTTCACCAGAATAGGARGAAACTGCTCCTTGGCAGCATAGATTGCTGCATCCTCTTGGGAAGTAATAATTGTGATCTAGATCCTCTCTGGCAAATGTAAGCACTAACAGGGGGTCTTTTATTTCTTTCCTAAGAAGAGAGGACATATTGTCTCCTACTTTCAGGCTGTGGGCTGTGAACTGCCAATGGATGGATAAATGGATGCTTTGCTATTTTCAGAATTTCCTAGTAGCTAACTCTGTGCGGCTCTCTGCTCCTCGTGTTGCCTGACTTGGCTTTCAGTCTAAGGAGCTTATCTCCCCCCAGGCATGCACAGAGAATCAAGTGTCCCAGTCGGAGTCCTGCACTCTGTTTCTCGGGCCCAGGAGCTTAAATGTTAGAACTGCAACTCTTTATCTCACCTAYCTGTAAGAAACCATATCTGATTTGTGAATGTGTATTTAAATTCACTAAATCCAGGATAATGTTTAAGTGTAGTAAATTGTTAAGGAACAGGATTTTTTCGTGCCTCAAGTAATCAGTAGTTTGAATTAATGTGTTTATTTTATTGTAGATAAGCTTTGGGGGAAAATAAGATACTTTTGTTCTTACTCATATATTTTCCTTTTCTTAAAAATGAATCCAGGAGCCTGAAGCGGGAGATAATGACATGCCCACTGTGTCCCATAGAGATAACTCTGGTGAAATGTATTGGAAAACAAGCTTCTTTCCAGCCCTGTGTTYGAAGTGTTCTCAAACACCAAAAGAAAGGAAATTTTCTAAAAACATAAAAGAAAGATCAAACTTACTTTTTGGAAGATTCTTAACAATAGCCTACCAAAATCCCCTAGAAGGTGAATTCTGCAGGTACACAAAAATGAATATATAGAGAAGAACTATTCAACTTTGGTTGAAGAAAATACACCAACCTGGAGAAGATGACTGAAAATTAATCAGTGGTGGCAAACATAGGAAAGAAAAACAGGACTGAAGACAGTAACTGTTTAGACATGGCTTGAGGGATCTAATAAAGAAAACAGACAAAGTCATATCTTCCTTATAGTGATGAATAAGTGACTATGCAGAAATGATTAGATCATTGTTATATTAGATATATTCTGAGTAACTCATACTGCCTCCAATGTTTATTTCAGTGCAGCAAGATTGCTGTACTATCAAYAGTATATACCCGGCAAATCAACCCTGGTACTTTCCTAATGTCTCAAGAAAAGACTTTCCCAGAGTTTATGGGACACCTCTGCTGGTTGTCCCACGTACCTAGACGCTGCTGCATTAAGAAGTTCTGTTGTGATTTGTGACATGAAAATAAACGTTGCAGGGGAGGAGGGACTAATAGTGCTTTTTAATAGATTCTGTCTGATAAATTCTGCTGTTCCAAGGCTAGTCTTACMTATATGGATTGACATTTGACTTTCCTGGAAGATAGAGGGTTTTACRTAGACTGAAAATATAAAGAAAATATTTTTGTTGATTGATGTGGAAAGCTGAGGAGACTTGGGCTCTTCAAAGTATAAAACTTTTAGTATYTAAGTGCTTACAGCATCAACAGGACATAAAGACTAACGGAAGTACTCATTTGACATGGAATTGTTTAAGATTAAATAATATTAATGAGAAAACTGAAAATGTCTAACACTTTGAGAAGAAATAATGTGTCTTCTGTACATGAAAGTGTTTTTCACATGACATCTATAATGTCTCTACTTAATACAATTCCAAATTAAAATGTTGGATTTTCTCACTTTTAAAGATAACTAAGTTATAAGCTAGAGAAAAGTAATCATGAGTGCCTTTCTGAAATCTGAATGACGCGTAGTTCAGTGAACTAAGTTAGTACAAGACTTCATTGTTTCTTGGAAAATCAATTGCTATACTTTATATGGACAAAAATATTTGGTATTGAATGTCTGTTATATCAGGATTCGAGTTGTGGCTTCATGGCTGCAGCCCATCCTATTTCTTCACTCAGACCTGGTAGACAGTCACTAGCTGCTGTACAGTTGCCAGTTATGAAAAGATGCACCACTTCACGAAGGACCTGTTTTGCTAAAGTGACCCAGTTTACTTGCTTCTTCAAGAGACTACATATGACAATCCTTCGATGCCAGCAGTTGTCCCTGCTCCCTGCCCCACTTCTCACAGAAACAGGCACATGATGCTGGGGAAGTTCTTCCCTACTCCTAAACCCAAAATTCGACACAGAGAGCCTCCTCATGCTCTTGGGATCCTCATCATCCCTCTGTCATCCTTTCCCATCTTTCTCACTATTTGCTTTCCCTTCATTACTCAGTCAGTTCTTTACAGTATTCAGGAGATACATGTTCTCATTACATTCCTCCTTAACACAGAAAAGGCAAACATCTCCCTATTTATCCTCTTGCTTCAGCATAGTCAGKGCTATTGTATAGTGAACTACACATGAGCTTTATAAAGGTAGAGGTGGGAAATGATCAGCTGTGGGTGGATTGTGTATATAGGGATTTATACGGATTAAGTTAAACTTTATTATTCATAAACTCACAAGTATATTTGCATCAACTTCCAGTTAGTCAAAGAAAATGCTGTATTTCTTTCCTGCTTACACTTGGACATAGCAGACTGTCAATGAGCTTTAGTCACTGATATAATATAACACATTGGTTTGCTTCCAGAACGACCACTAGTTAATGGGCATCGCAGAATCTCTGCACTTCCAGTATTTAGACTTCATGGAAAATTGTTGGGTTCACAGTATTCTTAAACAGAACAAACTTATTTCAGCCAGATATTTATACATATATAGAAACACTAAATCTTTGTTCCATATTATCTAATTTATATCATTGTTTTGTGGAAAAATAATACTTTTTCAAATCATGGAATGTATGCATAGAACAGATCTCATTCTGTTTGTTAACAGGATTCTGCATGGATATGTCCTCTGAAGTAAACTTGCAAACTGAATTTCAAGCTTCCAAAGAAAAATAAATTACTGTAGGTTCAAATTTGTTCATCATGTATATTTTTGAGTTATTCTGTAGTTTTCATATTTGGCAAGCAGATTGCTGGGATCTGAACATCGGACTGAGTCTCAAGGGATTTATTTCCTTGCTTTGCTACAGATTTCAGAAGTGTCCTCCAATGTACATTTTCTTTCCCATTTGAGAATGGGGCCTTTGAAGGCTGTGATACAAATAAAACACAGAAGAAGCTGAACAGATGGCTTAGAAAGACTTTCAAGTCAGACTGATATCCTATTTTACTAAAACTGCTAAGTGATACAAGAAGAAAATATGTTACTTATGGCAAATGCATCACTGAAAAGTCTGGACAATAGCAAAAACCCACATCAGCATTTAAAAATGAAAATTTTAGGGCACAGAGGAGAGTGACAATGGCCTGTTTATGTCCTATTTGTAAGACAGCAACARTCTGGAGAAAATATTTTTAAATTAAAAACACATAAAGCCAGGGGTCCCCCTAAAATCACTCTCTCAAATAATAATACTTTTGCTTATTATGGCATTATCACTGGCTGAATTTAAAATACTATACAAAAATAATATTTTCTCCACTTTACAGAAAGAAAAGTGAGAAATTTTTGTAACAAATTCAAGTATTAGTTCAACAATAGTGATTAAATAAATCAATAGGCTCCACCTTAAAAAAAATTAAAGATTAACATTACATCGAGGCCTCTGGCTCCAGCTTACCTACCTAGGTTGCCTAAGAAAACAGATAAATGTTATACWATTGCTGAAACTAAATATACAACTCTTAAGCAAACAAGAGATGCAAAATCCAATACTCAGTCCACTAAAAACGCCCTGCTACCAGCTCCCATAAAGTCTAAGAACTGTTAGTTTACATTCAACAATTGATGTTTTCTGCCAAAGCAAAGCCTAGGGAGAGACAGTATTTTGGAGAGTTAGGAACTGTGCTACTGAGGTTTTTATAACTCACAAAACCATGTTAGTGTCTAATTCGAATTACTGCAATGGCTCGCCATCCTCTTGGCAACAAATTCAATTTCTTGCCACTGAGGACCTGTACAATCTGATTCTCTTCTACATCGCTGATATTTTCTTATCTACTTGTCCCTTGCTCATTCGGCTAATAATATTAGCAAAACATCCATTCCATTTTCTCATGAGATTTCCTAATCTCCTTCACATGCTGCTTCCTATATGAATACCATTCTCCATAATTTTCAGTATCAAAGGCCAGCCTTCACCTTAAGACCATGACTCACTCACAGAAGCTAGGATGCTATYGGTCCTTCCTCAGTTTTCACCTACAGCAATCCCAAAGTCCTGCCCACCTGAGCAGCACCGCCTAATCGTTTCATGGTATTCCTCCACAGATGGCACCAGACACAGTGAGTCATTGCATCAGTGGAAAGTTCTTCTAAACACAAGAATGGCTAGCTGCAGGAACAGAGTGACAGGGAAGTGAGGATATTTTCAACCTCTCTAAGGGTTCTGGCAATATAGCTCTAGCAATTTAAAATTTAAYTCCCCCTCTCTCTCCATCCTAAGCCTTGCTTGGAAGTGCTGCTCCTGTATCACACATAGCAAAAGCAGATGTGTGTGCAAGCTGAAATTGCCGTTGTTCAACATCCAGCATCGGTATACATCTGCCTTCATTAAGGCAGGATGCTAGATTATGAATTGTGGTGCCTGAAATGCCAGCACATGGTTACTTTTCTCATTATTTCTGGAGGATGTGAGGACACAGTTCAGAGCAGTATTGTGTGTCGGTATCTGCACAGCTCCTGAGAATAGCATGGCAAGCAATATCAACAAAATATCAAGAATGGATTGGGTAGAGTAGATTTAGGAAAAGAGGATAGGCTATCTGTCTTCTGGAAGCCTTTTCCAACCTAAATTTTTATAGCTCTATTCTAATCCTTCAGTTACAAAACTTTGCACTAAATACAGGCTTTTAAGATCTGACTGTGCTTACCCTATGAACATTTTATTTGCCACAGTGCAAGACTCGCAAGGAGACTGGCAGAGGTAGTTTTCCTGGTATTTACAGATAGCTCGGTCTTTAATCATTTTGCGTGGATAAGAAGTGGAATGATGCACAAAAGGAAGTTAATCGCTTAGGTACTTTCAGGTTACTGAAACTTTCATGTAAAGTGCTATCCTGATTATTCTGTGTCAGTTATCATTTATCATAATCGCCCATTTACTGCTTCAGTATTCATAGTCTCATCTCAACTTTCTTCTTTGGGATCATCTGGGATAAATAGATTTTATTTTGCATTCCCAGAAACCCTTTTGGAGCTGTCTCATTTTGAAAGAGAAATAAGTATATTTTTAATATACATGTGTTCGGCATTACCCTTTTTAATCATAGATTCTTTAGGCTAATAAAAAGTAGTAAAGAGAATACAAACAGTGCAGAGAAAAAACAGAACTCTGCTGAAATCACCAACTGGGAGTTATCCAGAGTGAATCAATCTTTGCACAATGTTGAGGCTGGATTTTGGAAAAACAGCATGAAAATCATTTTCCATATTTTCTCAGACACACTTTATTACTTTGCAATATTTGTATTCCTTTTTAATTTACTATATTCAAACATTAGACTTGGAACCTTAATATATTTTTTTAGTATCTTCCAAACGTGCAAGGTACTGCCATAATATAAATGAAAGTTGTTCCACTTCTATAGCTTTTCCTTTCATTTCATTACCTTTTCTCTGTTTTAGATCTCCTTGATCTACTGCCCAGACCTGCCTGCAGAAGTGGGTATTATTTCTACAAGTTCTTAGTGAACTTGTATTATTTGAAACTAATATAGAGTACAGCCAGTCTATGGTCACTTGCTTTTGCAAACAGTGTTGAAGAAGCAGCGTTTAATGGGGGTCACTAGCAGAAATTCCTAAGGGCTTCTAAAATAAGAGAGTATCTAATTTGTTTGGCAGAATGATTTCAAATAAATAGTAACTGAAGTTTTGAAAAGGCGTGCTGCTTCGTGCTTGATGTATTGAGAGCAAACATGTCAAATGCCCGACAACTGCAAAGGAAAGGAACTGTGAGCATGAGGTTGAGAACCACGCTTTTCAACTTTAGAGGCATCATTTAAATTCATAATGACAGGATCCTCAGATAAAGAGAAGAGAGCATTCTGTGAAGAGTGGCCAGCTGTTTAGGGGCCAGTAATCAGGCTTTAATTTGGCCTGCCTTCTGGAGTTGTTTCTATCGCAGATAGTGATGCTGGCAAGCAAAATAAAGAGCTTTTACATCATAGGATGCATTCTTGCAGTAACTTCTCAAAGAATCCAGCGTCGTTTTTGTTTGCAAAATGTCTGTGGACATATATCTGTATGGACTAGGCACTAGTGCATTTGTCAAGCACGAATAACAATTTAGATTTGCATGTGGCTTACACTTCATTATTTCCAGAGCTGTCAGCCTGTAACTCGTTTGTTTTCGTTAAATGTTCAGATATGTTTCAGGAAGAAATGAATGGGGAATTCATTTGAAACACCAAGGATCAGCATGGAGGGACAGAGCCTTTTCACCTCTTCATGTTTCACTGTGCTTGTTCCAGAATAATGGGAATAGGGCTAACCCCCCATTCCCTGGACAAGGAAATTCAGTTGTACCTTAAGGAGGCCACACGGATGGCTTTAGCCAAGCATGTTCTGATCTTTTATTGGACTATAGAGTAAGATAGAACCAAAATTTTAGTCTTTCCCTATTCTCTAGACAAATCCATACTGATATTTTTGGAAATATGGCTTGACTATAGACAGYAGAATTCAGCCCTGTTACCTAATTTTTTACTTTTTGAGGCCTAAACACCACTTCTGTTCAGATTTCTATACTTTCAAAGTTCTATTTTTCTTGTTCAACAAGAAGAATTCTCATAGACTAGTTTTCACAATTGTTTCCATGTTCAGAAAATACAATTTATACTGCCAAAACATCGGGAGATCTAATCTTTCTTCTAATGAAAGTGAATTTGCTTTCTTCTACTAAATATTACCCTGTTCCTATATATTTCCTGGAGACCTAAACTCATTTGGGATGATCTTCCAGGGCTTCTTTGCTGTTCCTCAACGTATTAAATCTAACCTATTTAAGACATCTTCAAGTGCCTGTTTCATCAGCCAAGACAGATATGAAAATTTGATCCCAAGTCCCTGAAAGGAAAGATACCCTCTTTGAGACACATTTTATTATAGATGACAAAATACATATCAAAATATTACAAAGAGGTTACATCTTGGGCTAGGGCTTGTTCTTTGATCTTGAAACTAAGTTCATTTCTGAATGACTAGACTTTTTTCCCCAATAAAATAATGTGGACTTGCTCATAGTCTGTATTAGAATACAGACCCTTCAGGACTGTTGTTCAGGATTTGCCCAGGAATGTGCTAGCCGGATCAGGCTAAAACCGTTTCATGAAAAGGTTAAACAATTAAATATATAGGCAACTGCATATCATTTCTTAAGCTCATGTCCTGGTCTTGGTAACTAGTCAGCATCAGAGGCAGCCTCAGGTCATAATCCCCAGTACAAGCTCYCAACAGGACAAAAAAGAAAATAGCCTTTCTTCAAAACTGCTTGCATCTTCCTTTCCTCTATGCACCTCAGATGGACTTACGGTCAACAGAAATCCCTTAGGTATTTTAAGGTTGTTCTGCTTTCTTATCAGAAATACAGTCTAGCAGTGTAAAACAAAATAAGAAATTCTCTCACTGTTTTGCCATGAATGAATGCAGATGAGTCCTGAAGAGAACAAATCCTTCCTTATAAGCTTTAATATGTTATGTTTTCATCTTTCTTTCTGAAAGACARTATTTCCTCAACAATACTTATTGTCCTTGTTCAGTCCAGAAAAAAATGTGAGTGATAATGACATTACTTTTGTTAGCATATTTAGCCGCTATAATTGACCCTTGGAATAATACCTTAAACTTCTCTGCTTTTGGTAATAATCTTTAAAGATATGTGTAACTTTGTGCTCTGCCTTTTTTCCTCACCTCAAGAGTATTTGTTTGATCTTTTCCTCACATTTTCAAACATCTTTGTCATCTTCTTCTAAAGTTATTTTTGAAGCTCCACATACTGACCCACTTTTATACTGTTGTTTTTTATGATTCATATAAAAATTTCAAGGCTCTCTTTAGAGAACATCCCTTTACTTGCTTATTTTTTCTCTTAGCCTAAGGTCTCTTCCGAATGAGTTCTCTGCCTTCCCGAATCACAAGAAACTGCATGTCACGGACAGGACCACACAGGACAATGACAACTGACTGCAGCAGTCTGTGCACCTTCATTACTGCCAAAGCTGTCCAGAGGATCTCAGAGTCTGAGAAGAGCACCTTAAGGGTTCATAGTGAGAGTCAAGCTGTATATATTCACCTTTACAGTCAATGGAGAAAATAGAAGTTGATGGAATATATCTCATTCTGAAGGACCCCAAAACATTTAAAATAAGCCAGAAGAATCATATCCTTGAAGTTCCTGTTTCTCACCGCGGATTACAAAGTTGAAAGTGATTAGATCAGTTGTAATTCTGCTTAAATATTTTTTAAGTAACTGCTTGTGATGCTTCTCTGACTAAAACTCCTTTACCTAGTTATTTCATTTGAATTGTGCTGAGACTCATATCTGTAGTTCACATCCAGTACTTTTACTCAAMTTATTACACACACTGGTCTGAATATTTTTACTTCTACTCCCTCAGAAAGAAATCTAATACGACCCAATATTGCTTCTTTTCAGTACATAAGAGATTACATTATATAGCCTTTTTGACAACCTTGAGTCTTGAATTACGCAACTCTAATTATAGAGTTGACCTTTCTGTGCTTTGTGATGTCTTTCACACCATGCAGGAACTCATTTCATACAGTTAACCTCTCAGTGTAGCCTTTGCTCTTCTATACCACGCAGTAATGTCCTCTGACAAATTCAAGAGGAGAAAAGCAATGATTTGTGTCCCACCTGGATAGAGTCCTGTCAGCAGAAAGAGCAAATTGCTCTCACTTCCATTCCTCTGGGGAGCCTGGGAGGTCAGCATTTCTGGGAGTCAAGTTACTAGACTTTAAAAATCTAAATATCAACCCTGTTTTGCATTCCGTAACTTGAATGTTTAGTTCTGTAGTATATTTGTTTCTATCCTAAAACTTTTACCAGCTAAGTGTGATGTAATAAATAATTTGGGATATTTTCTGTGTCATTTTCTTTCTCCAAGGTTTTACTGTCTATTAAGAGGAAGCAATGATTTTAAAAAGAAAAAAAAAATTTAAATCACTTAGGATAAACTTTACCACCTGTTTCTCCAAACTTTCTTTAAAAGTTATCAGATTTTAAGTTTTCTGTTTTTTTTTYTYTTTTTTTTTTACTTTAAAAATATTTAGGAGAAAAGGGTAACAGGAAAAAAGCTTTAACTTCATATGCCTTTTCCAAGCTATAATAAATGGTATGTTGATGATGATGAATCAATGGTATCCAGTACTGGTCATTTCATTATGCATTCTGTTTCTTCACTATAAGACGCAGCATTCTGTCCATCAGACAGAAATCTTCCAAGTCTTAATGAGAAATTCATATTTTTTTCCCAATCAAGAAATTTTGACTTCAGGTGTTCTTATATGCACTAACTGTTATGAGTTTTAAACAGTTCTACCAGGCAATGAAATCAATAAATCAGTCCTTGTTCTCAGATATGCTAATTTCCTTCTAACCTTCCATCACGGAGAAATTAGTTTTCTATTTTATTTTAATCCTCTTTATTTACCTTAGATAAAAATCAGTACCATATTATTATCCTTTCTCATATTTAACAAGCACACAATGAACAATATTTACTACTCAATATAGTCAAAAGAATTTGAGTAGATTCTTACCTGTAATTCTGCTTTTCATTTCCTATGTGAAATCTGTCATATTGTGAATATGCCCGGTTTCCTTCCCAGTCCATTAATTCAATTCTTAGAGAATATTGCCTCTGACTTGTTATTGCAAAGATAAATTCATTCCCCAGCCAATGTTCACCTGATGGGCTACCAAAACCCTAGAAAAAAGTTGGCAAAATAACTAGATGTAATTATTGTAATTGATAAAATATTTATACAATAGTAAAATCATCATTACATTTTACCTATACATTCTTAGTGCTAGCCTCTTAGCTTTCTGTGTCTCACTCAGTTTGAGCATCTCTAAAATAAGTCTATCAATACCTACCATGTAGGGTTGTTGTGCGGTTCAACTGATATTTGTAAGGGTAGTTGAAGTTATCAGTTGAAAATCACTTTCCAATTACAAGATATTAATAGTATGATACTGTATTTGTACATCCTTTAATGGCAATGCTAGACATAGTCATCATGTTTCATATGAAGCTAGCTATTTAGCACTGAGACTGAACATAATTCTGCCATAAACTATAAAAGGTTATAAAAGGTTAATTTAGTCTAGATTATACACTGAATTTCAGTTAATTGCAATCTATAGTTCATGCTTTACTATCCAGAAGTACAGGAGATCTTTTCTTCTCCTGTTGAGTATCTGCCACAACTGAGGGAGGTTTTAGTTTAAAATCCTCTTCTAATAAGACTTTCTGGACAGGATACTGTCTGTGAGTGATCCTCAGTTGTAATACTCATTTACCTCACTCATGATGCAATAAGGCTCATAGCTTGTCTACTACAAAGCTCATTTTTTTCTCATCCTGATGAGGTGTGGATAAAGTACCTGTATGTGTGATATTGCTTTGAAATCTTTAACTTAACAGGTAAGGAACACTGGTATAGACTATCCAAAGCAGAGGAAAGAGCGYTGTAGTTTTATTTTCTATGAATGAAAAATAAAAAATAGTTTAAATATTAAGGTAACTAACTCAAATTTCATATATTCAGATGATCTTGTTTCCAGTTAACCAAACTACACAATTTTCAAATACAGAAAAATGAATAATAAAAATATAATTAGTTTTCCAAATGTATTCCTAGACCTATATTTTTGTGCAACTTCCAGTTTTAAATTTTGTTTAAGTTTTAGTGAATATTTTAATATACTATATTTAAAAATTTTTAAAATGTAATAAATTTAATTTACCATATATTTAAACTACTTTTCACTGTAAACTATTATCTGTCCCAGATTATAATCTGGGATTATATCTGAGAGCTCTTCGTTTCATTATTTTGCAATTAAACAATAAAACTCATTTAAACTTGTAATCTTTTCTTCAGCTTGTGAAGAAATTTCGATATGATTTTTTCGTGCTTATCCATATTTTTTGAGCTTGGAAAAATGGAAAGTGAAAATCTGTGAGTTTACTTATACTGATGTGCCAGGAGTGTCTGTAAAAGACCCTTATGAAAATTTCCTGATCAAACTGGACAAAGGATGGCATGATTTTCCTGCCTTTAATAAAAATTCACCCCCAATTACTAAGTTACATCTGCCAGATGTTAGAAGGAGTAATAGAAAGGAACAACAGAGCAATTCTCTTTTTGGCATATAGTAGATTGCCTTCCACATCAAATATTTTCTTTACTTATTAATTATAGGAAATTACTATCTCTTCACATTACCTGCTACAGGATTTAACAGATCACATTTCCTCTTTGCTTCAAATGATGAATTAAACTATGTGATCTGCTATTGACCGGTTCTGTATAATTTTCAGGAATGAATGTGAACATTTCCAGAAAGCAAATCTTTGTTAAAGCAGGATGTGTGAAGAAATTTTCTTGGTACTAGAAGCTGTTAACAGGGAATGTGTTTGTGAGATCTTTTGCTACAGCAYGGGCAAGAGATCAGTGTCTTTGTACAACGTTTTGGTCGCTCCTCCTGATGTAAGATGGAAACCCAGAAAGCACAGTGCTTTCTCTCTTTCATTCCCTATTGCGCTGCCCTGCCATGGTCCTGGCTGGACAAGCAGGGATGAAATCTGGGCTCTCCAGAGGTGCCCATGCAGTGTCACTCAGCTGCAGCGTGGCTAGACTTTACTCAGGCAATGCATACATATCCCACTTACAAACTGCTAAATAAAACTTAATGTGATGGTTTTAGAAACTTCAAAGTTTACAAGTGGATCTCGGAAATATTGAAAGGAGGCATTGCCTGCTGTTCCCAAAAGGGATTACCCACTAGCAGGAGCAAGCACCCAAACCAGGAGCCATGTGCATGTTAGATTAGTGGATCTAGGCAAGCCTTAGGTGTCCACTGACCGTGGAGGCTGAGAGGATATGCCATGCTCAGCTCTGCCCAGTGCACTGGTTTGTGTTTGAAGCAGGCATGTCTGCCTTTTGGCTCAGAGAGCATCAAGTGATACCCATGAAGAAAGTGTTGTGTCTGCAATTCAGTAGTCTGCGGTAAGTCTCACAGAAGACTGAAGTTGAAATATAGAAGGATGTGTTTGTTTTTTTTTTTTTTTCTTTTTTTCCTGCACATTATTTCATTACAGCCCACACTGGCCATATCTAATGTTGGAGATATCTTGCCTTGCCCACATCAACCTGCCAGTGTGACCTCCTCCTCCCAAGCCTTCCTGTGGTGATTCTTTCATCTCCCTCATCTTCAGCTTTGACTGCATTCTCACGCATGTTTGACTTCAAACGTATCTGACTTCTTAAAACACAAAGGCTTGCCCCTCGCCGTCATAGTCAGGTTCCTGTCTATAGCCCACAAATTCCCCTGATGTTTTCACAGTTTTCTGTTTGTCCCTTTGTTGCTTTTTTTCCTCTTTCTTTTGGCTTTTTCTGGCTCTCACATGCAGAAGGGCAGAGCAGCCGCTCCTACTCTAGGCACTTGGGAAGTGCTGCACTGGAAAAGCCAGTGGTTTGCCTTTGACGTCCTCTGTCACCAGTGGTCAGGGCCATGTATCTGAGAGAGAGGCAAAGCATACTCTGCAGTGACCACCCAACAGGCAGTGTTTATCCCTACAACCAGAAGCCAGRGGCTGATTTATCATTGGAGAATAGGTGTTTATGTGCCAGCCAAAATATACCTTTTTGTTCTCTCTATGCTTTCTTGCACAAAGAAGATTTACTATTATTCTCACCAGGTTTCTCTCTTTAAAAGATTTTTGGGAAATTCCTTCTCCCATTTTCCCAGTGCTGGCAAGCAAAGGGGACTCCCCTTTGCTCTGTGGCTCAATTGAATTATATTTGTCTTATCTTATTTAGATTACAGTCTATTCAGGATGGAGTACATGTGCCTTTTTAACATTATGTGTTCCCATATGCGTACTATATAAACTCCAGACACCATATATAATTATTCTGAAATGATAATCATTTTCCTTCTTCACATTCACACTTCCTTCTCCCTTTTCATATGTGCTATTATGCTAGGATGAAAATCTGTCACTAAGTGGTTTGCTCTCCTGACCAGAGGAAATGAAGTTGGAACAAAAGGGAACAGAAGGAATATAAAAAGGGATATAAAAAAGCTACCCCATTAATTTCGAAAAACTGAATCATTTTAGCAAGAGCTACAGCATTACTGAAACTCAGATTAGAAATGACGAGATAAAGGATGATTCGCATTTCATTTGTACTGCTGAATCTCACCTGAGTCATATTTCTGCTTTATTGAAGAATGAAACTCTTGAAACCAATTTTCATTTTTAGTGCAATACCTTTTTCCTTAGTATATATTATACAAGCTTTTGAGGTTGTATGACTTGGCCTGATTAAAAAAACACTGTTTTCGTGCTTGTGTTTTTCAGCAGCAACTTATTTTTAATCAAATTTCTTGCTGTTATGTAACAAAACCAAGGAAGTAAATAGAATATAAAAAGTACCTTCTGAAGCAAGGAATGTTCATAAAGGGAGCTGGTATATTTTCCTAAACAGCTTATATAGCTGGAAAAACAAATAAGGTTTCAGGCACTCTGAGCTTTCTTAGATTTAAACCAGACAGGAGCAGCACATTTCTGTTAAGTACAGGTTTGGGAACAATTGCTCAAAGTATAATTTCATTAAGCTGAATTCAATTGTTTCCAAACTTACTTATTCAGTTTACAGTGTTCTGCGTCTGTTTCAGACCTAAAGAAATACTTACACGCTTGTTTTTCTTTTCTTTTCCTTTTTTTTTTTTTTTTTTTTTTTTTTTTTTTTTTTTTTTTTTTTTTTTTTTTTTTTTTTTTTCTTTTTTTTTTTTTTTTTTTTTTTTTCCAGATACTTTGGTTGGCTTAATAACTACACAGCTTTCCTTGGGTATATTTTACATAGAATGTCCCTGCTACAAGAGCACTACTACTCTGAAAACATATGTAAGGTTTCATGTGCAGAGGAGAATGACATTTCTTTATCAGAAAGGACAGAAAAAATATGAATAAGCTTTGTGCCAGGCTCCTTTAATTGGCTTTCTAGCTCTTGAGCCTGCAAAGTACATTTCAGAATTTTATCTTCAAACACAAAAATCATTTGTTTTTTTTTTTCAGCTAGAAAAGTTAAGGAAACAAGCTTGTTCAATTTTAGGCCCACTTGTCTGCTGTTTTCACGCAATACCTTTCAAGCGCTTTTGGCAGGGGGATAGACATCTCCCAGGCACTGAGGTCGCAAGGGTTTCAGGACAGTTGGTGCCAGGGAACCGCTGCCTCCGAGAGAGAGGCTGCAGCAGAAGCTCCACAGCGGCTGATCAGCAYGCACCAAGCCGCCAGCCAAGCGCAGAGGCTCGGCACGCATTGCCTCTGATGTCCCTTAGAGATCTGGGGCAGATTTGAAGGCCGTATAAGGAGAACTGAAATTATTGCCACAGAGAATCTTAGAAAATAATAGAGATTTAGGGAGACCATAAGCAATGAGAATAGGACTTTTGTGCAGGGATATAAGACAAAAATCCACAGCAAAGCAAACCTCATTAATTGTACTGTTCATGAAGCAACTCAGTAACTGCTTAAAGAAATGGAAGCATCTCACTTAACAGCATAGTTACATCTATACCACTCTTTAACTGCGAGGGGTCAGTCCCAAGCAGTCAGATGCCTGTAGCCTCTCCTAAGACCTATGCTTGCCCTCTTTAATGGACAAGGCATTTGGGTTTGAGAATGGCAAAGAGCATATTGGTAAAACCCAGGAGTTAAAATTAGGAGTCACCTATTCTAAACTCATAGTTGCCCTCAAATACACTCATTTTCTTCTACATATTGTCTCTCTCAACATACTCATCATTTCTGGCATTTATAATCCTATAACAAACACTTCCACTTTTTTTTTTTTTGTGTTAAAATGTTTTATATTTAAACTGAAGGAAGCACATAAAGTGATCCACGTCATCTTCAACTATCCATCTACTTACAAAATAAAAACCTGTATTTCATGAATATCACATTTACAGTTAGCTACTTTTAACTCCCTCTGAAGTYCAGTGGGTTGTAAGCAGTAATCCAAATTCAGCTTTTAAGTGACTGAAGAGACATTATTTTATCATCAGTTTTCTATATTTCATTCATTATGTATGTCCCCAAGTAGAGGGATAAATTCCTTAAACTTTTACATTTTATTCTGAAAAAGTCATTTTGCTTTTTCCTTTAAATTTACATAATGTTTTAGGATGACTGGCAAATCAAAAGCTTTCAATTCAAAGGGAGTGGTTGTCAGAAAGGTCACATAAGGTCAGAAATTTCCAAAAGTTTTCTGAGTTCTCCTATATTKTCTTCATTATCACTCTATGGAGGCTGGGAGAATATAGTATGGAAAGGTKTTTACCTTATTCTGACTTTTTAAGAATCCAGTACTAGCCATAGGCAGTTTACACGAATCTTTTCACTGATCTAACATAGATTTTTTTCATGTTTCATTTTACTATTCACCAACTGAAAACATTAATATTTTTGGTGTTGAAAATGCATAAAGAAGGTGTTTTGGAAAAGTTTGATCTGAAACAAKTTAGTTAAGAAGACTTAAAAGTATGGGCCACTTAATAAAACATATGCTTCATCAAGGAGTAATTATGTGATATTTTGTACTAGGTTTAGAATTGTTATTAAATTGTTCTTGTACACATGATAATATGACTTATTTTCAGAGAAAAATAATGACACGGTATTAAAACTTATTGCTAGTTTGAATCCTATTTATGTACTAGGACAGGGCAAAGGACTTTTCTGATTCTTTATRTCTATTTCTATACAATAAATTCTGTAAATTCTGACACAGTCCCTAATCATTATGTTAAAAGAAAAAAAAAAAAGAACAATAGCAATTTTCTACTTCTCTAAAAACATTAAAGCACTTAGAACCAGGAATCACAGAAAATTGTATCGTATTTTATAAGCTTTTTATCAGATAACATCCAGACTCTCCATCACTTCATTTCCAATTGTATGGTGATTAACAGTCAAAACTACTAACATAGTCATGAGCAGAAAGAAACTGAATTCAATACTAGTTTTAAAAACGACCTGAAGAATTTACAAAGTTGATACTAATTCAAAAATAATAAGTATGGTGCAAAAGAGTTTTATTAGCTTTGGCAAAATCTGTGCGGGTATCCTACTTGAATCATGTTACTCCAAGTTCATTAAACAATTATCTCTCTTACTTTATTTATTTTGTCTGATAATGTTCATAGGAAGCTTTGACTTTTTATAGACAAAACAAAATTTAAACCAGACACAGTCAATATATCCTATGGGTTCATCTCCTGTCAGACAATTCACTGAAGAAAGCAGATAATAATTCAGTGTTTTACAGCAACAGTCTTCTCAGAAGTCATAAAGAATAATCAGCTCCTTTTGCCTTAGCTGGGAATGTGGAATGGACTTTGTTTAAGAAGATAATTTTTAACAAAGTTCAGTATACTTCTTCATTTCCATCACATTGGATTAATTAATTGCATCTTTATTTACAATAAAATTGTGGCCTATAGACATGACTTTGAAATTCTTCAAAGAACAAGTGTGTTAGTTAATTTTAAGTTAAAGAATGCGGTAAAATACTGTTAAGTATTCAGAATTATTTCTATGGAATATCAGCAAACAYTTGGTAGAAAGTTTTAAAAATATGTTTGTGTAGAAGCCAGAGGTATCTTCTCAAAAAAAGTAAAAGAAAATTTAAGTTACTGTCTTGARGTCTTCTTGATGTCCTTCAGCAGTTCAGATTGTTGCACTTCTCTCTAATCCAAATAYATTTGTAGACATACAGAAAATGGCTTCACTTATTCCTTTTCCCTTTTCATACACATACAGAGTCAGTGGCAACAGACTGGTAAGGGAAAATCACAGCAATGGACTCCAGATCTGAGGCACAAATCTCACACAAGTACTATTCCAGCAAGGCAAGAGGCCCCTCACAGCTCAGTTTCTTAGAGTTATCCCTATGTAACAGGGAGAGCCAACGCCTCTTCTGCAGCAAGTGTRGATTTAAATCTAACTTCCTTACCATTTAATTAAGAACAACACAGAATTTCCTATGAAGGTATGTTAGCTTGAGAGCTTCTCTCTCGGACTGCCTTCTTCACGCTAGTGTGAATGGATGYCTGGGAACATAGAGACCCTTAATAAGTGCATCCAAGGCGGACAGATGTGTTTGGGGAGGAAAAAGCTCAATATTTTTTAATATTTTTTATTCTAAGAAAGACAACTTTGGAGTTTTACTTTAAGAGAATTTTCTGGTTTTCTTTAGAAAGAAAGAAATTTTATTGCACAGCCCTAAAAATCTAAATCTTAACCCCCTCCCCCCCCCCAAAAAAAAAAAAATCAGAAGTACCTTTGTTTCACTTCAGGCCAAAAAAAAATACCAAATGGAGTTAGGACTTATCTCCATTTTTTCACAAAAGATTCAGATTCATCCAAAATAACAAAGATGCTCATGACCACAAATAGGTGTGTTATAGAAAAGACCAACATTCAAACCATATATATCTGAATTTGAGTAGGGACTTGAATCTTAGCCAGATAACTCATCTAAATGTCCTAAAAATCAGACATGCAGGTTGCTGTTCTTTCTCTTCCTGGGGCCCTACAGGGACATTAAATAATTTAATAGGAAGAAAAAATAAAGATAGCAGAGTCAAATATTTATAGTGCTAATTTGACATGAGATCCAAGCTGAAAGGCTGCTGCAGTGAGTTCCAAATGGAAGAGATCAGACAGGAGATGCTCAGAAGTGTCATGATGAAAGCACAAACCTGCAATTAGGGAGAACAGCAGAGCAAGTACTTGAGGATCTCCCCTACAGCTCTACTGAATGTTCAGATCACTCATTAAAAAAAAAGTCAAAGTCTCACCTGACTTCTGCGAAACAGAATTTCCATCTGTTGGTTAGAATGCCTCTTTAATAAATAATTAGTCTTACCCATGATGCTCTACTAAAGGTGGGTAGCATAATTAAGCTGAATTGTGATGTCATTAATATTTATTAAAAATCTGACATCTCAGGAATATCTTACATGGTTTGTTTTATTAACAGCTTTTGGTAGACCAATGTACTCACACGTACATTAATGGTGTTACATTGAAGCACTGAAGGCAGAGTAGACAAGTGAATATATAGTTATGCATCAACGCAACTCTTGAAATTTATGTTCTCCAGCAAGATTTACATAGGGAAGACTACAATACTACAGTACAAACCAGTTAATACAAAACTGTGTTCCAAAACAAGACTATGTTTTACTTCATCTATCTCCAGAAAGTAAAGATGATTTTTTATGTAGTAGCATCTCCTTTGGCGCTCAAACATAAGAGATTCAAAGCCCTCTGAAAAAACATTGCTTTTTCCTTACTCCTGTAAATCATACTACAGAAATGCACACTATGGGATAAGCCTTGGTCAGGACCAGAATAGCATCATGAGTACATTTTCATAGAACTGAATACTATCTTTCACCACTTCGATATCATGTCTGTCCTCACTGGACGTGCTGGATTTAGTCCTCACTAGAAATAGAGAGCATAGTGTCTCTTTCTATGAGAAAGAGAAGCTAATGAAAGTGACAATCGTGTGAGTAATAGCTTCAGTCAGAAATGAGTTTTTAATAAAGTGGCATGGCATGTGAATCTTTATCAAAGAGGGGTGGGTCTCCACGAAAGGCATTACTCATGGAGTATCTTAAAACACACTCCAGTCACCAAAAATCATTTTCTTATATACAAATTACTTAGTAAATATTAGAAAGAAAGAAATTGCTTGCATGTCTTCTATTCCAGTCACTTCAAGTAAACAATTTTTTCAGATGTAACCAACTTATTAACTCAATACTTTGAAGTATACTACTATGAGAAATGTACTTGTTGCATACATGCTACAAAATATTCAGGCTTGAAGTGTGCTTTTTAAATCTCATTGTACTCACAACACAGTCTCATAAGTTTATCTATTTATCGTAATAATTCAAAAAAAAATTTGTTTATAGAAGCAACACGCCTTCTCTCTTTTCCAAGGACACAAATTCCCTAGTTCTTTCCTTTCTCCCAGTTTTCTACCCTGTGCTCAAATCCTTCATTTACAGGATGGCCTATGATGATATTCCAGAACACTTTACATAACTCTTCACACTACTAGTACTAGTAGAATGAAAAGATACTACTGTTTCAGCAGAAGGAACCGCAGAGTATGCCTTCAGCAAGATAGGTAGATAGATATATGGGGCACAGACAGCATCCTCAGGGCTTTTCTCCTTCCACAAAGCCTATTCCCAAACCTTCTTCAAAATGAGTCTCCTTGTTCTATTCTCCAAACTAACGGTCTTTCCTTTCCAAAACACTCCTCTGTATCCGCTCATCCATCCAACCTGTTCCACTATGCCACAGAGGGAAGGAGAAGCTGCTCTGAAGAGGACTCTGAGCAGCTCCTGCTGCTCTGCAAATCTGAAGAAGGTAGCGCAGAATAATCCACATGCTAACACCTAAGCTTTCTCTTCTCCCCAAACAAGGTAGCCTCATGCAAACTGCATTGGGAATGGTTTAATATCCTATATTATTTTGGGAATGCTTGTTGAATCAGGCCAAAACCGCACTAAAAACAATGATGCATTTAACCCTGCATCACAAGACAGTGCTCATATCTAGGCCATAGCCCTTTTCAGTGTGTTAATACAGATATGGCCTAAGAGTTGAGTAAGAAGGAACTGAGTCAAACATGAGTTCTTACTCATAGTCCATCCACTGGCTCCCTTCTGTGCAAGAGAGAGAAACACAGAAGCTCTTGTTAGCAGGAAGACACAGGTTAGCTTGTTATCGGAAGCCACTGTAAAAGTTTGCCGTTAGGGTGATCATAGCCAGACAATTTTGAGGTAATAACAGCGGAGACGAAAACGTCTCATTCATATGAGATCAATCAACAATCACAATTTTAAGGATTATACATCTGAACATATGCACATTAAGTGCAATGTTCTGATGTTTGGCTCACACTTCCTTGAGTTACTGTTTGCAAAGGAGAAAAAAAAAAGATTTGAATGTAGCTCAAGTCAAACTGAATGGAGAAAACCTCTTACTGTCCTAAAATCACAAGCCTATTAGTAGATAGAGATCTCTAGCTCTTATGTGCGTCTATGTTCTCAACATGAAGATAAAGGTTTCCTATTTTTAGATACTTGTCAAAACTAAAAAATCCTTACTGGAAAGTTGATAAGTGTTGTTAATTCCTATAAACATCAGTAGCATCTGTCTTAAGCTCCCTAGTAGGAATTAATTAAATTAGGCAAAGTTAGTCTCAGTGGCCATTTCAGTACTTGACATCTTGATAATCCAGTGAACTACATTACATACTTTAAAACTTTAGCAGGAATGAAGAACCAAGAAATGAACTTTCGAAAAATTAGGTTAATATGAAATAGTCACAGTTCTGTGTTTAGAACTGTTATTTGATAGTATTTGACTTCTCTTTTAAAGAATACAGGTACATAGCAAATGGATATAACACTACTGCAAATATCACACTGCTACAAATGCAAACATTACAAAGATTTCATGGCCATATCAATGCTTTACATAGCTTAATTACTTATAATCCACAAGAGGACACAAAATTAATTAGAATAGCCAGCTTTAACATAACTGAGAATTATGAAAAACATTGTTTCCATAATAGTAGCATTTAAATTATGTGCATTTTTTTCAGTTAAGAACATTCCACTCTGCCAAGCCATATGGTTTATGTATCTTTTGTTTTAAAAATAAACACATTTTAAATTGTTTTCCACTAAAATAGTGGAATGGGAATCATGAAGCATACACAAACAATTCTGAAATACGCCTTCTGCAGTGTTTTTATGCAGTCAGCCTCTCATTTGAAAAAGAAAGTGGTAAACATAATCTAATGCAACTGGAAGGGATAGGAGCTGTCTGTAGTTGTTTGATTCTTTGTGTTTGGGGAAAAAAAGAATGTGTGCTTTCTTTGTAAATAGACAAAACTGCATTAGAGAAATATCCATCATCAATTACAATTCCAAAAGGGAACAGCACAACAGCTTCAGTTTTTGCCTCTCTGTTCAGGTCAAACACAATGTTAACTGTGGTGAGGACCTTTTTCCAAGAAGAATAAAAGTGTGAGTTAGTATTGCTACTGAAGCTATATGGAACAAATAATGGTAGAGCTTAGAGACAGGAAAGGTGGACAGAAGGAACTATAAGAAAACTGAAAATTGGAACTGAAACTTTCACAAAAGGAATTAAAACAAGAGCTAAAACAGCTGGAGACCACAAAAGGAATTAGGAGACAAATGCTGGACACTTTTGCAAATAAGAATTAAATTTAAGCAACATCTGGAAACTTTCAGAATGGACTGAGAGATGGCAGTAAAAAATAAATCTTTGTTCAGGCAGACCAAGAAGCCTAAATACAGTTTGCAGTCTGTAGGACTTGCAAGGACTGGCAAGATGAACACATGAGGTGACTAACAACCTGACTGTCAGGAACCAGAAAGTGCTTCAGGAATTGTCTGAGACCTCTACTCAAGATAGATCTTCTGTATAAAGGTAAACTGTAGCATGAATATTAAAAATGGTAAAAAAAAAATCATACTTAGAAGGAAGTCTGTGGCTTATAGGTCAAAGATGAAGCCAGCTGTTTTCAGGTAAGTAGAAGGCATGGATCACAGGACTTGTTATCCTAATTGTAATTCACTGGGAAGGTCAGATTATTCCAGTTAACATAATGAAAATCCCCACTAGAACTACTTCCCAAAATATTTTCTGAGATAATTCTAGTAACCTTTCTGCTGTCCAACTCTTAGGGCATTGCAGAATTTAGGCCGTGGAAAAAATGTAAATTGTACCGCTCTGGTATCATCCCAAATAGGCACCATGGAGCTAGCTGTCAATCTTACCAAAAGCTTTCGGTTATCAGAAATAGCTGTCAGCTGCTATCAGTTAAAAGAAGAGAAATGGAAGAAATCTCAACTGAAATGGAAGTGGTTTTGTAGACGTGCTTTTCAAGCACACGCAGATGCTGGTGATGACTCTAAGATAAGTGGGTGGTAGACTTGTTTTAAGCACTAAACTGATAGCAAATGTTTGGCTTTTGAGTGTGGAATAACTGTGAAATTTATGGAAATTATTAAGCTAGACATGCTAAAAAGCTAAGGAATAGTGAATCCAATATTCAGTCACCCGATCTGGCAAAAATGGAGACAGTGACTGGGAAAGGTGAACTCATCCAAGAACTGAAAAACTGGAATTTGAGCAAGAAGTCTCAATAGCCAAGTTACCACATGAGCTAATAATTTGTTTGGATTTCATTATTGTTAATGACTGCCTAATAAATGCCAGAAACCATGTCTTAGAAATTCAGCCTTTGGAAACCCCCTTTCTAAAAGTGGCTCAGATTTGCTGATAGTAAGATATAGGTTTTACAACATATTCTCCTTCCAGAGGTCAAAATGTTAACAGTGTTTTGCATTCCCACTCCAAACAAAGAAATATGAATGGTAGAAATCAGTTTCATGCTGATCCTGGCTACTGTTACAGCAGAAATTATTTGATGTTCATCTTTGAATGTTTCTGATAAGCAGCAAACAGCACAATGGAGAATCACAGCTGCAAAATGTGAGAGAGCAGATGTCGTAAATACCAGTAAGAAAAGAATGGGGGGATCAAGTCATAGGGTTTCTTCTGAACCTCTTCCAATTTGTAAATCTGAATGCACAAAATCAAAATGGCTCAAGAGAGTTTGTAGTCAGGAATGAGTTCTTAGAAACAACAATATAGATTACATCACTACATAAGACCGATACCAAAATCAAATGTTACTGAAAAACACATACATTAAGGAAGAAGATAGTCTTGTATAGTGGAATAAAACCATGTAAGAGGATTTATTTTCATTAGCTATTGTTTAAATACCAAAGAAAGTTTAGCTTGATTTTCCACAATGCAGACTGGGCACTAGTGGAAATGGACTCAAAAGAATAGGAGAAAAAGTGCCACTCTTACCAGAATATCACTGATGTTGTGACAGTTTAAGTTTAGCTTGAGCAATATATTTCCCACTTCTGAAAGATTTATAGCTGCTTTATATCTCTAACCTGTTTCCTGTGTTGATGTTTGGAAAGCATGCTGAACATGAATTGTTGTACTTCCACGTGAGCTGAAGGCACTCACCATATTTCAGGTTAGTGGCCCAAGTTCCCACCCAGCTCAGAAACAGGCAATCAGCGCTTACTTGTAACTCTGACCAGTTTAACATTTCTGCAGATTCTTCTCCAATAAGTAAACATATTGCAAGTAACAGAGGCCCCAGAGACTTACTGTTATTAAATTGCTATGATTTTTTTTTAATTTTTGTTAGATTTGGAGCCCAGGGGGATACAAACACAACAAGAATGTCTTGGCAAATCTGAAAAGTTGTGTCTGAACTATGGGTTGAGGCACCACATTTTAAGTTTAGCCACTCCAAGCATGACCATGTACCTTCATGTCCCCCCGCTGCAATATCCTATTTCCATTGGAAGAAACCCTGGATAGACGTGCCAGGAAGGAGTGGTGATGTGATCCAACAGACCTTGGCTGAACAGTGGGGTATTACGGCAGGGGTTTTCCTGCCCTGAAGCTCAGACACAATTCCAGTAACATGCAGAACTTGCGTCAGACCAGCTCACCCAGTGTTTGATGGTATGTATAATCACAGCTGGGGGCTTCAGCTAGCTACCTTGGTGAAAAAGCTCAAACGAGCAGAGAYGAGCCTATATCCCATCCTTCTTCATGACTTACAAGTGAAAGTACAAAATACATCCTTTTTATTTGGTAGAAGTAACAGGTCTCCTAGAAGACTATGGCTTTCCTAAAGGGAAACAAAATTAACTTGGACTGCTGGAACTACACAAAATCCCCACAAACCAATACTGAAAATATTCAAGCTGTTTCAAAGAAAAAAATTATGAAAATCAGTGACTATGTGAAGGGATATATATAATTTTTCCCACATGGAAAAGCTTTAAAAAGAAGGGCTGTTCTTATTAAATGATCTAAGGAAAAACATAGGAGAACCAAACTGAGCAAACGTCAATAGTTCATACAGCATTCATAAATTAAAAYAGCATACATATGCTGTGTGAGTTAGGTTGCATGTACAAATTCCAACTTACTTATAAACAGAACTTACAGAATCCTCAAGTTTCTAGTTCCCCCCAAATAAATCAATGTTATATATTTGTTCCATTTTATTTTACCAAAATCAAGTCATCAGTTTTGAAATTTCCTGCTAAATTAAAACTCCAAAAGGAACCTGATTCTAAACCTTGAAAATCCCTTCAAAAATATCTGTTTGTTATTCCAATCTTATTTTACCTTACATATTTTATGAAATAGATTACTTCATCTGGTTATGCACAGTAGCATGGCTCTGAGTCTGACTACAAGGTCTTAAAGTTTTAGTTTTACCCTTATCATTTATATTATCAAGTAATGTAAAAAAAAAGTTGAAATAAAAGTATCTGTAAAGTCCCAAATAACATTTCAATTTAATGATCTGATACTCCATTTTTTTTACTGAAATGACAAGGCCTGTAATAGAACGTTTCCCCATAGAAATTTTTACTGAACTTTCCTTTCCTTTTTTTTAAAAAAAAACTATTTTAAATTCTCTTTCAGGCAGTGCTTTTTAAAAACTGCTATGAAAAAGATTTTCCTATCCCAGACTGATAATAGTTCTAGAAACTGCAATGGGAATGTCGCTACAGAATTCACAGAAATCAAAGCTTGTCCTCAGGGACTCGTGGAAAGAAGCTCCATCAGGAAGTTTGAAAGGAATCAGATAGGGAACAAAAAACTCAGAAGTTATTTATATTGAAGTTGCCTTTTTTTTTTTTTTTGGACTTGGAAAAGGAAAACAGCCTGCTGAAATCATGTCATCTGTAATTTTGTAAGTTATTTATTTTCTTTTGACCCTATTTGAAGTATCATCATTTCCAGTACATTGGATTGATTGGCAGAGGCATTGTGTGGCTTGGGATAAACCCCAGTATAACTTGTCATTCCTATCTGAGATGCTCCAAGTTTTAAAAGAGTTCTCCTCAGCTGAAAATATCCATGCATGAGGAACATCATCAGATACTTATCACTGCTTAACATCAGAATAAGTCAAAACTTCCAAGGTTCAGACAGCAGCAATCTTCACTGCATAYGCCTAGGCATGGCCCGGTTGTAATCTCATTCAAATCTCATCAATTTGAATGCAATTCTAAGTCATGCAGAAAAATACACAACTAAGTACAGAGAATAACGTTATTTTAAATAGTACCAATAATCACAAAATGTAGCTCATAAAAGAGTGTAGGACTACATCATAGTGTTACAGGGAGAAGTATCTGCTGAAGAATATGGGAAGTACTATATGAAATACAGTACTTCTATGAACTATAATGCTATTCCACATTTTTCACCTTACCATTTTATATTCTTTCCAGCCTTTTTGGAAATCCAGACTTCCATCTTCTCGATGTTGTAAAACTGTCCATCCTCCTCCTGCAATTTCCATGTTGCAAAAGACCTATGTAGCAATAAAAAGAAGAAGAAGAAGAAGAAGAAGAAGAAGAAGAAGAAGAAGAAGAAGAAGAAGAAGAAGAAGAAGAAACTTGCGTTAGAATTCTGTCAACTCAGAGAGAGAAAGAGGACAAAAAAAAAAGTATTTGTGAATAATGGAATTAAAGAACTTGGTTTTCATACAGATTCACCCCTATGCCCTGATGGTATCCTCAGTCCCTTCATTACAATAGCTCTGCCTGTGTCCACTGGGATTCACACAGCAATGTCTCCTGTGCTTCCAGCACATTACCTGACCACTCTGACAAGCTCTATCATCCTCCTCAGAATCCTCAGCTTTCAGAATTATTAATTAATAATTAATATTAYGTTCAGTAATATTTTGTAGCACTTGCAGCAGAGTATCATTCTAAGAAAGACAGAAAATACCAATTCATGGAATTCAAAGTGTAGCACAGAGGCAAATGCTCTGTTATGATTTTGCTCTGTATTATAATTCACATAATTACAATTATGATTTGCTCTGTGTGTCAGGTAGTACCAAAAACATGGGTAATCTATCTCAGTCTAATCTGCTTTACAGGTGAGAAAGAACACTGATAAGAGCAGGTTTAAGAAAAGAGGTTTCCTGGATAAACTCAGAAGACCAATAAAGAACCTTAAGATCATCTCCTRCCACAATTCGACTAATAAAATTCTAAATTAGATACTGAAGTTCTATATATTAAGGATAATTTATGCCCCAACAATTTTGCTAAAGCTTGATGTAAGACTATTATGTCAACTGAAATCTACTAACAATCTTGAATAATCCAAATAACAATTAAAATGGATATTTCATTATCATTTATTCATTTTACTTTTCTTATATTATCCTTCTTCAGTTACAAAAGATAAATTACGGAAGATTATGAAATACAGTTTATCCATTCAKTTTTTTTTTCTTATTGGGCAAGGAATAGTACTCATTAGTGCTCCTATTTTTGTATGACACTGGATTTTAAGACCTGACTAAGTTTCTTGGGGTTACTCACTGAAGCAAATTTTCTTAATTTTCATTCTTATGTACTCATCCATCCCATACTGGCACTGCAACTACCCTAAATTTCACTTTAGTATGCCCTTGAACAGTCATATCCCCCTTCTAAAGTAAGATGCCAGTTTGTAAGGTTGAAGAGGTGCCACCAATACACTTTGCCTTTGACATTCACATCAACAAGTGCAGAGCCAACTCATTCAACAGTGGCCRATAATTTAAAGTTCCAAGTTGCTTCACCACATCGAAGGTCACCAGTTCAGTTAAATAAAGATTCCTCCCTCAGTTGACTAGAGAACCACTTTTCACCCTGAGGCAAAATAGTTTCAAATCTTTTCTGCTCTCACACATTGTCACAGTAATCCTGTGCAAGTATTTTTGTTTTAATTTACTCCAGCCACGCTAAGTCCCTGCATAGGTACAGGAAGGAAACTGAATACTGAATAGTGCAAACATGTGAACTTGATTTTGGGCAACCACAAGAAAACCCACAATTTGCTAGACAAACATTTTGGCCCTATTACTCCTTCAGGGAAGACACTGTGAGTCAAAACATTTATCTACAGGATTTAATTTCTTTAGTCTGATTTACAGTGAGAATTTCTAAATGATGGATTCACTTATAAGTCTTCTCAAGCTTCCAGGAAACTACTGCCAATTTTTAATACATTAAATCCTGAACTATATTAGGAGCACTAATAGTAAAGATTCAGAAAATGTCTTTTTGTACTAAAATATAATAAAATACATATAAAAATACTTTGATGCTTTCTGAATGATATAGCAGATTACAAGAGAAAACCGCACAGTGACAGAAAGATTTACAGCACCACATTATTCACTAACCATCATCGTGAGGTCTGGCGTTCCTGTGGTAGTAGACACAAACACCTGCTGTATTAACAGTACTGCCAAGTTGATTATAGATGCTGGCTATGCATGACTCTGACTAACACATGTCCTGGACTGGCCTCTGTCCCAGACAAGGTCAAGGCACTGAGCCATTCAACACCTTTTGACATATTCTGATGTTTAATACTCTACCAAAAGCTATAAGGACAAAGAAAAGYGACTTTGAATTTTTATGCATCTCTAGATTCTATCGTTAGTAAAAAAGACCTGAYTTAGATTTAAAGGACCTCCAAAGCATAGCACATTTGCCCTTCCTCGAATGCATAGAAACAAAACCCCAAGCTACTAAATAACATACATGGGATTATTTATACATATTTTAATTGTATGAATTAAATTATTATAAATTTTGTAATAACCATTTAGAGTTCAGCACAATTTTACAATAAATAAAAAGAGATATGTGTTGCATTTTAAGTGCTTGCCCATTAAGAATTAGTGTGTCTAATTGTTGGCTTGGAGCAAAAATCTCAAGACCAGCYGTTTAAGATTGGGGGAATGCATCTCTGCTACGCAGGTACCACGCCTGGTGCAGACCATGTCGGGAGCACAAGCCCCACAATACCTGGAGCCTGCACACATCTAGTGAGTTAAATCTCTGGCAGATATACACACGGTGACTGCCACAGGGAGGTACAGAGGTGCCACAGGTACTCAGCCCAGTCGTCCTCCAGCCTCCTTTGGTTCCTGAAATGGCAACAACCCCTCTGCTGCAGCCTTTCTTCTGCCCTACAACCAAGGTACTTTCTCCTGCAGCCGGCTCTCACTCTGCAAGGTGACCCAGAGGACTCTTCTTCTCCCCTGTGCTCACACGGTGGCTTGGGCACCATCATCCATCCGCACCATCAGGCAAGACAGGCGCACACACAAGCACACTCAATAACACCAAAATAAGCTGTTCTAATTAGCTCAATGCTTTCAGTCTATCTTTTTCTTTCCCATCTAAAAWATATAGAATATTTTTAAGGTCCTTTCAAATAGAAATGAGTCACTAATTTTTGGTGGAAGTTTGGAAAACATTTTAAGTTAATGAACTGTTGAAGACAGAGGCATGAAAGAAAGATTTCAGTCTAACTTTGTAAGTGGAGAGTAAATGGGAGGATTGTTTAAAATATGCAAAGAATCAAGCATATGCAGATGAGGCATATAAATGGCACAGAGTTGTAAGTATGGAGGATAATTTTCTACAAATATATGAAGATATAAATGCCAAAAAACTAGRAGAACTGACAGTAACAGAYGATCAAGGGATATTTTCTGTTGAATGTCTGGATTCTAAKAAGCATCCCTTAGGAAATATAACAYRAAATGAGAACATTTTTGTGACCTAAAGCGTCAAATTGCTATAAATGAGAAAGTTGCCAGTGGCTGCAGATATTACAGGAGGTAACAATCTATTAAGACTTACTTAAGACTTAGTGGTGTGGTGCATCACACTGTGGTATTCCAGATAGCTAAACTGGCTTTAAATGAGTGGGTATGTCTCCCTGGAATACCTATGAAGCTACAGCACGGGTCCCAGATGCAATCTCACTGTGTYGGTGTGGTGCTACCTCTGAGCTAATTAGTCCTGGCACAGTGCTGTGCTGATGTGATTTTGAAGCTATCTCAGCAGGAGTTAGTTCAGCTATCTCTGCACAGCAGTACCTTGCAAGCTGTTAAWGCAGCCTTAGTGTCTGAAAAAACCATCTGTTAAAGCAATCAGCATCCTCACTTGACTAGYATGAATGTGCACAGGAACAGCTCTTACTGTATTATCGCTAGGGCTGACACAGGTGCTAGTAGAAACACCCCCACCACACTCGCACATGCTCTTCCATTTTCTTGTCAAAAGAGGAAGCAAAATAAAATAGAGCCTATTGGAAAAAATAATGCAGTGATATCAATCGTGTTGTGCCGCTTTATTCAGTGATAACAGTGTCTGCAAACAAGGATATATCAGCAACGGCATGTAGCTTCCATAGCGTCACTGTCTTTATATTCCCAGTGAAGTACATTTAAGTTAAATGCACCAGGAGCAGCACTGCTCTAGTGCTTTCAGATAATCATCATTTTCCATTATAACAAAGCTTTTAGGGGTGGTTTACGAACCTAAATAACTCTGAGATAAGCCACTGCCAATTTGCATATTCAATCCAGACTTTAAAGGTGCACCTGTGTTCTGAACTGAACAGCTTATACGGCACTACCTCCTGTCCTCTTGTCTTCTTCAGTAAAGCTTAAGGGGGTCTCTGTATTTTACTATAATCATGTCAATTATTTATCCATTCGCTTTCATCAGAGTTGTGCTGACCTTCRCCCATAGCGTTCTCCCACTCTTGCTCTATTGAAGGTTTAATGAACTCTAATTCCTTAGTAAACTACAATGTCTTGACATTTATAGGTTTCCAAAGGTCTGTAATAAAACCAAATTCACTTTAGAAATAATTTTTACATATATTAGTATTTTTCCATAGACTGGTTACAGAAAGTAAAAATTTGTAGCATTTGTTATTGCCTCTTTCTGTTTACAGGGTCACCATTTTACTACAGTAAAAATAGATTAATCAGAAATATACTGTTCCCTCTCTGCTATTTGGCCCACTGCTATGTTCCACTGCAGTTTCCTCTCCCAGGTAGCAAGTCATCAGCCTTGTCAGGGGCTACTGCAACAGTGCTCTCTCAGGRGAGAGCTAGCACTCCTCCACCTACAAGTTAGCCTGAGGTTAGTCTTTCATGTCCCAGCTWTAGCTGGCTCAGCCACCTTAGCCCCAAAAGCCTTCTGAAACCGTTCCTCCTTACAGATTAATGCTTTGTTTTCATTAAAAGACATCTCAGGAATGTTTCATTTTATAGAGAAGCGTAGATAAGTATAKGTTTCATCATCTCAAGCTCTGCTAATATTTAGCATGTTGTGCTCTCCACAGCCAAAGAGACTCCTTCCTGCTCCCTACAGGAAATGCAGCCTTCCCTAAGTCTTCTGTATCTTTAGAAACAACTAATTCTGGTACTTCTTCGTCTGTGTTACCAAATAATCTCCACATCAGCCTCCCATTACAGCATTTTACTAGTTCTTTTCTAAACYGTAACACAAACTTATTTCTGACCGTTGTCTGATTCAACTGAACTTGCAGAGCAGGAGGAAGCRAGTCAGCTTTTGACTGGTGGAATTTAGGAAGGATTCTGTGTCGATGAGAAAGAAGGATGACTGGAATTATACTCTACAAATAATTTATCATTTGCTTCACTCTACTGTATTTTTTTTAATTGAAGGTAGCCCAGATTATTTATATCAGTACAATCATTTGCTGAACTAAAACCGCCATAAAGATTGGAAGTGCTCGCTTAAGGCCAAGGCAGCATYAGTGTCAATAAACAAAACAAATACAACGATACATTTTACCTTTTTAGGATCYGACACGTTGTTAATGTAAATAGTGTAGACACCACTTTTATTGAAGCCAGATTGGTATACGTCTGCACAGTCTCTGAATGGCTTTTCTTCCTCCTTTTTTGCATTCTTTAGTAAAACTGCAAAATAAAAAAATGATAATGCAAGTTACAGCAGCAACCTTAGGCAATACTATATCGAGCAATAACACTTTAGGACAAGTTATTCCTTTGAAACCTACATAGTAATAACGGTACTTTGGTCCTTACACAATTAGTGCATTTGACAAATTTTAACTACTAAAGGATTAATATGAACTCCTCAGTCAAACAGCAAGTAAGTCATGACACAAATGCCTAAATAGAACGTCTTGCGTTGAAGCTGATGATAAAGTAAACAGGTTACTTCTGAACCCTGGACAGCTGCAGGTGTCCTGCCTGTCCAACAGCATGTCTGGTAGATAGCCAAGCATCCTTACGCCTGTGACAGCATCTTGGAGTGGACAAGTTTGCTCAGTGCCGTGATCTGAGCCAGAGATTCATGAGACAGGAACACAGAAGACTGCAAGGAGAGAGCCTGTGCCCATTCTCCAGGAGATGCTGCCTTTTGAACAGCTCAGGGGTTTGGGGCAAGAGAGCAGTTTCTTTAACTTTTGCTGGGGACGGAGAAGGACAGAGAATTATTTTATGATCTTCCTGTCTACATACTAGTTGCTAGAAGCTACCCATGGAAAAAAAGAAAAAAGAGTGCTACTGAAGTCAGTTGTTTAGAGGTATGATTTAGTCCCTGGATTTATCTTTTTTTAAGGCAGAGTAYAGGAAAATAATTAACGTTAGAACACCAGCAAAGACCTTGAATCTGTGTATCACAGATATACTACATGCTTACAACCTGGGCTGAGAAATCAAGAGGATAAAATATTTGAAGATCACAGTCTTGAACAACCAGGAGATTCCCCAAAGTAGTAAAATCTGAGAGTTTCTTTACAAACAAAAGTAGCCTGATCCCACACGATAGCGAAGGATATGACTTCATTCCAACAACACATACTTTAAGCACATCAGTATTCCCATGGAAATCTATCAGTCTACTCAGATTCTTAAAGCTAAACATGTCCTTAAGTGCTGTGCAGGGCCTAGGCCAGCACTTCATTAATCCCTACAATAAGGAAACAGCATTTAAATCCTCCAGACACACTCATTGTCTGTGACAGCTACATCTTTTTCATATTTGGCTTGAAAATGTAGGGTAAGGTATGCCTTATTCACTCTCAATTAAGTGGCCTACGCTGCAAATCTTGTGCTTAATGATGATGGTGCACAAAAGAGCTTGCACAGCATGTGGGACTACCCAGGCTGTAAGATGGTATGCAAAAATACCAAGGCTTCCTCAAAGYGATATTTTAGCATGGCAAATTCCTGCAAGATGAAGTGGCATTAATATCACAGGTAGTATTCACAGGTGGGAAAATTGAGAAAGAAAAATGTTAAATGCTTTGCCTCAGTAATTTCATGAAAAAACAAAAAGAGAGCCAGTGAGAAACCCAGTCTTGAGCTGCAYGACTATCCTGCTCCCTAGGTAGGCATTTTACACAGACTGTTATATTTTTCCCCCTTTTATGGCTTTTATATTGCTATTTTAAAAGTGGACTTTAACAAAAAAAGTCTTGTTTTTCCTTTCCATTTCTGTGTTGTAAGCTTATTTTTTCCAATAAAATCAATAAAAATAAACCCCAGTTCACATACTTGTATGTGGACTCCAATTGGAAAATCAACTGCTTTGAAACTTGGCCGTATTTGGAAAAGAAAGGTAGTGCTCGTAACACAGTAGGTGACACACTTCCCTTTGCGATGGGACCGTATGGGGTCCTCAGCAAGACACGCAGGAACAATGCGCTCTCAAAGGTGCCATTTTTTAGATAACRCAGAACTGAGGTCTTAGCAATTTGTGTTAATTAAAGATTTTATGGTATTATTTTGTAAGCAGATGGTGTTAGCATCAGTGGCCAAAGTCCAGCCTGAATAATTACTTGGGGCTGAAGCCAAAGCCTAGAGGAATTAACAGAAAGTCTCTCATTGATTTCAGGGGATTTAAGATTAGATCTATTCTTCCAGCCAGAACTTCTCTAAGACTGTTGTTTCAACTGCAGACATTAGTCTCTCTTGTCTAAAAATGTATTTAGTCTTGTAGAGGCAGTATCTTCATTTCCTTGAGTCTTAAAGTACTTATATTTTAATATCTATAATACATGTAGCGAGACCACCCTACCTCTATTTAGACACTRTATAAACTTTGCAAAATACTTGGAAATAACTACATTAGATTTACTCAAGGATACTGGGAATTGAATTTGATTCATTTTTAACTGAAAGTTAGGCAAAAATTTCATGAATAACTGCTTAAATTACTAGTATCTAACTTTTGAAAGATCATACTGTCATAACCTAAAGATCTTGATTTCTCTGTATGTTGTACTTTTCTATTGTTTATTTTAAAAATATAAACAGGGAAAAAAATGGATTATGTGTTCATGCACTTAAAATCTTAACAGTAGACTGCAACATTGTAAATAGCTCAATAGCTAGTAGCACAGTTCTTTGCAAGGAAAACAGTATCAATCTGCTCAATAGCGTCCTTTCGGAATACCAAGGAATATTCAGTTTGATATTTAATAGCATTTATGTATGTTCCTATTGCATGAAAGAGATAAAAAGAAAAGAAAGAAAATGTAATTCATTTGCTTAAAAAAATAAAATTCTAATTTAGGCAAGATTTTAATCTCAGATGAATTAGAGTTAGACTTGAAAAGAACTCTCTAAGGAGATGGATCTGTAGGAWGCATATTTAGGTAGGTTAATAACGAAAACTTTGCCTTGTGCTTAGAGACTAAAAAAATCATAACTGAACTGATGTTGATGTCAAAGATGAAGATGACAAGGAAAGATAAATGCCATATCTATGCCCAGTTCCTTCTGCCCTTTCAATATCAGCCGGGTGAAATCATAAGCAGCAGAAGTGTCCCTGAGATTTCCCCTACTCCMAGCAATCCAATACCCTTCCTTTGCAGCAGTGGATTTTATTCAGTGAGCCTCCGTAGCCAAGAGAAGACGGCTTTCYTTGGATGTCAGTCCTCCCTTACTCAGGAGTCTGCATTCCCACTGGAGAGAAAGCTCAGTTCCTTGCAAAGCTCCTGCTGAACTATTATGGACTGCAGCACAGTTTATTTAGCATGACCAGCCCAAAGTTCAGTTTTCTTTTATACATCAGACTGTAATTTGCAAGAATAGCCTAGAGTTATCAGAAAATTAATACTCAGGAATGTTACTGGTGATGTTCTTTTATGGTGAAATATGTTTTTTCTAAGGTTTGCTCTTGTTTGTTTAACTTAATATTCCATAGAGTTTCCAAATCAGTTCTACCTACTACAGCTCCAGATTCATTGTTTTCCCTAGAACATTATATAGACCTTGAATCCTTTATACCTCAAGTGACGTTCCTGAATGATGCATTGGCTGACATATGGTAGATAAGTAAACAGCAATTATAAAAAAATTAAAAGAACTCAGAAAAAAGTTCTAAAACAAAATGTGTAGTCATTAAATTTCTTTGTACAACTTAAAGATTTTAATGGAATTTACACAGTTTTATAATGTAAGTTTACCTATTTTTAAAATACAATGCTCATACCAAAATTTTATATACCTAAAGAAAAATATAAAGTCGCCGTCAAACAAAATAACGTTACCAYTTTTAAACCTGAACAATAAGCCAAAATTTGGAGCTCTAGAGGGAGCTTTTTTGTTGCCTTTTCTGGATGAGTAAATTGGTGATGAAGTCTGATTCCCTTGAAGCAATGTTGCGTATATGTAACGTTCTGGTTTCCGGAGCATATGAACTGAACAAGAGAAATATGTTTTTCACCGCATCTCTAAATGCCTTTTGGTTAATTTTTAGCCCAGTCAGCTTTCTCCTTGGGCTATGCTACCTGTGTTTACCTGTCATCTGGTGAATCTTTTTCTTGCTGCTCCTTGGCTGTGCGGCTCCCGGCAGGGCCGAGGAACAGAAACCCGAATCAGCGGGGTTTCGGCTAGCCGGGGGCTGTGGGCTGCAGCGGCTGAGCAGTTGTTTGCTGCCCCTGCTGCCAGGGCATTCACCTTCATTAGGCGGCCGGGTCGGCGGCTGAGGTTGCAGCCGCCTCAGTTTTCTTAGAAAGAGTTATCAGAGCTTGCAAATAAGGGAGCTCAGACACACTGGGATGTTCTTAAAACAATAGCCATGGTTAGCTGTGCGTGGAGGAGATTATTCTTCCGCTATCTTATTCTAAGGGTAAATGAGCTCCTAACAGCTATCTTAAACGATGACCATTTTTCTCCCCAGCTTTAAATAAACATGGACTAACTCTTACGTGACTCGTGAAATATTTAATAATCTAAAGTTCTCTTCTGTGAACAAGAAATTTAAAACATACAATATCTAGATTTTTTCCTATTTGCATGAAAATAATCCTATCTGTATTTGGAAAAAATATTATTTTAAATTAATTTATTTCTTTTTTTTCCTTGGATTTCTGATTGCATTTTTGAGAAAAATAAATGGCTATCGCACTATTCTTCAAGTCTCTGTTAGATATTGGTGTTGTATTAATTTTAATTTACTTTCTTTAATTACATTCGGATATTTGTTATTGCTTACAGGCAAACTGCAGTTTATTACATTAAGTGAATCAGCATAATCACATTCATATACACTAAATTTAGATCTGAACTGTCCTATTTATGAAACCAGTGAAGATTGAGTAAATTGCTTGTCTTATATCCTCTAGTGACACTGCCAGTAAATGAATGACAGCTGTAAGTTTCTTGCTGTAAGTTCCGTGGTGATGACTTAGATAGAAATTCAGATTTGTGTAGTGCCTTAGTCAATTATTATATTTTCATAGTTTGTTTCATTTACAGCTAATTTTCTTATTGTGCTCAATAGTCACTATATCCTAAAAGACGCTTACAAAAGAATCTTCATGCTTTTGAAGCCTACAAGGAAAGGTCTCTCTCAATATGTTATGAGCAATTACATTTGAACTAAATTTTAGCTGCTCTTTCAGAAGCATCTGAGATGGAAATTTCTACCCCTGGATCAAGAGCTTCAGAGAAATCAAAACAGTAAAGCTTGTAAACTGAGGTCTCTGCCTGCAGCGGTGGCATTCCAGGGCAGGGTCTTCTGAGGACTACCAAGTGGCAGAGTATGTTCGGATCTAGACTGCAAACAGATTTTGCCCCCATCTTGTCGTGGTTCCAGACACATGGGGAATCCTACACTTTCATAAGAGCTCCCATATCTCTGACCTCTCTCTCTGCCATGTGGGTGCAGCTACCATGCACCACCACATTTCCAGGCACAATGGTAAGTGCTGCCCAGCTCGCTAAGAAGAATCAAATCACGAACATTTTGATGTTAGCCAAAATACCCAGTCCAGTATCTGAAGCATGGAGGCCTGGAACATGGCCCACACAGGTACATATGTTCCTGGACTAAGGAACATGAATCAGAAACAGATTTGATAAAGAAACGGTGAAGATTATTTTTGTTTTGAGGAGGAAAAATTTGCGAAGAGTTACAGCCACTCATTTTCTGCTGACTTATAGATAGAGGTATAGTCTGTTATTTCGGTGGCTTTGTCTTGCATATACCAACCCCCACTGAGAACAGACATGAGCCTGTAGCTAAGAGCTGGCTGCGATGTCCAATAATTCCCTGAAACAGACAATCCTGCAGCACCATAACTGTGCTGCAAATGGTACACGCACAACCACAGGGAAAAGCACAAAGCTGGAGTCCCACTTCAGCTGAGATTTACTCCCTAGATAAAGATCACTTGATAAACTAAAATGATAAAATATAAGAGCATGTTTGTGCCCCTCCCTATGTCACCAGCAGGTCGAGGGAGGTGATCCTGCCCCTCTACTCAGCCCTGGGGAGGCCTCATCTCGAGTCCTGTGTCCAGTTCTGGCTTCCCAGGACAAGAGAGACATGGARCTACTGGAGGGAGTCCAGCRTAGGGCTACRAGGATGATCAGAGGGCTGGAGCACCTGCCCTATGAGGAACGGCTGCGAGAGCTGGGCCTCTTCAGCCTGGGGAAGAGAAGGCTGAGGGGGGATCTKATCAATGTGTACAAGTACCTGAAGGGAGGGTGTCARGGGGAYGGGGACAAACTCTTTTCAGTTGCCCTGTGTGACAGGACAAGAGGCCATGGGCAGAAACTGAAGCACAGGAAGTTCCTCCTGACTGTGAGGGGGAATTTCTTCCCTATGAGAGTGACGGAGCACTGGASCAGGTTGCCCAGAGAGGCTGTGGAGTCTCCTTCTCTGGAGATCTTCAAGGCCCGCCTGGATGCAACCCTGTCTACCATGCTGTAGGTGACCCTGCTGAGCAGGGGTGTTGGACTAGATGATCTCCAGAGGTCCCTTCCAACCTTACTGATTCTATGATTCTACAGTCAAACAAGACTTGAAAAGTTTATTTTCTGTTTTTTAACCTGATTAGGTATAAAATATATATATTACATTATTTTCCTCTCCAAAAAGTATTTTTAGGATATTAAAGTCACATTTGCCTAATGTACACAATACAAAAAAGAATTAGGAAACTTACTATGTACTGAGAGTTGCTTCAGCTCTATGAAATTAAAATTATCACAGTTCTTTATATAAAAAAGCAGCAGTTTAGGTTTCTTTTTTTGTATCTAGCTATCTAAGTAAAAGAATTAAGTGTGAACTTATATGCACAGAGCACCCAATCCTAAATCATTACAGAGAAAGACAAACGGCTCCAACCTGATTTAAAACCTTCTGCAAGGTCAACTATGTTTCGTCCTGTGTTAATACGCTCTTTTATTTCCAAGTCCATGAAGTCTGAGCATTACTTTTCAACACCAATATGAAAGTTCCTTTCGGATGTCTTGGAGCCTGGCAGCCTTCTCAGATAAGGCATTGCATGTGCATGTTTACGTGCTTAGGTTTGCTTATTGTGAACATGGTAGAAAGTTCAGGACTAGAGTTTGGATATATATTTTTCTTCCTGCAAAGTATCCATTCACTAAAATGCTCAAAGTAATATTTTTTGTGGGGTTCCTCTGAATCTGCCAAATGGAAAATGGAAAAAAAAAATTGACATATTGGAATAAAATATTTCTGTTTTGGGAACCAGGCTTTGCAGATTTTTAAGAATAACAGAAGAAGGAATCACAGTCTGCTGCCTGATTTTGGGGGGCTTTTTCTGTAAAGCTATAGCTGTAGAATCAAGTTTATAGATTATAAATTTATGGATTATAGTTTATAAAATTTTATTACTAAGGGTCTCATTCACGCCAAATGAAGTCATGAGAGCAGCTGCACCAAGTCACACTACAGTTCCAACTAGTACAATAACCTTACTTCAAAATCAGAGACCCTACAAGTGGTGGAGCCAAACTGGTTAGTCATGTTGCTATGAGAAGGGAACTAGATAGGGGAGCCCACCGAGTACAGTGTAGGGCTTGTGTCCATTCCTCCTTGTCTCCAGGTAGGGCACCACTGAACAATGTCTCCCAGCTCTGGGGTATCCTGGGATCTGTGGATTTTGCTGGGGTGATCTGCTTGGTGCCTCATTCCAATTCCATTTCTGTGTGTTTTTAATCCTCCAACTCTCACTGCCCTTCCATATTTTTTTCTTTTCTTACCCCCCATATTTTTTTTTGTCTTCTTCTCTTATTCTTTTAGCTTTTTCCCTCCCCTTGAGGTCTTTAAGGTTTTGTAAAGGCTGGGCTGACGCCTGGCCTGAGAAGGAGACTTCAGTAGGAACAGATGTCCAAAGCAGACAAATGAGGAAGAGGATAAGAACAGGCAAGTATTTCTATAAACTTATAGCACAGACACTTTCTGTGCCAGATAAAATATACTTATATTTAATAGGCTCTGAATGAACTTTTTTCCATGAATTTCTCCGGTTACTTCTTGAAAACATGTGATCTTTAATCATTCAGTGTCCCATACCAAGAAATTCCATGTACATATTATGTGAAGGACAATCTTGTGTTGGTAGCTTTTAACAAGTTTGTTTCAGTTGGTGCCCCTTCATTTTTCACTAGAAGAGAGAGTTACTAGTTCTGTATCCAAGCTCTGCAAGCCATTTCTACCACATTCTCCTTCAGTTATGGTTTTCATAGGCTGAAGTACTTCTAATGCATCCTTATACAAATGCTATTCCACACATTTGATGTCTGTCTTTGTTGCTTTTTCAGGCTTTTTCTTTAGATGTGGGATTTAAAATTGTGCCTAATATTTAAGCACATCATGAATTATATTGTGGTATATTTTTTTGTGATTTCCTCTCTGTTCTTTGATAAAATTTTTAATAYAGTATTTTAATTTTGACCATTGATAAGTCAAATTTATTCAAGATTTACTTAGGAGCTTRCCTTGAACTAATGTGACTATTTTAGAAGTTGGGAGAAAAAAGAGCTCTCGGGTGATGGGGTGGAGAAGAGGGGATTTGAGGAAGAACTGTTCTTTTTTTTCTCTTCAAGTACAATCATCTATTGAATGATTAGAACAGAAAATGCTGTGAAGCTTTGCGAGTGTAAGTGGCTCTTTTTTGCTTTTTGTTTGTTTTTTTATTATCATTTTGTTTTAAGTATCTAAGRGAGCATATAGTCCCTCCTCAAGACCTAGTATAACTACATGGTATCACTTGAAGGAGCTGCACTGCTCTTCCCAGTGCTGTTGCTTGTGGACTACCTCCATAGCTACAGCATGAAGCAGCTACCAGACAGTCTGGTAGAGGGTTGAGTTGTTTCGTTTTTGAAACTAGGCTTAGTTTTCCGTTGGAAGACCTCACTGAACTGATTCATCCTGYGACCTGACAACCACTGGGCAGCGAAGTGGTAGGAGTTTGTTTGCAGGGAGCAATGATGAAAAYAAAAATAGTCCTTTTGCTTCATGGCCGCATACATCCTGCTCACTGCACATCAGAGGCCTTGAATGAGTGTGTGAACCTCTTAGTACAAACCAGCGTAACTACTAAGCCTCGATGAACCACAGTTTATAGGGCTGTGCTGACTCTAATAGCCTAGAGACCAATCCGGTGTTAGATTCATTAGGAATATTAAAGTTCACTATATATAGGAATTTCAGGCCTATATTTAAGTGGGCAAGAAAGAGGAAGTGTGWAGCTGATTAGATGCCTCACACTAACATTTATAGAAAATTTTTAGCAGCTAATAGAATATTGCATTTCTCATTTAGTTCTCTAAGATTTTCAAGCAAGAAAAGCCAACAATGGCATAACAAGGACACTTGAGCTATCCAACTACTTACTAAATAAATYATAACAGAATTCCCCCCATTTAGCGCTGCAGGAACTGACTAGGTCTTGGAAAACAATGTTAACAKAGTGAGCTTTCACCCTCTCAGGGGCATAATTATTTACTTCCTAATAAATTATCAACAGTTATCAAGTTTGTTTCCCAATAAATCTAGCCTTAGTGACTGGTAACAACAATAATACTTCGATTCACTGTGCATTTGAAAGACATCACTTAGGAATACCATAAAATGGTCCTCATTAGCGAGCTGAAATAGAATGCCTTATGGCCCATTTACAAAGAGATAAAGACTCTTAATTATCCAGCTGCAATATAGTTCCTTAATAGTTTCTGCTTGAGACAGCAATTTTGTGAGTAACCAGCCATTCACTGAGAGATGAGAACTAAAGTCTTTCACAAACTGTTTCAAGAGAGATTAAGCTGTAGGCTTTAATATCTCTAGTGTCCATATTTCTTTAATTGATTTATATTTTTCCATACAGACACCCTAATGTGCATTTACTGTTTCCAGCTGAACCGTGGTATGCACACAAAGAAGCTTTTCAGTAACAACCCATTAGAGTGACACCAGCAGTGTTGCTAGTTGGTTTACATACCCTGTTATCCCCTGTAATATCTTTACTGTGAGAGAATAACACTATTTTTGTAAAGCAGAGAAAAGAGGGATTTGGCATTGACATAKTCCATAAAAATGAGGGTGGGTGATTGATTTCAGTATTAGCAATCAAGAATTATAATATAAAATATACACACACATATATATATAGTCAARCTATCCATTCTTCAGCACTAATAAATGTTGACCTCCGACTCCTTGGAGCCTCCCTTCGCAAAACAAGGGGACCTCTCTTCAGTGACACTAAATCCAAAATTAAGATTCAGGTTTTGCCCAGCTTTCAGATACAGGCAGACTGAAAACTGGAATGTATCTTTGTAATACTGCTAAGTGCTTTGTGAATTGTGGGTGGAAAAATCCTTACAACGTGTTTTTGATAGTGATCTTCTATTTTTAAATGAAAGGTATTTCTTTTATTGCTTTCAAATGCTCTTTTCTTTTTTAAATAAGATGTAATTACTTCCCCATAGAATCCTTAAAGAAGAAGGAAGTAGAGAGAAACTGAGCAGATGGATGTTTTCTGTATCCTCACACACACATATTGTCAACCTCAGCTGAAACAATTTGGTTTGACATTTTGGGGGATCAATGTTGGGCCTAATGACAGAATAAGGTAAGTGTGGAATGTGAGACAGCTTCCATGTACTAAATGAAGTTCTGTTCAAAACTCTGGTKCAGTCATTAAAACTGCCAAGTCAATTTAATTAGGTGTTTTTAATTTATTCTTAATTAAGATTTTGAAAAAATTCATAAGAAATTTTGGATTTCATAGACTAAAATTATCATGTTTTGTTACTACATTGCAACATGTTAAAAATCATCAGTAATAAGAATGGAATTACAGCTATAAGAAAGAAAATATCTGTCAGTTGGTTCAGGAATTCTTTTCTTATAACCATATTTCACCACACTTTCAATCCACCTTGGACCTATAGTTCACAGCCAAAGTGGGCCAGAAACTTCTGTGTATCTAGCAAAATAATAATAATAATAATAATAATAATAATAATAATAATAATAATAATAATAATCTGATAGTCTACCCTGGGATTCTGGCTATTAAAAAAAAAGAAAGAAAGAAAGAAAAGAAGTACCAGCTTGTATTATCTAATCCACCTTTGAAGTCTTTATAATCAAGTAGGCCAGCATCTCTGCTGGGGTAATTCCACTAATGTCAATGGACTTGCCCCTGTGTTTGTAACCTGCAGGTCACTTCTTTGAAGTTGTAGTTCTATTCTTACTCTTTTCATTTCAGTATAAAGTTTATCATAACAAATGTGGCCTAAGAAATAGACTAGACCACTTACAGTTTAATGTCCTGAATAATAAATTGTGATGCCTTGCATAAATGAGTATTCCTTTTTWAAAAAAGTTTTGATATATTTTTCTTGCATAATTTGCTAAAATATGAAAATGACCCATAACCCAGGAGATCTGTAGTTTTTCAGAAATGTCTGAACCATTAACAGTTATTTACTTCATGAACTCAGTAGGCACTTCCAGGGAGGTAAATTCCTAGCATATATGTGTATTATTTTGAGAATTAAGCCTAGCTTTTTGTCAGCATTCAAGAGGACGCTAATGCCTCATTTCTCTCCTACTAGGAGGTCACGAAACCAGACTYTAATGAGAAAACTTTCTCTACTGTTCCATTGGTCCTCTGAAGTATACAACTTTAGACCAAACATTTTAACAAGCTATATTATTATGCAGTCTGACAGACAACATAAAAAAAAAAAAAAACTCACATACTCAAAACCAGGAAAAATGAATAACTACATGGATAAAGATATATCCCCACTGAATTTTTACATTCCCTCATTCCCTTAGGCTGTGGGTAAGAGTACTTGGGCAGCTAACCTAAGTTATGAAAACTAATGTAAACCCAGTAGACACTCTAGATCAATTTTCTTCTACAGGACAAAGAAAAGGACAAAACTTCCTTTTGAAAAGAGCTGTGGCTTTTCACTGGGCACATTCTGTGACATTTGTTTTTAAACATAATTTCCCACGGGGTCAATATGACTTCTGAATTATCTGGTTTGGAYTTTGTGTGTACTTCATTGACGATGTCATTATCTGTTGCTCAACACTGTTCAAAGTATATTTTTTTTTTTGAGGGACACCCTAGAACATATTTGTATGTCACTATACTTGGGGTACACATCCTTTTATAAGTAATATTTCTGATGTGGAAGCTTAGAAAGTCCTTYAATAATACAATCTCTGAGTTGCAGCTATGTTATTCTTTATCAGTGGCAGGAATGTATTTAAGTCAACTTAAATTTTACATWTTTTTATATATTTTGAAATAACTGTAATACTTGTAGATAATGAGAAGAGCATTTTTACTGGACTTCTTAAAATTTCAGATCTGGACACACAATCCCAAGCATAATATTTRCATCCTGGGAATTTTAGGGTCTCAGAAAAGGAATAAAAATTAGAAGCCAAGACTATGGAGAGACTATCTCCATAGCTRAGACTACCTCTGTTTCCGTTCATACTCCCAAACCAAAAGAAATTGTTAATCTTCGTGCAAATAATCTTCAAAGTAGTATGAGAAATTAATAGTTTTAATAAAGAGATAATCATGAATCTTTGATAATCTATGCAAAGAACTGCTATGATCTCTATCTAGTGCTTCCTTATTCTCTACAAGTGAAGAACATTTACAGTCCTAGAGATATTTGTGCRATATCTCTGTTGTGATTAAGTAAGCACTCACCTAAAAGTTTCTATTTCTTTACTTTCCTGTTGTGGAAAAGAAGAAACTCAGACATTTATCCATAGCTGAATTTGGAAATTACTTATCTGTAGAAAGTTTCTTTAAATTTCCATATTGTTGAAAAAAAATTTAATTGAATGCTAGTGTTGGAGGGTCTTAGTCTTTTTAGAAATTATTTAAGAAATTTATTGGCAGCTCCGGCTGAGATTGTTGCACTTACCTAAAAAAAAATTTATTTATATCTATAAACAATGTGACAGATCTATTTAGCCACAGACATAGGCCAAAATGGAGACATGTCGGTCCCCATGGTATCCTGTATATGTTTGAGTTTCTGTAGATTTTGTGATCTTGCAGARTGTTTATTTTTAGGGAATAAATTTAACTGAAAACTTAGAATAGCTCGCTTGAGGACAGAGAGGTGGGTGGTATTTTGCAAATCAAATTCACCACCAATTTCAAATACGACAGGTGGCCCCTATCTCAAAACCAGCCTGCAGTAGAACAAGATATCTGAAAACCCCAAGTATTTGAGATTACTGAAACTAAAAGTGGGAGTTGGACTTTGTATTTAGATCCAGCTATTTAAAAAAAAAAAAAAAAAAAAAAAAAAAAAAAAAAAAAAGGAAAGAAAGAAAGGGTGTCCTCTGTGTAGTTTTTCATTTTTTTCTCTCCTCCTCATTTTCCATTATATCCTTCAGAAATTCTCCTAATATGATCTAGCCATAGTAAAAGAAAGAAAGTAGATTATATTGTAAGCTTGTTATCCATTAATAAGCATTATGTCAATAACCTTCTCAGAGTGTAAAGCTAAACCAAAGCAGTTTCTGTTCAGCCCTGCATCTCCACATTGCTCAGGCTAAATTCATCACAGACTCCCAGCAGGCAGACTTCCAAAAGTGTCCCAACATATTTAAGTTAATCTAAAAATAAATCTTCTGATACAATCTGTCATTATTGGAAGAAGTTTATCGCATGTTTTGTAATCAAAGAACAATGATTTTCACCAGCTTGGTTTCAGATGAAGTCATTCAGCTGTATCATTAGTTAAAAAAAATAAAATAAAATAAAAGGGAAAAAAGTTTTAAAATTACTTCAGATTCCCTTGGCAAAGTCCAACTCTTAGGACTTATGCAAAGGAGAACACCATTTGGCTATCTGTGACTTGGGGAAGATTTTCAGGTTTCTTGATGCTAATAAAGTATACATGCTCATATTTAATTTGTGGTTGAAAATCTAACCAAAGCACTTACCAACATTCTCAAAATACTATAGGGTTTAGCCATACTTTGTAATCTCTCAGCTCCTGTTTTTATCCTTGGACAATGTCTCATCTTTGAAAACCTGACCTTCTAGATGCAATGCCTTGCTTAGGCCATGCTTCCTTTCAAAAATGATTGTCATCAGACTGAAGTTTTTAATCTTTTTCTAACTCTTAGACGTCTAACATTTAAAAAATCCTTTTATTATCCATTTCAATATTATCTAGGAACTCTTATTCACTTAAATATTCTCTTTTAATAGTGGAAAATATCTCTCAATGTTATTGGCTTAGCCTTTTCTTTCTACCAGCAGTTATTTTGTATGCTTCTATAACACTATCCTACATACCTTCTTTCTCACCTGAAAATAGAGAATGTATTTTATTTTTCTTTCTTCATATGAAAGTCATTCCAGGGATATAATTATTTCCATTGTCCTATTCTATTCTGGACTACTTTGATTTCTGCTATATGCTCTATCAAATTAGATTATCAAGATTTACCCCAGCRTAAGACAGAAGAGGTGTCATTGATTTATGTATCACATTTTGCTATTCTCTGTCTTGTAATAAACACCAATTTCCACAGTATATTTTGTGTTTTGGACCTAAGCACCCACATAAATACTTGTGCTAGTCTATCTAAACTACAAATTTTTTGTGTTAATTTAGAGCAGTTTCAATTGTACTTCCCAGCATGTACACTTTTCTATCTTCAACATATGTTTGCACAGACTACAGCTGGTAGCAGTTTTTGGTAAAACCAAATGCTTTAGTATTCAGCTTTCACTAGAGTGGTCTTGCACTACAGGATAAYATTACTGTTTTAACTTAACCTGCCTGGCCTCTTTTTCAAAAAACTATTTACCAAAATTTTAGTCAGATAGCCTTAAATAGGCAGTAAGTGGAAGCATTTCTGCAATTATTTCACTTTAAATTTTATCAGTAGAAAAGGGATCCAAGGAGTGAACTTGTTAATATGTTCATAATGTGTAACATGAACATGTTAATATGTTCATGTTCTGAACATGTTAATATACAAAAGAACTGGAATTAAAAAAAAATCGGTGTTTGAGTTAGGCTGCTAAATTTATATATAGGTATTTAACTGTGCTGAATTTGTTTTCACAATTCATCAGGAGAAAAAATAGTGCCGAAAAATCAGGTTTCCAGACACCTGAATTTGGATCCAGGAGCCCAATTTTAAACTACCACTTTTCACATATGYGCTCAAAGTCTTTATAAGAAGCAGCTGATGAATGAAACTATGTTTAGAAAAAATTCTTTTTTTCTTTGAATCAAATTCACAATGATTATAAAAATCTGTTTTTAACATTAAAAAGACCTTGCAGTATATCTCTGTATGAGCATAATATATCTTTCATATTGATATTAATTTTAAAATGCTCCTGAGCTCTATTAGAACACACTGAACAAAACTTAGCCAGGTTTCTTTGCCAAAAGGCCATAAAACATGTTAGAGGATTTGAATTATTTTACAATATTTCTCTATTGGTATGAGAACAGTCTAATATGATTTAATTCAAAATGCTGGGGAGCTGCATAACAGAATAAGCAGAAGGGAATACTTAGAATGGACATGAGGAAAAAAAAAAAAAAAAAGTGGGCTATCAGTGAGGACCGGAGCATGCAATGCTTCCAAATGAAAAGAAGGAATCCCGGTCACTGGAGCAATTCTGACTCGAGCCACACAAGTTGTATGGGAATATACAGTAGAGAACAAGCCTTGAGATGGTTAGTTTGAATGATCTAATATGTCCTTCTGCCTCTTAAACCTAATATTAACTTATGATATAGGCGATGAGGGGATATTTTTTATTATTGTTTATTTTAAGAAAATAATTTAGGGCACTTACGGTTCTAGAATTACAGTGAGCAAATGCACTGGACTGGGGTGCCAGTATTAACCGCGCGTGGCCCTCTTCACCTGCACTTCCACACTCACTGTGGAAGTAGCACAACCTGCACATGTGCAGTTTCTCTGTCTACCCTATAGCCTTACTCAGAAGGGTTTTTCATGACATCTTCCCAGACAGATYACACTTTTCCCAGCTTTATTCTGATTTTCTGTAACAGTATTTTTAACTGTCTATGAGCCATACTGAACCCAGCTGTTAATCCTGTTTTTCTTAGCTTCAGTTTTTAGCATATACCTTTTCTCTTACATTCTTACACTTCTTTTCTCTTATATTTTCCTATATCTTTTTCCTCCCTCTATGCTGCATGACTTTGACCTTTTTTGTAGTTATGCATTTGTCCTTTTCAGTGTCTCGTTTCCATGTCTCAGGGTGGTCTCCTTACACCATTTGTCTCCTCCAATCWGTTCTGATGAGTGGAATTTCTTTCTGAGACATTCTGCAGTATTGTTAGCATTTGAAAGATAAAATTCCATCCTAATTTCTTTCTCAAATTCCTCAAGAAATACCTTTACTCACAAAGGCAAACTTCAGGAGAAGAACTTTTAAAATTGTCTATATACAAATGTAAAASCTATTTTYCAAATCTATTAACATGCAGACAGCTATGACTCTCTTGACTTTCCTTACATAATTTATTAATTGTCCTAGATATTTTATCTATTCCTTCTTCAAAGAAATATCAATTCTATGTTTCTGCTTATAGTATCCTAACATACCCTGAAAACAAATAAACAAACAAAATCTAGCAAAGTAGACAAAATTAATTCCCTGCTATAAATAAAAACTCATTTCARAGATGAGTCATCTCACTTAATTTTGGATGGCTACAGCACCATAAATGTCTACATCTGATCTCATTACTTTGTAACTCACATACACGTATAAAATGTCAGGTTACTTTTGTTCATTTAGTGCCCAGTTTTCTCTATTGATTAAAGGAAGTCTAAAGTAGCTCAGAGACAGACATCCTTAAAATAAATGTCCACATTTGGTCAGATTACTCCCAACAGGAGACAGATGCTCAGAGGAATAAATTAGCATTGCTAGTTTGAAGCAGTGGCATTATAATGGCCTACRTCAGCTAAGGTCATGATATGACACCTCAATACTATTAAAGTCAAAAAGCTTCAAATGCRACTGTTTTGTTAAAAGAGTCAGTCTTAGCACTGTCTGAATCTTGCTTTGATTCCTTGATTCTCAACAGCTCCTTTGTCCTCAGTTATAATGTACTTTTCTTTTTTGGAATAGGTTCATCAAATTCTGCCTCTCCAAAAATATAGCATTTGAATGAGGAGGAATTTACTACTTCTTTTAATGTTTTATAATGCTGCTTTCTTACCTCCTTCCTTGGAACAGAGGCTGATTAGAGTATGAACTGTATCCATCAATTCAAGCTGCTGTTTCTGCAGGACACTGTTGTTGCTTGTTGCCTTGTTTAATTGCTTCTCTAGTTCCTGGATTATGTAGCTTTGGCGAGTAACCAAGCTTTGCAGGTTCTCTTTTTCCTCTTTCAAAGTGTCTAGTTCCTCTTTATGCCTTTCTTCCATTTCTAATATTTTGTGCTCAAGTAAACTAAAATAAAGTAAAACAATTAGTGGATATTATTGCATGTCAATATATTTTCTAATACAGAAAACAAAGGTGTTTTATTTTTCACCATAGAATTCAGAATATAAATCATCTGTTCTAAAAACGTCCAAATGGTCATACGCACTACTTCAGTCAATTGATGCACTCTATCAAGCAGCCAAACCTAAGAAATTTCTAAGGTTCCATTTTGTAACATTTGCAGGCTGTAGTGCTTAAACTGCATGAAAGTACACATCTGATAGTTACACCTGTCCAAGCACATGGCATACAGTCAGCAATGCACTTGCATAAAAGAAGTTTATGCAGACAAGCCTAAGGTAGAACAGGACATTGAAGAGAACATCACTGTAGTATGGATGAGTCAATACGATAAGAGACAAAAATCAGAACGTTAAAATAAGAGGAGTTTGYGAAGGGCCTTACAACTGAAGGAAGAAAGTATGCACTAGGAACTACGCAATACCATTAAGGGATCTAGGTAAAAATCCCAGTAAAAATCTGTTTTCATTTGGTTTGTGAAGCTGGGAAAGCAACGGCATACCAGGAGGTTGTATCTGCTTTCAGATTAAAAATAGTATTGTTTCCCCAAAAGATAAACCAGAAGTCTGCATTATAAAGGGAGGACCTATTGCTTCCCTTGAATCCATGCAGATTTTCTCTGCGCACTTCTCTAGTTCCACAAACGGCCCCTAAGACAAAAAAAAAAAAAAAAAAAAAAAAAAGAGCATCATAGTATAATAACCTGCTTTCACTATTGTTATGAATAATTTTATACAAGTATGCAAACACTTTCTCCTGACTAATATGCTTTTCCTAGCACCATCTCCGTCCAGAGTCGGAAGTGTACAACTTACAGGGATCAAAAGCATGTTAGATTATATCTAGAAGATTAGAGGAGTTGTGGACACAAAGGACAGCTAATATATGTCATCACTGAACATGCAGTTTTTTTCAGACCAGTGCTTTGATGCTGCGGTGGGAGTTTAGCAGAAAGATTTTATTATTATTAAAGAAATTAATTCATCCCCTCTACTACCTTCTGTTCAATAATTCTACTGTACATGCCAGGAGAGGTGCTTGTCATGCCCATAAACTAACTTGGCAACAAATCTCTTTCTCTCTTAGTCAGTCTTAGATTTTATTTATTTTCACTCTCCTGCCACCTTTGTTTTTACTTCTGGATAACACATCAGTGGCAAAATGCCTGCATAATTTCAGGTCATTTAACCTAACTGAAGAATGTAATAAAATCCATATGGAGTCTTTTCTACTAGATATCACAGAGATTTAATATGAGCTGTTACAAATGATAACAATGCAAAGATTAAATTTGGGTCCTAGRTTTGCTACACAAGCTAGAGTAATATATATATATATTTTAAATAGGTAAACCAAACAGCAAATCACTTTTTCCTGAAATATTGTAAATGTGGGAGTTGCAGAGACACAGAAGAGAATATGCTCTGCTAGATCAACATATCTAATTCTGTGAAAACCAGAAGAATCTGGGTAAAGGGGGAAGAAAAAAAAAATAAAGAGTAGATGGGAAGGCAGAGCACTTTCTCTTGGGGTCAGTTTCCTTCCCAAATAAAAGGGGTAACATGATATCTTATTCTGAAAAACTCATTAATTAGTAACAAAGGCATAACAAGTTTCAGTTGACTTAAAACTGACCATAGAAAATTTCAATTTGAAATAAAGTAGAGATTTTATAGCTGAGGATAACAAACTGTTTTAACACCTTATCAGACCTGTGGTTGATTTTTTTTTCATCACTTGAACTCTTTCATTAAACATTATACGTTTATGCCCTAGATCTTTGGACTGTTTATTATTTTCTTTATGTGAAAGTCTTTAAGCTGCATTATGCAGAAGGTCAGACTAATTAATGCTGAACTGGTTAAAAAAATTCTGATGGAATTATTTTCTATCCTAAAACACCGTTCAACAAAATCCAAATGTCCTACAGAAATTTATCTATTCTGTCAATTTTTTTCATGAAAATTGTTGAAATGCTCATTTTGACTTTAGATTTGAACTTGTATGATAGACAATAATGCTCTTTGGACAGGAACAGCGTGGACGCTATGCAATGGCTGCTAGATCTGGCCACATGTCAGTCTGGCATCTTACAGTCCATCGGAAATTCTGTGTAGTGTCAACGTAAGAGAAAGCGCCATTCCTGAAGCCAGAATATTTCTATATCGTGAAGTGGCAAGACTAAAGAAGTTCCCTTTATCTTCATCCCCCATCACAGTGCAGTACAGAGCGGTGCTCTAGTTTTATAAAATCCTACCCACATGTGCACATCTGAAYGATTTTATGTTAAAGAAAGATCCTTGGACAGCCCCAGTACACGGATTGCATCATTCGTTTCCCACTATACTCCTAAGCCCACAGCAAATGAACCCRTGGTGATGACGGTCTTATTTGTAGTAACACTGGCTGACAGGAAGAAGCTGACAATGTTTAGAGCTTCCCTGCTTGGCATCTGTAGAGACAGACAGCAAGCAGATGTTTTATGGCTGTAGCAATAATACATCCTAATATTTATGAGTGTTGTGTCAACAACATGTGGTGGAAAAATGAGGGTATAGCAGCAGTTGGTTACTTTACAGTTTTCTGTGTAGATTAAAAGTCCTGTACTATAAACTGCAAAACTAAGTTATTTTAAGGAATGGATATGCGTTTCTACAGTGATCTTTCCACAGATATACAACTCACAAATCTACAACAAATAAGTCATGAGGATAGGACCACTCCTCGTATTCCTGGCAGAAACAGTAAAATGAAATGAAATGCAGTTGTTACATAAGAATCAATGGGAAACCTTTGCGCAAAGCTCAAACTGAACAAAAGCGGAAACTTCACAGATGGTAGAGACTTCTGCACTGGCTTGYTCTTGAAGGAAAATACCCTTAAATAGCATGAGACAAGCCACTCATATGACCTCTGACGCCAGTGTGGCCAGGATTTTCATATGTACTGTGTTTATAGTTCATTTAGACAAAATAAATAAATAAATAAATCTCTCACTTTTTTCCAAGGGAAAATTTTCCAGTTTGACTTTGAAACTAATTACAGAGATATTTAAACATTTTTAGYGGTTATCAGACCACTGTTCTCTTTCTTCTCCCCTCATCAAACAATTTCCAAGAATGAAGAACCATGAAGAAACAATTTTGCTGAATGTTTCTTAAAGGTATTTTATCAAATTTTTGAATAGGCACTATCAAAATGAGCTTAAAATCAAGATATTCCTACTAGCTTTCATAAATTACCATTTCCAAAGTAAAAAGTTATACAAAACAAGAAGGTTGTCTCCATAATAGTTAATCAAGCAATCTGTGAGTGCTGAGTGAAGCTGTTATATAATACAACTTYATAACAATTTTCAGCAAAATGGTATTGTCATGATGTAATGACTGGCTGCTTTTTACTGTAAGTTTACTGAGTGATTTTCCTACATTTGAAAATTTGGCTGATCTAGACAGATGAAGCAGTCATGGGAATAACAAGTAAATAATAATAATAAAATAAACATGCACAATTAGAAAAAAAACAGAATTCACTTTAAGCAACACATGCATCTACACACACAGACACATATGCACACAYGTATTTATATCATTGCAGCCTTCAGTCTGGAGGACAATCAAGCATTTGGGGAACATAGTGAAATTGTGAAGAAATAAATGTCGTTATTAACATGGATAAACATTGGTTTTAGGCATTTGGTATAATCCTTTGGAGTTCTTGTTTATAAGACATTTACACACTAARAAAAAAAAAAAAAAAAACACCCCACTACACCCCCTTTTCCTAACCAAAAACCATCTCTCTCTGTCTAGCCTACCGACCTTGGTGAGGCCAGAAATCTATTTTCAGCAGCGAAACGGCGCGTCGGGTTTGCCAGGACGCCAGCCAGCGGGACGCGCCAGCGCGAGGGTGCTGCGCGGCCCGTCCGCGGGAAGCCCGCCGCCAACGCGGGACAGGGTAGAAGGCCAGTACAGAAGTCACCAAACGCCTCTGAGGGAAAGCTGCTGTCATTCGGAAAGGTGATGAAGCAGAACATGTAGAAAGCACTTTTGTAGCTCTCTGGGGAGGAAGGAAAGTTTGATTTGGACAAACTCCCTGATAAGGTATGTAGTTTATTCACTAATCCATTCCAGACAGTGGAAGTTTCAGATTTTTTCTTTTTTTAATCTTTGCTTCCAGAGGCCTCAGTTTAGACTGAGGGAACAGGATACAGACTAGATCTTAGAGATGGACTTTTATCACATTGCAAATAATCTTAAAAAAAAAAAAATCTAGACTTACTGAAAATACAGATAAAATCATTTACTTTGTTGAGCTATTCAATAAATAAAGACAAGTAATGTCACAAAAGAAAAAAAAAAAGTCTTTGGCCATAGAGATTGGCCAAAGATTTGGCCATAGTGTTTTTCTTGTATTATGTATGTATGGGAAGACAAACAGGTAGAGGATTTAAAGGCTTATTTTTGAGGGCAAAATTGGTATTTTCTCATTGAGACAGCTGCTTTGTAGTTGCTTTTACAAGAGTGACACTTCCTCTGTATTGCCAGGTGCTGACTACTCAAATTTAAGTAGGTGGTCTGAATGGTTTAAAGAGGTGTCCTCATATTTTTTAAGGCCAGTGAAGTTCTTGGTCTTATGTCTCCCTTTCACTTAGCCTCAGTAAGCCCTTTTTTTAATACCAGTGAGAAAATTGAAATCAGAAAGATGAAGTGAAAAATCTGAATTTATCTTTTTGGTATACGCAAAATTTGCATGTAAAACTCCCTTCAGACATACTTTTTTCCCCTCACCTTTTAAAATCAAGAAGAAATTGAAGAGTTATTCCTGAGTCATCTCCTTTCATATGATATAACATTTTTTTACTGACCATATTAGCCCAATCCAAATTTTTGCAAACTCAAGTTGGATTATTAAAATTTATTTCCACTATTTATTGTTTGAAGATGCAGAATTCCGTTACATTTATCCTCCTTTGTTTGATGAAAAAAGTTCCTTTCACATTTGCATATTGAAAMAAATAGCACACAGTAAGTTAAATGCAGCTGTTACACTCTGAAAAAGRCTCAGAAAGACACATAAGCAGGGAAATCTTTCAATAATAAATTAAAATAGTTTATAAAAGATCTTGTGGGAGAAAAAAAAATGTCAATAGAGGAAACCACCATTTACAATATAGTGGGTGGGAACCCACAAGACTAAATTATTTATGGCATGAGAGCAATCAGCAGAAACAAGAATCTGGAGCAAATGTGACTCTACTTATATGCCATAGAATATCTTTCACTTCAGTGGGATAAAAAGAAAAAATTTGGCCACTCTTCCCAGCAGAGGCAGGAAGTAAAGACTTTATGGCCAAGAATAGATATGTTTCTAGTCTAAAGAGCGTGTGTTAGTCCCCTGTTGATATGCAGTGTTCATTTTCTTTAAGGATAATATACAAGTTATTGTACTACAGCAACAATGACTTATTATTGCTATTATATTTTGTATTTCTTTCATCCAGAAACTAGTTTTCTGAAAGTGGTTAAGATTATGATCATTGTTTTACATAGAGGAAATTGAAGCATAGAGAAAGAAATGATCTGCCGATAGAACACCATCTGTTGGTTATTTTTGGATTATAATAGAAATATCAGTTTCTACTGTGGTAGACACCTACTGCAAAAGAAAAGCCCYTTTTCAAAAAAAGTTTACAGTCTACGCAGACAACATAGATAGGAGGAGTTTTCCCTAATTCATTGAAGGGAAAGTGATATATAGAGTGATGAAGATCTTTCAGCTGAACATAGCCTAATGAGTAGTYTATAAGTGCTATTTAAATTTAAACAAGCTAAAAACATTGACATATTTAGAATGCTAATATCTCCCGAGATCACAAAAAATTGTCCTGTACTGAGCTTGACACATGCATAATCGATTTCAAGTTCAGAACCTAAAAAGCCAAGATTATGTAGTTATTTGTCAGAAGTAGATGATGTTACTGAAGCTGTTGRTTCATATTTTTAATGTTATCATAACACTACCCTCTCTCTAGCTTCCTAACTCCCAAGGAGAGAGTTAGCGACCAAACCTGGAAAGTGTATGCCTCGTTTTTACTTCATTACAAAATGAAATTCCTTGTAGTTTTTCTGTTTATCTACATATAGCTCYGTTTTTGACAGAAACAATACAGTATAAAAAAATTCCTTTTTAACATACACTTTTTTTTTTTTTTCCAAAAGTCCAAGCCAGACCATTTTGTCATGTCACAGACCATTTCATCATAATGTCGGTCAAGTCAAAGGTCAGTTTAAATCAAATTTATTTACTGACATGCAGGCTTTACACCCTGACACATTGCTAAGACAAATAAATAAATAAAGATTATTAAGTACACAAGACATCACATAAATGACTCAGTCTCTTAAACATTGTCAATAAACTTTTGTGGGTAACCAGACTGTAGCAGATAAAAATGCAAGTATTTACTTAATTGAAAGACAAATTAATGTTTGGGTTAATTCCAAATTGAAATAGGTATGTAAAACACGCAGAATAAACTGCCTCCTGAACGTTCCTACTCTGTCCAACAGCTACAGGGATAGCCTGCACATGGAGTTTGATGAATTGCTTAACTTCTAGATAACTGAAGTCAGTGTTAATCCCACAGTAATCTATCCATATTTCCAATTGGTCAAGAGAAATCCTTGGAGACTAAATTTTCAAYGTGATCCAACTTCTCCAGAACAACATTTAGTGGAATTACTGGTTGGAAACAGTTCTTAGATTAAATAAATTGTCAGTTCTCATAACCAGTAGCCCTAATGGTAAATTATTTGATCAAATTTGCAATTTAATAACAATTAACAAGCATATTTCCTTGGAATGACTTTTTGTTCCCCCTTTATCATTATCTRGCTTTTTGGCCTTCTTACTCCAGTAGATTCTTTCCTATTGTCTTGTTAGTCCTCTTACATATARCTCAGGCCAAAATTTTTCTGACTCAATTGCTGTTTCTTGTGCAGCAGCAGGATCATGGCACATTTCTCTGTAACCCTTCTGATTTCAACTTAAGGAGTAGACTGAGACTTGAATGGAACATTTCAGTAACTACCTCACTTTTAATGCTGTATGTCATATTCCAATGTCAAGTATAACCAATACAGGGATTGAAAATCTTAATTCTAGTCAGACTTATCTCAGAAATGATCTTTCTAGGAAAAAGGAGACAAAGCTAGGTGTGGGGAAAGTGCTCTCTGCCTTCCTTGCTTAAACTGGGCCTTTAGGTAGGCAGGTATATGAAATTTAGGGCTCTAGAAGGACAACCAGTAAGGAAGAAGACTTTATCCCACTCTCTGAAGTTCTGGTTTTCCAAGTCCAGAAGGTGTTTGCAGGTACTGAGCATCACTGAAGATCCTCTGTCTGGGCCAGGCGTTCAAACCCACATGCGAGACAGGCTCAGACGATCGGCTCACTGTGGCACTGCTTGTTTGCCTGGCTGAGGTGTCCTCAGTGCACCAGCTGCCGTGAGCCCTGATTTAGGAGCTAAATAAAGTCTGTCCCAGTTCATGCACGTGGGATCCTCGTGAACATTGATCTGAGGGCATTCGTAGAATCACTTATGTGCTGTAGCACAGAACGGGACAACGCTGAAACTTCTTGATTCTCACTTTGTTGCTTATYAACTTGTTTACTGTTAACCAGACTTTTTTCTTTTCCTTCTACTTCAGCATTCTTTAAATTAAGCACAGCTCCACATATGCAATATACAATGTATTTTATACTGCATCCAAAAAGAGAAATGTATCTTTCTCCTTGTTAATCTTCATATCCATTAATATTAGAAAGAAGAACTTCAAAAGATTTTCTGATTTCTATACACTTTAGGCTATCTGATAATCTCATAATTTATTTATTAATATTTGTTTGTTTGCAAATACTCATACAAGTTATCTTTATACTTTTCAGTAGCAGGAGCTGGGGAAATATGACTAAGTTTTGATGAAGCAGACTGAGATGTGAACTTACGTTGCAAATGACAAGCAATGAAAAAAAAAATCAACTTGCATTTATCATATCGTAGCTGACACAGTATAAGCTCACACCCAGGCTCTTTTAGCAGGAAGGTAGATGTTACCTGGACTTTCCAATTACTATATTTGCTTTGTGCATTTCATTTTAGATTAAAATAATATATGCAGAAAGCACTTTGAGACGAACAGAAAGAGTTTAAGAGACCAATACCCACTCTTACCTGTTTTTCTCATGAATCTTTAGGATTTCATGTGTCTGTTGTAGCAACTGCTTTTCTAGCTTGTATGTAGATAGTGAGTTTTCCAGTAGTTGAATTTCAAGTCTGGATGTTTGATTTAGCACCTTAATGATAAATTAAAAAAAAAAAAAGAAAGAAATAATGTTTAGAATATTCGGATAGTGCTGTTATAGCAATAGAAATATAACACAACCACTTCACTCTGATCTGATGATTCATCAAAAAAAAAAATTTTTATAAATCCTTTTCTAACCTCAGCTGCTCAGTTGTAGCAAATGAACTCAAGCTACACTGATATGTACCAGCTGATACTCTAGCAGCCTATTTGCTTCAGAATAATATTAGGCCACTAGAAGAAGGCAAGGTRATTGCTAAATAAGTTCTACTGCAATGGGAAGAACAAGAGGCATGRCTCAAACATGCATTCCTACAGAGCATGCTCAAATCAGCAGAGTGCTAGAGTACTTGCACTGAAGCCAAAGTGTTGCATCCGCTGTTTTGTAAATAGAGCTCCTAGAGCTCAGGCTTCCCCCTGAGATCTCACTTTTACAGTGTTGGCAGAAGCCTGGTGTCTGCTTATGTTATCCCTGCTTGCACTCTGACACAGATTTTTAAGAGGATGAAGGCTGTGATCCTTGACGTTGCTCTATGCAGTTGTCTTTGACCTCAGGGGTGCTCTCTATCAATAGTACAAGGCCTTACTATGTACAATGGACCAAAACAAGCCCTCCAACTAGAAGAAAGGCAACAGATGCTAATCAAAATAGTTCAAAAGTGAAAGTAATAGTCAAGAATGCAATTATACTAATTATTGATAATTCATGTTGTTGGTGTAGCATCTTTTATTGCATAGGAACATGACGAGTGTGTATAAATGTGTTTTATAGGTATTTCTGCACACAAAAGCTGAGAAGCAGTCATTTCTGGAGCTGAACATGACGCTTCTTTAACAGAACCTGTCAGKTCCCCCTGGCAATTATCCCTGTCATCAATGGATTTTAAGACAATACTTTTATATATGCCTAATGGTATGTGAGAAAGCAAAAACTATGGTGCTTGAACTCATTCTATGCAATGTCTTTTTTTCTTTCTTTTTTAAGCTCTTGACCTTCACTCAGTGATTTGAGTTGTTCTTTCTTAAGGGTACAGAGATCAGAAAAGTTGGAATTGATCAGTATGCAGCTGTTTTGTTGTTGGAGAGGGGTAAGTTGGAAGGGCTGGGAAGCATCACCAGAATTTCGGRGAGATCTGGGAGAAACTGATGGAGGAATTGATGCATGGTTTGCACGGGGTAAGGAGAAAGGAAGGCACTAATAATTTTTCAAAGGMTATAGCTATGAAGAAACCTACAAAAAAATCTGTAGAGTTTCAGATGGAGAAGAAAACCTGAAGTGTGCCAGTGGGGTTTTGGATGAGTAAGATCTTAGGAGGAGTCAGTGAGATTTTAAGGAGCTGTAGGCTCTGCATGTTCTGTACTTTAGATTCCTCCTTACTCTGGTGTGACCCCTCACTGGTATTCTTACTCCTTACTATAGGTGTGAGTTCTTACATTTTCCTCCTTGCATCCCACAGACCTTCATCTCTCTGCTATGCAATCGGCTTCCTCCATCACTGTCAACAGCAGCCCCTATTCACTTTCTTGAGTCACCTGCACCGCTGTTTTCTGATTGCTAAAAGAGCCTGGAACCACAGGGCTCTTCTGAGAGAAGGGAGCTGGGAAATGCTGCCACTGATGTGGGTGGGCTGCTGGGGTGAGCTGGAAGTCAGAGCAGGGAAGAGCTCCCACATGAGCATCCTTTAAGCTCCTCAACAACAGCTATAGAAGGAGGGACCCATACTTTACCTTGCACAGTGCCAGCATTGCCTCTATCTTGAACTGATTCCTCAGTGGTAAAATTGAGCTAGAGGTAATGTACATTTTGTCCTTTACCTACTTGTGTTAAGAGTGAATGAGTATGTGAAACTTTAATTTCAATAGATCTTTTGGGGTATAAAGGAAAATTCCTATACATCTTTTTCCTTGCTAAGTGTATGATACTATGGTCTTCACCGCTTATGTCTGCATTTAAATTCATTCTGTTSATACTGAATTAAAAGATATTCCCCAACATTTTTATAAATCAATATGTCATCTTTTAGAAGTTGTCATTTGAAATCACAACTTTTATTAGTGAATGGTGGTCATCATTTCTAGCTAGGCTTAATTAGATAAGCTTAATTAGAGCACTTCTCTTTCATAATTGCTATTGTTCCTTAATGTAATGTAATGCAATTATGTAATAATTTGGTAATGATATTGTAAACTTGAAAGAAGATATTAAAACCCACAATATAATCTTTCAAGAAGTGCATAGTCTGCTAGAACAGACAAATTAAATGAAACACATGGATTCATTGTTTTAAATGAACAATGAATGCATTTCACCTGGTAAATATATCGCACGCTACAAAGATCAAGAGGAAGTCAGCAGTAATAAGGAAAATAAATACATGTTGTAAACTGACAAATGAAGTCAAAAGGAAAAAAAGAAATATATATCTCTGTGCAATAAGGAATAAGCCCAGTATCAAATTGTGCTTTGTGTTGTGACAGTGATACCCTTATCTTTTGATTCATAACAATGATTTTCATGCTAGAAATCGTATGGTGACAGTTCTTTAAATTCATGCGATGTTACATAGTTCTGCCGCAATAACAAATACATAGTACTTCATTAAGAAGCTGATGTCTACCCTACTCTTTTTGCAGTATAAAAGCTGCAGAGGYACACTACTTTTCAAGTAGCTGGGAACTTTTTGCAGAAAATTAGCAAACTTTTTTATAATAGCAAAGAGGCAAACAATGATGTAGATCAAAGGTTCTGTTTTAGCCTGAAACTCTTCATGTTGACACTTGTATCATTCACAATTGGTAGCTGAGCTGTTTATTTGAAATCAAATCCTGGTTTAGTTTCCTGGCCAGTTTGGCATGCCTTGCACACACAGAGCTAAATATACCAACCAAATGAAATCAAAAGAAAAACATGTAACAAGAGTCARTCATCACTGGTTGTTGCTACCAATAAACAGAAAATGTGTATGTTTCTTGGAGCCTGGTGTTGAAATGTCCTGTATTAGAAAAGAAAGATGATGGGGAAGGTTCTCTGCGATTAGCAACTTTTAGCAAATYGCTCCAGGAATTTACCTGGGTTTCAACATCGGTGAGTTTTCTCGTCTGCTCTGCTGTCTGGCTGAGGAGGCTGGTTCCTATCTCAAGCATGGTGGCTGTGTGGTTCTGCACAGCGTTCTGCTGCAGCTGGGCCATCTCTGATTTCATGTTTTCCACAATGTAGTTCTCAAGCTGTGAAAGAAGAAAGGTTGTAACTTCAGCGGTTTAAAGTAAAGGTTAGGCATGCTCATGACATAGGGATGTAYAGTTGGGAATAGAAGAGGAAATTTCAACTCTTCTAGGCGTTTCCAGGTCTCAGCAGACTTTGTGACTGTTGGGAAAGAGACTTGACTCTCCAGGTGGCCCCTTTCAGTCACCAAGTCCCGATGATTGCCCAAGTATCATTGCTAGACAGCATAAACTGGAGTGGGCGCTGCCTGCCTTGATGTATGCCAAGGATTCAGTGAACATCTGAAGGTAAGGATATGTGGGTAGCTCGTAAATAGTCCCCAAAAAAGAACATAGATCACCACAGGGAAACTTCAGGCCCTACRTGTACATACTAAGTTACACATTAGTCCTTCCTAGATGAGAACCTATCATTTCCTACGTCAGCTCGGTGTTGTTCCTCTCTCACAGCTATTCAGCAGTATGATTTTTTATTGGATTAGATCTCCACAAAGTATTTCACAGGCTCAGCAATGAATGCAGCTTAGTCTAGCTGCACACAAAAATTATAAAGGACTGGGGACACTGTCATGGGAACAGCAGAAGAAAATTAATGATCAGAAATGATCGATATAGAAAGCTGCTTCGTTATCTTATTTTTATTGTCTTGTTTGGTTTGCATTTACAGTCAGTTGAAAAGAATCTCAGCAAGAACCCTCTAAATAAACTGAGCACCCCAGTTTTATCATTCTTTTTCGTTTTCACCTGTTTTAGTTGACACAGACTGAATCATTCCCATCCAGCTACCTAGACCCTGGCCCTGCCACAAGAGTCGGTGAACCAGGTACTAGTCTAGAACAGGATGACCCTGTTTCTTGCTAATATGAGCACTGTTCTGTCATCTTGCTTGACATGCTCTGTAAAGTGCTCTACAAAGGCAGCCCAGAACATGGACTTCAATACGTTCCTCTGAAACCAGCTGGAGCCCAGCCAGTTTACATCCAGTGAAAATTTGGTCTTCAGTTTTATTTTGTGCCTAATTGTATTTTTTATAGGTAGCTGATTCCAGACTTAATTCCATTGCTTTACATAGTAATTCATTTTTAATCAAGTTAGGCCAGCTTCTGCACCAGTAGCCGTGTTTCACTGTGAAAGGTAAGCCAAAAAAATGCACAGTAAGAACCAGATGGAGCTGATTTAAAGAATGAAGAAAGGAGCAGGAGTTAAATATACAATGTGTGATTAATAAGAAAGGCTACTTTCATCTTATCTATAAACATTCCAGTGCAGATGGGTAACTACTATAGATCATCTGATGAGCCATAATCTCTGAGCACAGAAAAGATTTGTTAAAAAATCGACCGTTTAGATGCACTTCCTGCTAGTTTTTAATTGTTTTTGCGGAAAAAGAGAATTGCCACAATGTTAAATATTTTCTTAATAAGATGGGATGCGGGAGAGTAGGAAAGCTGTATTGTTTGTTTTCCTCCAGTTTGAAAAAAACACTGAATAGCCACCTTGGATGAAAATAAAATAAGTAGATGTCCTACAATTTCAGAATATAAAAATATTGACCTGAATTGCCAGGTCACTGGCCCTGTGAGAGAGCTCTAGTAACTAGTTGCTCTTCTCCATATTCTGGCCCCAAGTTTGGGACACCTATGCAAGAAGTTCAAATTTCTCCCCCAGCATTTACCTGCAGATGAAAGGCAGGGCTTTCTGAAATTGTCTGACTTGCTGTATGCAGGTCATTTAGTGCATGTGGGCTATTTATGTCTGGGTAAACCCACGCAGAAGTACGGTGGCTATACTAAATGAGAATAGTCTGGAAAGAGTAATTATAGTAGAGAGCTTTGAGCTCTCTGCAAGAATCTTCTATACTATTATAAACTGTAAAATTTTAAGAATGATAGCTCAGGTCAAAAAAAAGATCAACAGACTGGCTAAAATCATGATATCAAGAATAGTAATTTAAGAAATTTTATTTAGATCTTGAACCTTTAGAGCTCATTGAGATTATCTTTTAAGCTCTTCTCTACACTTTAGGGGCTGAAATTTTTGATACAATGAAATACAAATTTTCAACAATTTTATATACAATGAAAACAATTATTCTAACACACCAATTAAGAGAAACATGGCTAGAGACAAAAATATCAAAAGACAAAAAGACATTTATATTTCTGACTAAATGGTTTGCTTAAAAAAAAAAAAAATCCACATCATAGAAAGGATTGCATTGGAAAGACCTAGCTGCCTCTGTGGGGAGCAACAGCAGGTTTTGGCTCACAGGAACACAGACAGAGATTAAGGCATATTGGATAACTTGTACTTTTACTTATCACAGTCTAGCATGCTCCCCGTGATATGCAGTCTTGGGTCATTGCCCTAAGTTACTCACCCCTGAAACAGCCTGTGGTTGAATCCGAGACTGACTCATTACAACAACAGAGCTGATTTTCCTGTTTAAGAATTACTCATTAAATGCTTTTGCAAATATTTGGTGTTCAGTGCTCTGCAATAACAGCTTTTGTGAACACAGGAGTAACAGGAGCTATTCACTCCAACAAGGGGATGTAAAGCAGGGATTGAAGCAATGTACAGGTTTTATTACATAAATTACCTTCCTTCTCTCAGTCATTTCTTACAGTTTGCTCAGTAGACTTACTAGTTGCAATCCTGGTCCTGCTAAAATCAATGACAAAATTCCCATTGACTTCAATAAGCCATGATTTCACCTATTATTTTTATTTCAGGAAACCAAATTTACTGGATTCATTATGACCAAGCACTGAGTTTTGTCTAAAGCTTCCCATTATTTAGAAGCTTTGAACTGAGTTTACTGACCCTTAAACTGAGCTTTCTTTATAATTAGATAAGAGGAATAGCATTTATTTAACAGGTGATAAGAAGGTCCTGGCCTGGTGGCTTCACAGAGAATAAATGATCCACAGAACCCATTCACAGGAGAAGTGAAATTTAAGAGCGTTTAAGATTTTAAGTCTTTTTAAGAGCTAACTTAAATTCAATTTGTCCAGAGATTTTACATTAAGCAGTAATAATGCTTAATAATGCAATATATAATGAATGAAGAAATAATATCTTTTCATGTGAATTTACTTTGTGCATTTGGATTTTCAAATACATTACTGTTTCTTTTTACTTAAATTACTTTGTATTGCAAAAATGAAACAGAATTCTTTTCTACAGCCTTCACCTTCCACCCTTCCAACTATATGGCTTTTTACAGTACATTKGTATCCCTACTATGAATTCAGCTGCATCTGCTTTCAGTAAGAATCATTACATTGTACAGGAGTTTTCAGTAATGCAGGATTACCGGTGGGATGCATAACAACATTATAAAATTCTCAGAAATAAAACTGTCAGAAAGTTCAGTGTTATTGTTTAATAAACATTCCAGAGGATTATGCATTAAAACTATCTAACTCTTTCTGGACAATGTTTATTGAATAATCTTCATAGAAACCACTCAAACACTAATAGAACTATTAAAATGGAAACTGCAACTTAGGGGCTCAAGTAAATGATAATAGTTTGTGGCAGATGGCTTGTAAATAAAACAAGAGCTTTTACTTTGATCAAGTACTGTTGGTCCCTTGTAATTATATGGTAAGGRCTGCTATGATATCCAGATGACATGAGACTCAAACAGTGCCTTTGCACAAGAATGCAAGTTCAAGTAACRTTAGATTGTTTTCTGTCCCCTGCCAGGAACCCTACATTGCACAGCATTGGGAGTAACAGGAGGGCAATCTACCGATCGTGTTTRTAAGTGCTGCTTTTTCTTGCCTTACTTTGCGGCAGAAGACTATATAGATCTATATACTAGCACTATATATTATATACTAGTAATACTGTACAATGACAACAGAAGAAAATTATTTTCTTTCTTCTCATTTTTTTCTGTCTGAGGGAGAGCCATACCTCCTCACACTGAGAAAGCACCTTGGGAGTCAGATTTAACGGCAACATCTTAAACATTAAAATCAATATAATATTACAGATACTGTATTTTACAAATATACAAACAACCTTAGTGGGAATAAGGTGGAAGAGGTTGAACAGTATATAATAATAGAGAATTTCTTTGACTTTTGCAGAAGCAGAAGAGGCTAGGCAGGAGTTATTCTTTGAGAAATGTAATCTTATTTGTATATAGAAAAGGTATACGTTATATTTATTAAAAAAAAAAAAAAAAAGTTCTCCTACAAATTGTTTATCCACAAGAAAAGTTTCAGAAAGCAAAGATTTACAAGGACTTAGCCTTCTTATACTGTAGATATAAGCAGTAGGGACCAGCCTGAACACAGAATTCATCCTTCCACTCCTTTTGACTGTTTGTGCTCGTTCATAAAATCCGGGAGGACGAACATGGATGGCACATAAAAGTGATGATTAATCCCCGGACATTAATACACTAATCTGCATCTGTTCTGGAGCAGCCTCACCTGGCTTTAAGCAAGATATAGGAAGTACACATCAGTGTGAAAAATGCCTTACTGGAATTAGTTGGGAGCGGGGGGGGGAAGGATATTGTACCAAATGAAAGAAGTTATCATGTGCTGGAGGGAGAGCAGGTCCTAGTACAGCTCTCAGGTAACTGTGCCATTAGTGAAGGTAACAGATGATGCACGCTGATAACTCCAGTGAATTTAGCAGATCTAAATTTTCCGAACCAAAGTAAAATCTTTAATCACCTGGTATACAAACTGAATGCACAGAGAGGCCTATTGATATTTCATATGTAGCAAGCAAAGCCTTTACAAAGAAAAMCTGCTTAAGATATTTACATAAATATTTGTGGTTTTCAAATGTAAAAAGAATCAGAAAAATAAGCTAGCAACTGTAAATGCAGGCAAACAAACTGTTTCGAGGACCATTGATTACAGAAAATTTGGTTTGGATTGTTGTTAGTTGTTTTCTTGTCTTTTTTTTGGGGGGGGGGTAATATAATTTACCCAGACCTTGAGCCCTAAGGCAACAAAATAAACCTAGTCATTTCTGAGYTACCCCTTAATGGTAGTAGATTATTTGCGCAATACTTATGCAATTCATTACTCTGTATTTTATTTCTGCATTTTCATAGATTTCTGTAATATTATGACTTGTAAATATGATTTCTTTCTTAGGTAACTTTTAGATSTTATCTCTAAATCACAGTAATATGGTTTTCCAAATTCTATTCATGACAGAGAAACAAACAATGAATTACAGAGTGTGTATGCCCTCTAAAYCACCTCCTGCTGAAATGAATACAGGCATTTCTGAACTGAAACACTCATAATTTTTTTTTCCAAATCAAATGTTTCAAGCATTTCAAAGATTCTTTGCCTTAGTGAAGACTGAATCCTTGGCATTTCATAGGCTTACTCTTTTGCCATTTAGAAGAATTAATAGAGTTATATTTAAATTGTGCTCAGGCAAAATTATGTYTAACTTATAGCCTGTATGGGCTACAGGCTTATAGGCTGTAGGCTAAATGTACAGGCTTGTGTAAGATTTACATAAATAAATAGTGACAATATCCTCATATGTATAAAGAATTGMACATGCAATCAGCCTTTACTTGTTTCTTTTAGCAAATGACCAACGAAGCAAACACAGTTGCATTCTCAGCRTACAATGATCAAACACTGATTCAGCTTCTGGCTGACTGATACTGAGATTTTTAATCCACGTGACTTCCAATATACTAATGACATGTCTTCATGGTGGTTGAACTTGATTTGAAAGCTAGTTAAATATGATTTTGTTCTGAATGTAGAAGAATCTTCTAGCTAATAGAAAATCAGAYGTTCCTCTTCAGATAAACAGTATGGTAACTAGGTAGAAGAAAGCAAGCCAACAGTAGAGAATATGAACAGATGTAAAAAATTATTCTCAGACRCATGAAGTAAGCTTTCTGCTGTATCCAGCATCAGTAAGGTGTCTGCAGGAATATTCCAGTGGGTTGAGAAGAGTTTTGGAAAACTCAGCTCCCAGGAAAACTTTTAGAAAAAAATTAATAAAAAAGACAAGTTTCATGAATTAAAAACAGAGTAAATTTAAAATGAAATAAATAATATAATAAAACATAAAAGATAAATAAGAGGTGCAGCTCTGTACTGACCAGAATAGTAATATGAAGTTACTGAGGGCTTTTCTGAACGTATATGTATTCCTCARTAGTGATGTCATCTACAGACCCATCTGAAGGGGTCTGAAGTATCYGAAGGGATACCAACTCAGGAATCATAAAACGGCAGCACTTCATTGTACTCAAGCTACCATTATTATGTTGCTTGGGAAACCTTTCTATAAACTAGTAAATCAATGTTTCTGTAAATCAATTGATCTAAGGATACATCAGCTTCTGTCAKTGACACCTTGGCATCTCAGTAGCATATAATGTTATGTTATGCAGTAAAGTACCTAAAACATAATAGATAATAATAGATTACAGGTATAACAGATTATGGTAGTGCAAGAATACTTTATGGCATCACATTGAAATCTTGAGAAACTGGAAACGAAAGTGTTTTTATTAAGCACTGCATTTTAATATAAGTAGAAATAGTCYTTGCTACACCAGTCAAGACAGGTTATAGGGAACATAGAGTTCTTTGTTTTAAGACATGAGAAGACCTCCACAGTTAGGTTCACCCCATAGTGTAATATGCTATACATGGATAATTTATGGGAGTGGGAAGGTTGAATTTCACTTCCCACAAAGCATCTGGCATATCAAAGAGAGTGTATTGACTTAGGCCAAGTATTGATTGTACTGGCCTGATAATTCAGCCTGAGCTTTCTTTCCAGTTTGTGTTCAAAATTTTTTATCACTCTAAAAGCCTRCTTTCTTTTAGACTACAACTCTGAAATTAGTATAAGTGAAGATTTTTGTTACAAAAGAATTTGTCATTTCAACATTTGATTAATTTCAGTTATTCCAAAAGAACACAAAACATTTTAAGGGTCATTTTCTGTTACTTTTATTGGAATACTGTATCTCTTATTTTTTAACCTTAAAGCTTAATAAAATCAATAGCAGCATAATCAAGAATCATATCAAATGTGATTAAATAGTCCCTTAAGGAAGCTACTTATTAGAAGTTAATCAGAACAACATGTTCTTATTTTCTACTGATTAGGAATATTTCTGGTTCAAAGAATTATCCAGTTTAATGYTAACCTTTCCAATTTTTATTACAGGGTCAGCTACATATTTCTTTCRTGATATAACTTTCCAAACCACTTAATTCTATAAACTAAATTAATCTATGATTATACAGTTGACTGGAAACATGACCAGTCCTCAACAAACACTGAAGGGGAAGGCGTAATTCCTAGAAAAGCCAACATGTCTACCACCTTGCTCAAACGGATGAACATCTGAGGAGATTTTAAAACTTGTGTTTTCTACTAAACTACAGAGCTAATTAATTTTCTCTGGCAAAGGTACTTTTGGCAAAGAGYACTTTTCTAAATGACAGTTTTGGAACAACTTCTGTATAGAAGACTGTTTAGACACCTTACGGCTCATTCTTGAAGATGGACATATGGCTTATAATCAGAATTAGTTTCACAGAAAATATCTCCTTCTACATTACATAGGGTTCTTTAAAAATGTAGCCTTAAAATTCATAAATAGTTCTAGTTGCTATATTACACTTCCAGCTTTCATCTATACTTTCAGTGAACCTAGGAAGCTGCAGCATAGTTTGGAATCTGTGCATAACTGCTTGTTTGTGTTACCGAAGGCAGTGTAGTATTTTAATGTTGTATTACTTTATTTTTCACTCTGCTTGATTTTGTGGATTCGTCCGTATGAAATTGACTGCATTGTTGATATTAAATGCATGAGAACACTTTTCCAAGAATGAGCATAAAATTAAGACCCCACTACATTATGTTCGCTCAGGTATCTTCTTTCTTTAATGCCTGATGCCAGTATCACAGAAGTGGAATCTCTCTAGTCACTGCTGTGAGCTCTGCCTCTAGCTTTTAGATACTCTATCTTAAGTCTTCTCTGTATAAAGAAATTGTGATTGATTGTGCTGCCATTTGCCTGCTTTTCCTGTGGAGGTTTTAGCTTCCTGGAGGTTACACTTCCTTCTGCCTTCCTTCAGTGCCTGACACAAAGTCTCAAACTCAGCTGAAGCCCCTGACATTAGTYTGTACATAAGTACAGACATTACTGTATGATGATGACTGCCAATAATCTAGAGTCTTAATCTGAGATATTTACAGAGTTAGAAATAATAAGTAGGAAGTTTAGATGCTCTAAAATCACCCTGAAAGTACTACAATTTCAGTACWCATGGGGTTATGGGAATGCAAGGAGATTCTTGGGCCATCAAATATCTTCCACACTGTCCCAGGCAACTACATATATTTACTTTTAATCCAGAGAGATCCACAAAATAACCACTCCCTGCATCCCACAGCTCTTAAAATACTCAGGAGAACTCATGATCTGTATACTATATATTCACGGCCTGCATGTGTGCGTGCTTCTGCCATAAATAACCTAATGGTGAGTTAAAAATTAGTGATCACATATCATTTGCTAAAGGACAGAGGAAAATTCAATCTTCCTAAAGTTTCAGTGGTTCCAGAAACATAAATCTTATTCATATAGCTTAGTCCCTGGCCTTGATGGCCATGATGTTTCACAGGCACCTGGTAAGAACTGAACCTCAGTAGGGCTTTGCTCTGTCCAAAACCAGATGAATGCCAAAGGCATGATCGCTGTGGCTGTGATTAGGGTTGGCGCAGCTCGCTTTCTCTCAAAACAAAGAGGAAACCGGGAAGCAGAATGTAACTGCGGCCACATAGTGGTTCCTGCTCTGCTCCAGGGCAGAGCACCCAGCCACCAGCCTGTGGCTCTCGGTAAAGCCTTAGACAAACTAGGGCAGCTGAGCAGCCAGGGTGTGGGTAAGGCAATGAGATCCCTCACCTCTGCATGTATTATTTTGTTAATATTGTCTACTCTACACAGAAAAAKAATCTTTTAATCAGAAGCCCTATTCTTTAATCCTCCTCTCCTCTGACTAATGATGACAAATATTAATTTATGTTGCTTTTTCTGTCTTGTTCAAAATTTAGCTTTAATATAATGACTCCAGTTTATATTGAAGAAAGACTTGTCTGTTTAATAGCCCAATATAGCAAAGTGCAAAGCCTGCATGTGTTGTAAAATCCTTTCCTCTGTAGAACCCCTGGAGGCAGAGACCTGAAATCTGCTGAACTGCTTCAGCGTATCAGCAATTAAAATGTAGACAAAAGTTTATGTATTTGCACACAGAGTATTTATGTGCATAGATATATATGAGTGTATACATAATAACTCCCTTAAATTATGATTTATAAATGCAGGTAGACAGCAATATCCATTTGTGTCCTATAATTTTTGTCTGTATTTATGATTTTTAACTTTTATTATGATAATCTGGGCACAAGTAGTTTAATGATAGATGTCCTGGATACCTGACAATGTTTACCTTAGTTTTACTGCAGACATTAAGAATGATATTGATACATCCCTGCTGGAATCACTTAATAATTTTAAGGCAGAAATAAATGAAATTTCCATAAATATCTGTAGCAGTAAACTAAGAATTTCAGTTCCCCACAGCACTATAAAAAAGTTAACTACTAGTACAAAYTGTAACACCTTTTCTTTCCAGTCCTGAAATTCTATATACACCCATTAATCTCTAAGTGTCTCCAAACATACCTGTAGTTTTTAGTGTTTTAATGAATGTATAGCTCTGCATAGCGAGGAGACAGTCCTGCCAAAATTTGTGCAACCCCAGAATACATTTTTTCCTGTGCTGATGGAACTGATTGCTTGAATATGTGACAAAGAGTGAGCTAAGATAATTGAATAGAATTGTTACCAAATATTCCTTTCTAATAATCATTAGAATGAGAAACATGCAAAAACCTCAGATCAAAACTAAATGATGTTTTCAATATCCATTTATATATATAATACCCATGTACACATGCACATATATATATCTATATATAAAATAAATATCAGTAAACTTCACTAAATAGATTATAAAATCGCTGTTTTACAAGGTGTGATGAAAAGATCTGAAGTTTACTAAGCCATACAATGAAATATCAGATACTCAGATTATCTTACAGAAAAGATTAAGAAACTTGATAAAGTAAAAGTGCTGGGGTTTCCTTGAAATAGCATAGTTCAAGAGATAAATCCTTTTAGAGCTTTAATAATTATATAGAAAGATAAGCACTTTTCTATAGGAAACATGAGAGCAGCCAAAGCATATACAGACAGTTCTGGTCCCTTGATTCATTAAATTCCTCTGGGGATTTTCAGGGGGAGCAGTCGCAGGCTTCCTTTAAGTTAGTGTGCATTAATATAATCACCTTCACCCCTAAATGCCAGAGTAAAATCCTGATTACGGTGATGGAGATCAATTCCTTGCCCCGAGTTTACTTCATGAATGTTGCAGTCCGTGAGAGAGAAATATAAAATTACAGATTTTCCTGRAGATCTCAAGTACGGGGAATAAGTATTATCATTTCTATTAACTCCTGTAGGTATAATCATACTAAAGTTGCAATAGTTAGGACCAGAATCAGGTTGTTTTGTACCTAATACTGAGCACAAACTCCACAGTAGCTAGAAGAAAATTGGCTCAACAGATAGTCTTTTAATTTTTTTTCCAACCTCATTCTGTAGCATAAAAAATGTGGTACAAACATTTTTGAATTTAGGGAAATGCTGCAAACTTAAACCATTTGGAGATATTCCTGAACAGAAGTCACTGTAAACAGGAGCCAAGTGAAAGAGGAGGGTGGAAGGGTCTCCTGCCTCTGCCTGGCTTTAGGAACAAGATTTTTTCCCCCTTTCTTCCAGGATCTGACAAGAATATCCCCTTCAACTTCAGCTTATCATAACCACAGCTCTTCCAGGAAAGCAATATTATTCAGTGGCATTCCTTTCTAAGTCATGAAATCATGAGCTAAAGTGGGAAGCCTCAGTCAGTAATTTCTCTTTCTCTGGCGGATGTGCCATTCCCATTGCTGTTAAGCAAGACTAGACTGATTGCTGTTGTTAAGAAAGACTAGACCAATAAATTCATAGATAACCAACAGATTATGTATGTGTATATGCAGACATACACAGAACAACAGACATAACAGACACAGGAAGAGAAAAATATATTAGAAAGGGGTAGCTAGACAAATGGACAGCTTGTATGCAGGAATTTGAAAATACAGCTGGTTTTTCAAGGCAAAGTATGGACATTGATTCCACAATTTTATGCTGAATAATCAAATTAGGAACAAACAGACCCAAATGAATTAAGATTGATACATGGTCAATACAGATTCAAAGAACTATATTAAAAGTGAAGTGCAATGGTTTTTCAAATTGRTATCTTCCCAGTGATCAGTTAACTAAGCTCCAAGGCGTCCTGGCATTAGGAGCTTCTCCAGTATTCCTAGTCAAGCAGAGGCGCTGGCTGTCAAATGCGCTCCCTCAGTGATTAAGTTGCTACTTCTGCTTGTAAATTTGCGCACAATGTCCATGTGCTCAAAGTGATAATGATCAYCGTCATTTCCTATTTGTAATCCAGGAACATGTACTGGCCCTAACCATGACTGAACTTCGCAGATCACAAATACAAAGTGACAGTTCTTTTGACATGATAAATGCTGTGAAAACTCAGAGGAATGAGTCAAAGATGATATTTTAAGTCAGTCATTCACTTAGATTCTGTATGAATTTTTAGCATTTATCATTGGTTTTGCTTTCTCGATCTTCCTCACACAATATGTTTAATTTTGCAATAGAACCCAAGCAGGCCATTTATAATATAAGACTAATGTTTTCTTGCCAAGTAAAACTTCATTCAGAAGGGTGGTTTTGTAATAACTCAGAAGTATTTACAGTGTAATCAAAAATACTTTGAATAAACCAACATGTCAGAATAATACGACCATTAAATGAAAGGAAAACATCTTAGGCTTTTAAAACATGCTGTAAAACTTCAGAATCAGAGATATCCAGGGCTAAAAGTCAAATACAGATATTCCTGAATTTTCAAGTATTCAGATTTAGGATTTTAGTTCAATTTCATTTTCATAACAATATCCATTCTGTACGGTGCTCTCTCAGGGGTAAATAACAATATCTACTGTATGCAGTTGTAGTACCTAAATGCAAACATTCAGGTCATTARTTTAACCGAACATATATATAGAACATATAGGAATTAGGATTACTCTTCTCGTGACTACAGCTGCTTGATCTAAAGTAGGATTGACATGATATCTATCACACCTTGCACCATTAATAACAGAGAACCAAGTGCTCATGAACCCTTAGGAAAGTTTGGCAGCTGTTTCACTGAGAGAAAYGGGTCAAAATCACAGCAAAAATTACATGTACTGCCTATCAGCTGGCAATAACATTCATGCCCTCTAGCCAGACTCTATAGTATGATAATTTCTTCAGTACTGAAAATGGATAAAAAATCTCGTCAGGCACTAAAGAAACGTTGTGACTGTAGCTGTAGTCACATTCATATCACATTCATATCTGCTCTTTCCAGAGGGACCTCCGACAAAATGCTAACTGGTTAGCACAAAGCTTATCAGCACCTTACCCCTACCTGGAAATCTGTATGCCCAGGTCACAAAACCGCTATATAAGCCATGCAAAGGTCAGGAAGAGCTATTCCGGGATGTATGTTCCCTTTTGCAGAGCACAGGTTTTCCTTTGCTGGCATTGACACAAWGATGGAAACAGCATTAACTCCACGCCATGCCTGAGGGCCCAGTCATGTGGGAGACCAGGACAGCATAGCCAACAGGGCTGGACGGGAGACCTGTGGAGCCAGGAATCCTCTGAATCTCTGTTGCATCCCTCTCTCATTTGGATTCAATTCTTTCCATTCAGGTAAAGCTGTGGTTTTGCTTCCAAGAGGGGAAATTCTGTGGGGTTAAGACAAATACGGATTTATCTGTGGAAAAAAGCATACGATCCTCTACTGGGATGAGACAGGAAGGTCAGATAAAGTCTGGAATCCTGACATATTAAAGTCAACAGACATTTTACTGTTAACCTCAATTTGGCCAAGATTTCTCCCTTGAGACTTCACTTTTCTTTTTAACTTTCAGTTCCAGAACAGGTCAAAATATCTTCCCAAAGCCAACAGGAATGCTATTATTTTAATATTAATTAGCTGCCTGCAATTCCAGTCTGCTCTGAAACCATACAATGGGGTTTGTCATTTACTGTGAACCTATTAACATGTTATCCTGGATTATTTTCTTCTGAAAAGCATGCTGTTAACATTAGTGCAAACGTGCACACAGGGATTTTTAACTATTATTACATTTGGACTGAAGTGCTAGCTTCTAGACATGAGAAAAAAGCTTAAACAGAAGAGCTTYTTTTCTGCTTGAAACAAATTACCATGCTGCCACAGATTCTCAGCAGCAAAAAGGGAGAAGTAAATTTCTGCAGAAGGTATAGAAGGTTTAATACATTTCTGTGTGACAGTGGTGGAAGCAGTCAGACACTTCTGTTTTTCAGTGTGATGGCAAAGCAGCAGGAAGGCATAACTTTGCTCATTTCTTAGCAAGCGTACTGCAAAGCCCACAAAACACCACAAAGGTGTTTTCTTTATAAGGAAGAATACAGGCAGGATTACATAAAATGAGCAAAARCTGCAGAGTTCCAGTTTGGAGCTGAACTTCCTGAAAGGTCATGGTGTTTGAGGGTGGTTTGAAGCTTATTTTGGCCTCTCTGCAGTTATGGTGACAGCTCTGTCCCCCAGCTGGGCCGCAGCAGCAATAGCCCTGCTTTACCCCACACCAAAGTAAGGGCCACTTTAACCAGAACTACAGTCCAGTGCTGTTGTGTAAGACAAGGTCATGGTGCAAAAGTGGGGTATTTTTTTCGTTATAATCCACAAGCCCGAGGCATGTGTGAATAGAGGAAGAAGTTCAGCTGGAAAACTGCAAGAGCTTGGCTGATCAGAACTGGAACGTCTCCTACTTGCCAAAGAAAACTAGATAACAAATCTCAAAATGCATCGCAAAACTGGGCTCCCTCCCCAGACTGACTGCTGAGTGTTTGCCCAGCATAACTGTCCCTCATCCCATCCACGCGGGTCTCACTGCCCTGTCAACATCTGTGTTACCACAAGGTTCCCTCTAATCTAGGACGGCCAGCACAGCTTGGCACATGGATTTAGAGGAACCAGTCTGCTTTCACCAGTGAAAGTAGAATTTTGCAAGAAGTAGAATGAGATCTATCCAGCTATTCTACCAAAATTCCCTACGGATTTCTGTTTAGGCTTCAGAGGAGTGTGAGAGAAAAATAGACTATTTTTTTWCCTTTGGCCCCAGTTCCAGAAACTGAGTTCAGATTAGGGATTCACCCAGTCCCACTTAAATGCATTGCATTCAAAATCCTGGTTCTGCTTTCATTAGGTGGAARGGAGGTAGACTCTGAAACCTGGTGGTTAGAGCTGTTTATACTCAAGACAGCTCAATATAAAAGTTTAGTCTACTCCCACTTCCATGGTGGTGACAACGTACTGGTATATGTGACACTAGATTCTGTAATATTTAAGGAGTAGCTTCTGTTCCCATMCTGCCAGAAAAGATTGTGTTCCGCATCTAAGTCAGTGCATTTATCACGTAAAAAGGAAGCTGACACCGATAACTCGTCAGCTACTAAAATTAAGGGTGTGAGTCCTTGTTTAATAGTGGATATTATAAAATACACTGAAATATAAGAAACAGCTTAAAGAACAAGTAATAGTTGAACTTTCAGCTTCCTCGCTGTCATGAAATTTCTGCAAGGGTATTAGATTGTCTGACAAGCAAAACGTCTCTGATACACCTGCTATATAAGAAACTAAAATGTAGGCAGTCCCAAGTTGGTATCAACTTTCGTTCATGTGACAGCTCTAATTTCCTTTTGTAAACAAAAGGTAAACACTAGCTTTCTGAGGGTAAGCTCTGAGTGCACTATCAAAATTGCAAAGCTGGAAATACTTGCCACATATAAGCTGGTAGAAAAATGTTTTCCTACCATTTTTTTCTTACCCATATGCTCTTTGCATTGGTTTATAATATTCTCAAAAACATGAGTATAACACTTCCAAATGCTGTTTGTGATTTGAACATGATGCCAGCCCCATTTGCCTTCCTCMTACCAAGACGTGTCAGAAAAACAATTAGTTAAGTTTAAAAAAATGAAGTGACTAGTAACAAATTCAAAGAATGGCTTGGTACTAGGACGGACATTTTTTGTTCGTGTGTTTAAGAAAGGCAGAGGACTTGGCTCAGASTATGCTGCAGCTTGGCTGAACCAGCACAAAGATGAATGTTGAATCCTTTACTGAGATGGATCATCATAATCCCCATCTTTTAACACATGCCTTGCAAAGCCAGAGTGGTAAGAAGGATTTTTAATATAAACTGGCTTTCTAAGTCCCAAAATGTTAATCAGATTGGTATTTCATTTTATTTGTTTTATATGTAAAGCTTTTTCTACTCTTATATGAACTGTAAAGCTTTTATTGAGAACAGAGTGAGATGAATGTTAAAAAACAAATGTACTGTGTATAATCATCTCTGGTGGAGTTAATAGCTGGAGGAATATACTATAGGCAATAATCCTGAATGCATGGGAGAGGAACTAGATAATTAAATAGTTTTATTCAATCCCTCATTTCTAGGACATTGTGAATAGTTGACCTTTAGCACCTCAGCCAGATGATTACTTGATAATAAAAGGGGTGTTGATTTAAGTTTGACTGTTAATGGATGTAAATATCCTCCCAGAACAATTTCATGTAAAATAAAATATGAATTTAGACTGATATAGGTTCACTGTCTCTTACTTGGATGATTCAAATTGATTTAAATCAGCTACCAGTTTATTTAGAAAGAAAATGTAATCGTTTTTAGCATGACATAGAAAACCATATGTGTGAGGGAAATATGTTGGAATTCAAATTGAAGGTCAGCATTTCTGATAGAAACAGTGTGTTTCTTACTTTAAGAAAAAGAACATACGACAGAACATCAGAATAGCTGGAAAAAACATGACAGATATACTTCAATACATTTATTTTTACTTCKAAATTCAGATCAAATTAGTCATTTAAATTGTCCCCCTAATTTTGTTTAAAATTGCATTTTCTTCTCAAATTTAGTACRACTTTGATACCATTAAGGGAAATGTTCGTTAACTCATTAAATTAAATTTAAATTCATACAGGTTTTCCAACATAAATAAATATTCCAAATATATTCATTCAGACAAATCAAATGTGATGTTCAATTAAGAGAACAGAACATTCTGTAAGAATTTATATTCACAGAGTGAGCTGAAATATTTTTACAAGACAATGCCAACTTAAAGTCAACTTTATATTTGGCCCTTATTCTCTTAGCTGGCACTCTTTCTGAGTAACACCAAYGGAAATATGTAAATGAGTGATGAGACAGAGAAGATCTTTCTGGTAATTTTGTTTCTTTTTCACAGTTAATGACATTTTGAGTCTGCTCAATTTCTACTCGCTTAGCTATGTCCGTGAAGGGCTTTGTATAAAGCTAGGAGGACCATGTCAGTCTCCATGCTGGCTCATCGTTTGCCATTTCTAGTCCATTTGCAAACAAAGATGCAAACTGGTGTAATTTATGATGGCTGCTCTTTGAAGAAGTCAGATGCTCAGCACCAACCTCTGCTTGTATAGAAGCACCGAGATAAAGTACGAGTATATTTGAACATGAGTTCAGCATTGAGCTGGATTGATAATTATGCAGTCTCCTCCCACAGAGAGCTCAAAATATGGTCAGGGCTATGAACTGAGCTGAAGTCAGCAAATTATTTCATTAAAATCTCCTGAAATCTAATAATTGAAAATGCCTTTGACCATTATTGACCTGAGCTGGATTTTAACAAGTGAACTGGTTGTGATTGGCTCTCCAGACCGTTAATGATCCTCTGAGTCATGCAGTTAAACCATAGGCGTCTTTCTTCTTTCTTCTTCTTAGTTAACTAAATAAAAGCTCTAATCATGATCTCATTAAAGACCTTAACAAAAGTCCATCAATTTAATCAAGCAGCTTTTTTTTTTTTTTTTTCCTGGTGCTGATCCCCCTTTTTACAAAGTAGTTAACACATCTTTTTTGATTGTAGGAATCCATACAAATTAGCTTTTCAAAGAGATCCTCAACTTACAAGAAATCGGGGCCTCAAAGAGTCATCTTTACTTGAAAGTCGTAGCATCTGTTTGGAATGAAGCCTTGTTTTGGCTGATTTTTTACTGCTGGATTTTTACTGGATTTGTTTCTACCACTGCAACTCAGAGATGTCATATCACTGTAGGTCAGGTCAGAATTAAGAAGAACACTAGATACACCGCCATAAAGTGCTGAACACTGAGCAGCATTTAAAAACAAGCCTCATTTTAAACATGGAGCGCTTCTGTGATCAYGGGGATGATTCATAGGCGCACACACATACATACATAACCACGAGCAGTGTTCAAAAACTTAAGGATCTAGCTTCCAGTCTTCATCCCACGTGCACCCTTCGTTTCAAAATTGTCCTTACTCTTTAGCTTTTCCTTCCTCACATCCTCAGTCTTTTTTCCAATTTTGTTATTAACTTGGAAAACTGAAAGTTGAAGTTTAAACTTTACTTTGATCTGAGACATCAGAACATAAACAACAGATGCAAATACTTCTTTGGTGACCACAGATCTATCTGTAAATATACTGTTGAATCAGAGCTAAAAATAATTGCATTCTGTGTTATTTGGCRTAATTCATCTCTTCACTTTTATACGCTGGGAAAACACAGAAAAATTGTTGATATTTATATTGATAAATTTAAGTAATTGTGATTCTAAGATGTGTTATAGTTAGCTCATAATATATCTTGTTGCAATAGGGGAAAATTCTAATCTTTACTTTAATGTATCTAAAAATGGTAGAATTTTGCCCTCTATGTTTTCTTTTCTCCATAAGAGAAAAGTATGAGTCACTATATAAAGTTTGCCAGGATTGGCCCACTCAACTCACCTCTTTTACAAGAATATTCCTTTAGATTTGGCGATGTGGATACAGCCTAAGTATTTTATTTCAGTATTTCCTTTATCCTGGGAGTTGGCTCTGTTCAGTATTAATGTTGCCCTCTTCACTAACGTGTACCGAGCAGTTATACCATTATTACTTTAGAGATGACTGTAGAAATCTTAAACTACTAAAAAAGTAGCCAACCTAAACCTAAAATWAAAAAAAAAAAAAATTACCTTACCACAGTACCTTATAACAGTATTGCTCCTTTGTAAAATATGCTGCCAAATACATACAGATTTAATAGTGGCAAAAATATATATATATTTTTATATATATATAAAATATGTATATTTGCCTTTTATCATTTATAATAGGCAAGTTACAGAACATTCACTATCTTGTAGGTAAAGAATACTCTGCAGTATAAAAGCAGTATGTCAAAAAAATAGTATTTATTATATAAATGGAAAAAAACATAAAAGCATTTAAAAAACCAACCTATTAGGACAATAATCTCAAGATCAGACTTCCAAGGAGATCTTTGGCTCCCAATTAGAATTTCTAAGCCCAAGGTAAGTACCTGAATTCTTTATATGCTGAGAATGGCTTATTAGGCTCTTAAGAATAGGATTCAGGATAAGCATCCTGAGCAGAAGTTTCACTCAYGGCAGCCAGCAGAAATGGGTTTATACTCGAAATCTTGTGTCTTGCTGAGTTTAGGCCCACAATGCATGGTTACGTATTTCCATCTGAACTAACCATCAAAACCAGTTGCTTAGGTATAGCCAGCTCATTTAAATGTCCTTGATTTTTTAAAGATATAATAAAAGACTAAAACATGTGACTTTGATTCCCTCCACATTCCTCTTTTCTTCCAGGACAGAGCTCTCCCTATAGAAATATGAATTTGAATGGGACAAAAGCGTTCTCCATCCTCTATGCTGAAGCAGGACCACAGTGCCATAAATAGCACAAGATTCATAATGCTAAAGAGAAAGTGCCCATGCGGGAGTATGATCCTGCAGCCCAGTGATACAGAGGTTCCTTTCTCTCAGACGTCCTAAAGACTCATCCCTTTTCCCAAGAACGTCTATGCATTTTGCAAGAAAGAATCTTGAATAAATACACAGTTCATTTTCCTCCCCTACTAAATAGGCAATTAAATTACAATGATGATGCTATTGTATTTCATGGTGAATTCTGTATTTTGAATGTGTATTAGTCAGTCTCTGAATACATTTTTACAACATGCTGGTAAAAATCTACTAGCCTGAAGGTTTCTCAGAGGCTCAGTGATCCCATATGGAGTTGTAAAATGCTTAAATTTAAGCGCCTTCATTCCACTGAAATTGCAGTGTAGACATCTGAAGATTTCTGGATCTGTGGCTAAGAGGCGTATTATGCTTCTATACCTAATTTACACAGATTTATTAGTTTGGTACAATTCAAAGCAGAGAAATTAAGAAAAGTCATCCAAGCATTTTCTGCATAGTGATTTGCAAAAATATTCTTCTCTATTGAAATATTTTGATTCCAGAAGTTATCACCTCCCACATCTGCAAAAACTACATAGCATTCATCTCTGGCAAGCCTATCTTCCAAATAAATCAGAGTAACTAATTACATACTCAGGCTACACTGGACATCATGCCTGGGACATTTTTTTAGAARATAGAGGTAGCTATCCTTAAAGATTCAGCAGCATTAATGGGCCTTGGGTTTCTTTGAAACTATCTACTTGTGTGCACAGATGTCCACATGCAATTGCAGAAGATCACCTGAGATCAGAAACACCCACCAGAACCACTCAATCCTGAGTCATTCACATGTTCAACTCTAGAAGAGATCCAGCCCCCACTTTTACGAAAATACTTTATCTATACAAAAGAGGCATTGAAAGGGATAGCAAGATACAGCCAATACAAACAGATTTCAAATGAACTGCTTTTTATCAGTCATCACTTAAATGAAATAGAGCTTCCTGGTTTCCTTTTTTTCAAATAATGTGGTTTCTGATGTGGTGTCCACTTGAAAGTGGTATTATCAGCCTATGATTACCTACATGGGTTATGACTATGGAAATAAAGCTGACATCAGAGTMTAGATTTCACATGTAAAAGATTTCATTATGTTTCAAAAAATCCATTTAGTTCTTCTACAAGKCTGCTGGTCACTCTGTAAGAGGGCTTTTGTTTCCTGTGATGCAGATAAAGAATATGGGAAATAAAAATATCAAACTATCAGATTTCAAGAATGCAATTAAACCTCTCACCTTCAGCAGTGACAACAGGATTACTGCTGAATATGTTCATCTAAGTGTCTCTTTCAGACATAGCTGATATGACTTGGCAGTATAGAGTTAAATCATCAAGTGATATATAGCATCACTGTGCTTTGTGAATTTATTGTCAAGGTTTGGGGACAGCATTGAAAAGTTGGGGAGCTGCAGATTTCAAAAAAATGCACAAATGTGTTGTACACATCCACCTCTTTCTAACAGATAAGTAGTTTTCATAGGTGAGTTTTGCTGGCCGACAGGAAATTTCTGATTTTTGCCTACTGTAACAAATGCAGGTCCAAAATCTATGAAGAATCTATCAGTTTAGTGCTTGAACTGTAATATTTTTTTTAAAATTCACTGTTCGTTTTGGAGCTGCAGTCATATATGTCCAAATATATCACATATGCTATAACTGCTCTGAATTAAGAAAAAACAATTTATAATTTCCAAACTGACAGTTTTAATGCTTGTAGCATGCTTTGAGTTTCAACACTGCACTTTACAGCTTGATGACAGCAAACAGACTGAAATCTGCTGGAATTTCTCCCATTGGAGTGTAGATGATATTATAAGCAAACACCTTTCTGATAGCCTTTCTCTATATTTCAATTTTCTTTGACTTTTTTTTCTCTTTCTGGGTCATTTATAGATGTCAAATGATAACCTGACATTAAAGCAAATGTGGAAACTTCCCTTTCCCTTCCTCTTTCCCATCCTCTTTCTCTTCCCTTCCCTTCCCATAGAAAACAGGTCTATATGTTTCTTCCTCTTTCTTTCATCCTAAATGAAAGTACTTCCAAACCATCAACTCTGATATCAGAGCAGTATGTAAACCTATTATTTGGTCTTTTGTAGTACAAACATAATTTGAAAACAAACAAAGCCACTGGCACAATATTTATTTGGCTACAGGAAAAAAGTGGAAAATATAGGGCTAGTATGATCCTACATCCCCAAATCAGATCCCTCAGTCTGACAGTAACTGGAATGCTGCATGAATAACTAATAAATTGAGAATTTGTCATTCATTACCCTAGTCTTTATTGTCAGTATCTTTTATTTTAAAGTATTATTGACTGGTTTCTTAATCTGTTTTTGCCGTGCAATTTATATGATTCATCTTATTAATTTATGCATTGTATTTCCCCTATGAAATGTGATCCTGCATACTATATTTGCCCTCTTCCCTCCCCAAAATGTGAGATTTCCCAGAAGGTTTTGGAGATGAGAGTTGCTATAGTATACTGGCATTAACCTTTGAGGGGCTTTAGGAACATTTAAAATCCTGTCCTCAGGCATCAGATTGCTGGACTTACTCTATACTTGGTGRTTTCCATCTGCAGCTGATCCTGGAACAGCTTCACTTAGAGGGGAATTGGCAGTCCGGTTTGACAGTGGGCATTCAAGATATTTTCAATGAGTATTTATTTGAAAGAGAGGAATGACATTGAGAAGCTGACAGAGAGGTTGTTTTTCCTCTGGTGTCAACTGCCAAGAACATTTGTGTTAAGAAGTTATGCTGGCTGAATTTACAGGATAAATGTAGTTGCTGGGATTTGCACAAAAAGACGTATCCAACCTCACAGATTCCAGTACTATTTTGCAATCTCTGATGAAGCAAATCCTATATATTTGCATTTCATTATTTAAAGCATATAGTTTCCTCTCCTGTCATCTCTCCTTTCTCTCTTCTTTCCTTATAGTCTAGTTAAAGCTTGCCTTTACTTTATGGCTATCCGCCCAATTATCTATCCTGGATCTACAAATAAGCAAAAACATTTTTCACTATCTTTCAGCACTCTGTYATCTCTTTTTACACAGGGAACTCCTGTCCCCATCTTAGTAAAAACACAATTAACTTCCTTCAAAACCAGCTTACTTTAATACTGTGGAAACAAGAGTGAGATTGTATTTAATGGAAGAATGAACTTAAGTTGAGAAGCTTTTTATTGAAATGCATCGTCATGGAGTATATTGTCTTTACTGTATCTGCCTCCTGSGGGTCATTTGGATTAGATGTTTTCTGTTTGAATTAAACACTTAACAAAAGAACTATTCTCCTGTCTGTCCATGGAGCTCTATCACGCAAATCCCATTAATACCATTTGAAATTACATAGTTAGCATCCTTAAGTCGCATACAGAACTGCTACCGATGTTAGTGGGAACACTATACTTGTATAGACAGAGGCTAATCTATGGCCCTTAAATTCTGGAGGAAAAAANAAAAAAAAAAAAAAAAAAAAGAGAAGGAGAGAGAGAGATATCAAAGATTCAATTACAACAGAAGAAAGAAACTACAAGTCTGATGCTGCTTCCATTACACTGATTTGGATTTTTATGACTTCTTCTCAGCCTCCTTCACTAACCGTTAAGTTATTAAGACACTTCAAGAGCRAGAGGAACATTTTACTTCATGGAGAAAATTATGATCCTAAAATGTAAGCAACTGATGAAGAAATTTATGAAATGTTAGTGCATGATGTTTTTGTATGAATCTTTATTTTTCTAAATAATACTTCTACTATTGTTATTCAAATTTAGGACCCTATCTCAACTCTTTGGCTCAGCTGAAGACAGYAGAGTTGATCTGTGCCAGATAAGGATCTGCCTTATAACCAGCAGCTGGTATYTTATGTCTATGACAAGTGGGACACTAGATGAAAATTACCTTGAGTAGTCTGTACAAACAAGTTGCAAATAAAATCCAGTAGATTCTTCCTGAATGTAAATAAATATTTCTTATCATTAAACTATTGCATTGCAATTTGCTTTCTTGTTGCATAGGAATAGACTCTGGTTCAGCATGGTGGCTTCCATCAACAGCTATGGTCAAAAAATCCACAATGGAAATCTGAGGATAATTTTATGAAATAAATTGAAATTTTTGTAACCTTTCTTTTTTCCTTTTGCATCACTGGCTTGGGAAAAAATTAGTAGGCCAAAGAAGAAGGTAAATAAAAAAACACACTGGGGAATCAGAGTACTGGTAATAAAATATTTTCTTAAGAATTTAAAAAAGAAAAAACAAGAAGACATAAGGTTGGCTATACTAATTTATGACAACAGCTTATCTTGTTCAGAATCCTATTTCTGATAATAACCAACAGCAGAAGCTATACAAATGCAGAAAATATACAAGTTATCTGTCTTTTGGTATATTCTCCCAGCTACCTACAGGTTAGGAATTTCTTAAGTTAAATTCAGATATAGGTAATTGTACTTGATAACCGCTGTTGGACCCAACCCTCATGCATTTATCTAACACCATTTTAAAACATTTAGATTTTGACCTGCACAACATCCTGYGGTAGTTATTTCCATAATTCAATTTTGTGTTATGAGAAAAAGTACTTCCTGCTGTTTGTTTGTCCCCCAGGGAAAAAAGGACAACTGCAAATGTGCTGTATTTGGTGTATGACCACAGCAACAGGTCATGCTGTTGTGGGAGACGCTTGCAGCAGTATGCAAAAGAGGTACCGATTCTGACCACAGTTATGCAGCTAGGAGGGTGAGGGAGCGTTCACAGCACTGTCCAGAGATTGAGCTGAAATTTTGCAATGGAGGGAAAGCAGAAGCTTGTGTTCAAAACGTGTCTTCCAGTTCCTCCTTTTGTCAATATTCTCTTTCCATTTCTGTATATCTGTGCAATACAAACCAATGCCAGATGTGTATCCACATGCATCCAGTGAAAAAATTTAAAGTGACTAAAAAAAAAAAAGGCTTTATCTTACGTACATTCCACAGAGGAGCCCCAGCCTGATATTGAAATACATGAACAGGAAATTATAAGGATCCAAAAGGCAGACCAGAATAGAGCCTGTGGTGTAGCAAGTAGCATGTTTTCATACGCTGTGGTTTGTCCTTTTTGAAGTGGTTATGTAATGAGACAAAAATATCCCCATGTTTAGATAGTAAACATACATGTAAGACTGCCGTTACTGAATTTTCACTTTGAAGAGTGTGACTTGCTGAATGAGCAGCTGCTGCAGCCTGACACCCTCACACCTTCCCTCTCTGAAAACAAAAAAGCAAAAAAGTGCTTTTTCTCAAACTTTTATGCCAGGCGTTTATTTACCAAATACAAAACAAACGCAGTGCATTTATTTTTCCAATGTCCAAACGATTAAATTTTCACACTATAAAACTGCTAACCACAGAATTTGAAATCTGTAGCTGCTCTAATAGAACATATTCAAAGTATTTTCAGACAGAAAATATGTCTTCGTATCCAAAGTCTGAGGAATCTACTCCTCTATGGAGGAGTTTCACAAGCACTGATTTTTAACAAAAAAAAAAAAAAAAGGCATTCACCAAATACCTAGTATCTCTATGGGTTAAATTCCTGGGACTTTTCCCAAGCTCAAAAAAGGAGGGTAGGGCACATGGTAACAGGTAGCAAATGCTGGCTATATTACTTTTGGCTGGATGTAAAGCTTCTGGTAAGTAATAGATAAAATATGAGACTGCAAGTAATTGAGGGAGATAGGGGRACAGAAATACTGCTCTGAGTTTCCTACTCAGACTCATTCTAGAACCTGAGTGCCTGAAAAGTGTAAAATAATGACAAATAATTGCAGCTGAAAAGATCTCTAGCATTTGGGAATCTGCATTAGGCATTTTCATATTGTCGTTCTTTTATTTGTTGCATTACGTCAAGTAGCTGAAATCAAATCTGGGCTCGAGTGTCTCAGCCTCTGCAGAAGCAGGTCTTGCCAGACATGCCCTGTAATAAAGGACTGGCAATGTAAAGATGAGAAAAAAGGAGAAGGAGGTAACGCTGATAGACATGAGTGGTTACGCATTTAGCATCATATCTGCCTTTGTTCTTGTTATTTCAGAAACAAGGGTATAACAATGGCAGCAGCAATCCATATAAACTACAGGTCAAATCAGAGAGAAGCTGCTGCGCTGAAATTTCCTACTCTTTATTCTAATTATATTATCGTTATATAAATGTTATACGTTATACCATACGTATGTATGTACCTACATACAAATATCCCTTTTTGGGGACAACTCCCCTGAATCAATTATAATGCATGAAAGTGAACAAAGAATTTCATGTCATCTAATTCAGAATGAAAATTTAATCGTGTGGCTAAGTAAATACAGAGTCTAATGAAAGACACACACTCGCACTGGAATGGGTCAGTRAATCACCAACGAAGAGAAAAAAAAGGAAAATTTAGTCCTTACTGAGGCAAGGAGATGTTTACCAGGGAGCCAAGAACAAGTGGTAACACCTAATAAAACAGAAAGAATTTTGCGTCTTGAAGGAAGTGAATGAATTCTTATTTCAATTAAGAGGAATAGTGAAACTAATTCCTTTAGTTAGAAGGAAGGAAATGGATTAAAGAGTGAGAGACAAAAACCTAGACTCTGAAGAAGGCTTCMAGAGGACAGTGCTGCAGAACTGACATGCGTCACCAGGCAGTATATGGTATGTAACTAAAGGACATGCTCCTGCAAGACCTCTCTAACGGAAAGCTCTGAGTTTTCCAGCAGAGGCTCCCAAACTGTRTTGCTCTGTTTTATGCCTCCTGAATAAAGACTTATGCCCTGAATACCACCTTCTTGGACACTGAAAGCAAGTCTACTAGGCAAAGGGATAAAGCTCTGTCTGGCATAGCAGRTTAAGTGTACTTTCTCTTTCATTTCTCTATGTATTTAACAAAATTGTATTCTATATTTTGAATACTATGCCTCTATCTAAATTTTATCYTCAGATGGCTCAAAGTAAGTATTATGTTAAAGTATCTGGATAACAGGTACCTCTTTAGGAGGTATGGAAATTTTATAAATTAGGGAACTGGATACATTTTAACTACCTTATCTCCACAGTATTTCCTCTAATATATTCTATTTCCTCTACTATATTCAAAGAATAATAGAGCACATCTCAGCTTCATGAGCCAGGGGCAAGTTCCCACTACAGTCAAGAGAGGCAAAAACATCCTTTAGCAAGCAAGGAGGCTTATTAGCACRCAGCAGGATATTGGGGTATATATTTGAGTCCTAAAAGTCAAAAGGAGCACATGACAGATACTTTACAAAAGAGTACAGATCTGAATATTATTCAGACCATCTATTCTAGGGATCTTACACTCACATCTTTGTAGGTAGCCTCACAGTATAGCTGATTTTAGTTGCCCTGTCTCTCTTCACTGACTATATGAGGCTTAAATGCCCAGAGTTGGGCAGTATAAATATTATGTTTCTCTTGCCTGTWCTGGGTGTCCAATCAAATATTAACTGAGCTGGAGTAATTACAGCTTGTTTTGCTAGCTCCTTTGTCATTTCAAATAAGGCAGCTTTTACTATCTTCTGACTTAAGCTGYTAGAAAAGGTGATCATCTGACATTACCTTGGGTTACCTTGGGTTAATAGTAATCACTGCAGGACAGTGTTGGGCRCACTGATCCTTGGAGAGACAGAAAAAAACAACTCGTGATTGTCCGAGACAGGCRTGATGGAAACAGTCCTTTTACAGTGCCAATCTGAACAGAAAAAACAGCTCAGAAACTCCTGCGGTCTAAACCTTACTGTGCCACTGTCTCTGTTTGGCTTCTCCATGCCTTAGTTTCCTTTCAGAAAAAAATGAGGATTAACTTGTGTTTATATCTGAAGAAAATAAATCCTGGCCACCAAGTGTTCCCAACAGGCCTTTATTATTCAGCAGTACTATTTGCAACTTTTGTACCAACAAGGGCCCATGAAGTAACTTTCACATAGAAAAGCTTTTAAAATTACTTGTTACAGAAGAGTGACTCTCAAAACTCAGTAAATCAGGAAAACAAAACACATTTTTTATTCCCTTGTAAAAAGCTCAAAATACATCTTGAGRTATTAGGCCATTCATAGCAATGTTCTTAAAACAGTCAAAGGGTATGTTTTGACTTAAAGCAATTATATTTCTGTGGCCAATAAAGGCTGGCAAATACAATCAGCTTTTAGGCATATTTTTRTATTTGGCTATGCCTATCAATTGGTTCCTGTGTTTTTTAAGGCACTTAAATTTAGCCTGTGAATGAAATGAAAATCAYTATTTGAAATTAATAAGAAGTCTCTAGTATACTTAAGGCAGGGAATATGCAGGCTTTATTTGGACACRTTTGACAAGGATACTACAAACTAGATTTTCTAGCAAATACAATCAACATAACGCAAAGGTATTAAAAAAATAAAAGAATGGAGCAGCCTATGTGGTTTGTGTATTCTTATACAAAGAGACAAACCTATGATGATTTTTTTCCAAAAATTTTGATATGGATTTACTTTAAGAAAGATAAGATAGCCTCATGTTACAGTTCTAATAGACTGGGCTCTATGTCTGGATTTGCACAGGCTTGCACTCTAACCTTGGGTAAGTGAGAGCATTGAATTTTCAAAGTGGGTACTAATTGAAGTTATTATCAGTTTAATGTCCTCCTCTGTCTTGCATTTTCAAATCTTTATGTATTTCATTCAAAAATTAGATTATCCAAAATTACCGCCATAGGAAATATGAGTTTAATCCACTCAGTAACTACCAGACTAATTAGCAAAAYACTGAAATGATTGGATTGACTAATCTAGCCTTTCAGCAAATGAAATTTTCGCTAGCTGAAAAAATTAGATAAATACATAACTATTGCACAGAAAAGTTGCTTTCTCGAATGTGCATAAGTCTATCAGTCTATCACSTGCTGTGAGGTGTTAGATAATCTCTAACAACAGAAACCTATGGACCTGGTTGCCACTGATGACGCTCAGCCTTGTATTGCCCACAGTTTAAGGACCTGATCCACTAATTGCCTGCGTTCTCTGTCACTTCCTTTTGCCAGTTTCTGAGCAGAAGTGGCCACAGCTGGTATTAGGTTGAATTCCATGCTGGCGTACCCCCAGCYGTCTGCTGCGTTGGGTCCACATACGTATGGGGATCTCCAGCTTGAACAGCTAGATAAACTTACCTGTAACTAGAAACTGAAATACTCTCCTTAWCCACGGTCATCTAAGCGTATGCAGCAGCAGAATCTTGAGCATCTATGTACATTTTAACCATCAAATATTACTTTACTACCTCCAAGTGCCTGAAGTAAATTGGACTTCTAAATATCAGTATATTTCATTATCCACTTCAACTGAGTGAAGTAAGTTCTATATCCTCTTGAAAAGTATCTGAACTTCGAAGTGCTTCTTGAATGGACTTACAACTTTAAACATGACTAGTAATTTCAAAATAAGTCTAAAATCTTTCAAATACTCAAATTTATTGTATAAATGCTTGTTTATTTGACAGATGATTGGAAAACCTTGCGCAAACTAGCTAAAAAACAACCCCCACATTGCTCATTCCATTAAAAATTCACTTATAATATAGATCAATGTCTAAACCAACAGGCAAAAATTCAAGTCTGAAAATAACCACACTCAGCTTTACCTTTTGGTAATAGCATCATGATTGCTGTTTACTTGCCCTTGTGTTATATATATCACAGAACATCAGCATTTAGAGGAAATCAATTTAAAACACATGTGTAATCACAAAATTTTTTAAAAAAATGCATATGTGTAGATGTATAGTATGCATCACATTAAGCCAATTCAAGCCAATTTCAAGTTTTAGATTATATATCATTTGTATATATATATATAATATATATACATACACATACCCAATACTTTTTATGGCTGAGTTATCTGCRGTGACTCAGTGTTTAGTAGCTTGTTTTCGAGATTTAAAAGAAAATATGCATTTTCATCCTTTTGCTAGCAAAGTTGATAAAAATGTATTAGAATAATTATGATCCCTTATACCATGCCAGAATATGTAAATTGTACCTGGTACCTTTACTCATTGATAGAAGAGTCCAATAATTTTCAACCTTAATAGTCTCTTCCTTAATAGTCTCTCTAGGAGAGACTATTATCTGAAAAGATAATCCCTATCTTTTCAGTAATGTCACTGATAACTATTTATGTTAATGAAATCTAAAATGCAATCCTCACTGTAACATTATCTAATTAGGTAAAATGTAAGATATTCCATCAAATTCATAAAAAAAATATTTAAATGATAAATTTCTATTGACTTAAAATATTTATGGAAAAGCATTTTTTTTTCAACTTGGGCTAGAATGGATTCACAGATAAAATAAATTCAATGTGTGTAGTGATTTATTCTCCACTTCAAATCCTTGTGAAGGAACTTCTGCTGCCACCCATAATCATAGAAAGCCAGGGCAGAAAAGTGTCGCATTGCTGGAAAGTATTAAGTCTCAAAGTCAAAAAAAAAAAAAAAAAAAATCTAAAGTGCAGGAGCAGTATTGAGACCACAAAGAGTGGGATCCAATTTTTCCATGAAAATATTCTGTTTGATTATGGAAAAAAACATTAATTTATCCTGTGTCTTAGGTGCATTCCTTTGAAATGGGTATTATAACTGCCTGTCTGACAAAAAGTCTCTTAGGGGTCCAGAGGAACTTAGACATTACAGTGTGAAGAGGTGTGGAGATTCCTGAGTTAGATACACCTCTACTCTTCGTATCAGAAAACAAGTTCTCTTTCACCTTCCAGAGAGGAGGAATTTTATTTCTAGAGCATAGGCCTTAAGTCTGCAATCCAGCATTGCAGTTCTGATGCTCCCTTAAACATACAGTARACCTCCACGCTTTAAAAAGAGTAAATAGCGACGCAGTGCTGTGCTGCACTGAGCACAGTGCACTTCAGAGGCCAGGGGCATGCAGAGAGCCTGCTAAAAGCATAAACACTTAAGATGTGACTTTAATAGATCATCAGATCCACAGTCATGTATCCTGAGAATTGCTGCTTTCTCTGATACATACCGCAAAAGACTTCAGTCTGTGTGTGTTTTCCATTCTCATTGCTATGGTAGAAAATCACCCCCATAGCAGTATGACAGTATCTCAYTTAAACAGTCACTCCTACAGACAAGGGTRTAGAAAAATGACTTTTAATTTTTGGAGGTTTATTTGTTTAAAATCGACCCATTTAAAGTTCTTTCTTACGGTTAGCAAACTGAAATAATTCAGATTCAGTGGGAGAACRTTAGAGGTTTTGGCCACTGAATAGTCTGGGTGCTGAGCCTACGTTTGACAGGTGAAGGYAGAGTAAAACCTCTCTCTGATGCAGCCAAAGCTGGGAATATAACATCAGCCTTTTTTCTTCAGGTAAGTGGCATCATCAGATTATAGGGAGGGCACAGTGACTCTGCACTGGTATTAGGAAGAGTGCTTAAATGCCTTTGTGAATCCAAGCACGTAAAAATCTATGTAGTTCATTTCTGGAAAACTGAAGCAAAGGAAGATGTTCACAAATTTTTTTCTTTCACATTTTATTTATTAAACAGTTTGGCTAAAAACAAATGGTATTTTTTAAATAAAAGTGTATCTAAATCCCCTGTGGTGCGTTTAAGCCCGGGTGGGTCTGGGAGGTCTATTCCTGCACCATCAAGCTTAAGATCTATCTATCCATAGCCCCGTTCTTTCAGTATCTCACTTTCTTGAATGAATTTATCTAGGCAAYGCTTTTTGAAAGTAAGAAAATGCCATTATCCACATTTTTCAGATGGGAAACCTGAATTGTCAAGTTTCAGGTTCTTACAGTAAGTTGATTAAATGAAAGTAAGCTGGAACTTTGTTTGCCTCATCTTGCGCGGCTAAGGTGGTGTTCGTCCATCAGACTGCAGAGGGGATAGCAGTCAGCTACTGAACTTGTCCTGATGAAAGCCCACCAGCAATGTGCTAATCTCAATATCACTTCTGATTGGAAAGCAGGTGATAGAAATACAACAGCTAACAGAGAAATTTKACTGGTGCACTAGACTGGGGAAATGTATTCTTTTACCACATGTCAGTCCTATAAAATCAATGCAATTGTACAAAATCTAGAAATTTGGATGAATTACATTATTATACAAATGCAGTAATTTTGGGATCAAACAACTAGACTCTAAAATCYCAGATGGCACAGGTGTATCTCACATTTTGCCAGAGGATTCAAACTATTCTGACAGCTAGAATAAAATTTKCTCAAAATAAAACTGACATTAAAATGCAAGAAACAAACCCAGACACGTACAAAATGAGTATTAGGGAGCTTCATAGATTCATACTATAAATATGTTGTACAGAGCTGAATAGCCAGAAAAAAAAATAGTTTAACTAATACAGAAAAAAACAAGATATTTCTTATCTCCACATAAGTCCACAAGTTTCAGTGAGTTTTATTGCTTGTCTGCCTGTTGTATTGGAATTTCTCGAGTGTTGAAATACCATGAAGCAAACACTGAGAATGCTTAAATTTAACAAAGTCAGCTTATCAAAGAAATCTTAAGAGTAATTCTGTAATACAACTAATTCTGTGAATTAGTTGTTATAACAGGTAAACACTACAAAAATGATCCATGAAATATCTTTCATTTGAAATCAGTATCAGTTTCATGATACACATTAGTATTTCCTCAATATGTATGAAAAAAATGCAGAAATGAATTTACTGGCATATTTTATCTATTCCATTGAGCTAAAATGGTATGCTTAGTAAGCTCTATAAATGAATAAAAAAATGCTTAATTTGACCATTTWAAAATGCAAATATTAACCTCTGAAATGAAGAAAAACTGTGATTAACTGTCAAACCTAGACATACTCTAAAGGCTTTTAAATAAAAGATGGGATAACATGGTTTTGTTCTTCAAACATAATTTTTCTGAAGATCAGTAGATGCAAAGACACTTATAGAGAAAAGAAAAATCAGCTGTGTCTGTTTCTCTTGGAAATCTTTGCTAGTCACCAGCATTACCCTGTCAGTGTATGGAGGAGACATAGCGCTGTCTCCTWATTAGTCTGGCAGGGTTGGGATGGGCAGGCGGTGCTGCAGGTCAGCAGCTCTGGCACCAGAGCTCGCACAGCTCTTGCTGAGCCTCTCAGTATTAGCTGAGACACGAACTACCCGTTAGACAGCAATCTGTCTAACGTCTGCTGATGGAGCTGCATCTGGAGATTGGTACCTAGAAATCTTTGCAAAATGCAGAGCTGTAAACTGAAAAAAGCCTGGCTGAAGTCTAAGATACCTGCAGAAATGTCCCGCTTTTRGGTGATCTGCACTTTGCAGTATAGCGGCAGCTGCAGAGACCAGCAGGAGCTACAGGCGCCCGCGAGGCTGGGGGCTGCCCAGCGTGCCGGGGGGTGCCTCCGCCACGGCAGCCGTCAGCACGCAGCACGCCGTCCCCTCCGCTGACAGCCAGTCTGACGAGAAAATGAACCCGGGCCACGCTGCTGACTCCACCGCTCCAAATCCAGTGCCCGCAGGAGCTTGGAGAGCAGGAGGACCGCGCTTGTGCTGCTGTGCTAGGAAATGACACTAAGGGAAAGCTTTCTGACCATCTGAATTGCATGAGCATGCAGAACTTGCTGAGGTCAAATCCTTAAAAAATTTGACTCTCACTGGAATGTAAATACAGAACATCAAGCATTCTCTGCCCTACTTCCTCTCCTAAATAATGYGTCTATAGACACATACAGCAAAGATACCACTGGTTTCAAAATGTATATCCTAGCTAGTCCAGCCAAGGGGTAAGACACTTGGAGAGTACCCAACAGCATAGGATTGTCACATCTGCACTTAGAAAAATAGGGAGAAGTCCAAGCCTGGAGGTGAGATGCACCATGAAAAGTAAGAAATTCTGTTCTCTGCACCTCCTGTGAGAAATCAGCATTCAGGGAACACCACRAAGACTGTAAATACGGACACAAGCATCACGAAAATCCTCACACTGCCTTTCTAAGTTAGGGAAGACATGTCATCCTGGTGGAGATCATGGAGCTGAGATTTCCTGTTGAAATACGCCTGTCTAACATCCAAACTTGTTACTAAGGCTGGGCACAGAGGCTCCCAGATTGGMTCCCAGAGGTGCAATCCCTAGTTCTTTACTCAGCCAAAATGCCCTTTTGGTTCCACTTGGCCATTCTGCTGAGGCAAATACRGTAAAGCCATCCATGAAAGCCATAAATAGGCCCTCTGACACACTTTGGCGTTCCCTCTATGCATCCATCTGACATAGCCACSCATTAGTGGCCTAAAGGTGACCATTTTCAGCTGAAATGCTAATGGCCATCTTAAAGTGATCTTTCCTWGTTTCCATAGAAATATGCCACTTAAGGAAAGGTGGACTGACTAGTAGAACTATGCTAATTATTTGCTTTTTCAGTCCATTGATGCCATTTTGCATATTCTTTCATTCAATCCGTTAAAAGTCTCCTGTTGCCTCTGGGCAGTCATTGGGCTGTGGGGAAAGGTAAACACTGAAGTCTTTATTCTTCTGGTAGCTGACAGCTTCACTCATTGAGGAATGAAAAAAATTGTCTTTTTTTTTCCCTTCTTGTCAAATAACAATAGAGTTTGCATTAGTCACAGCGAACATGGAAATCTGCCCAGAAAAGAAAGTAAGCAATGCCCCAGTAGAAACATAATAAAAATGTCCATTAGGCTTTTGGAAATGACCCTTAACTACCATCCAAAGCATAATGAAATTGGCAAAAGGAGAAAAGTAAGGTCTCACTTTGGTTTCAAATGACCTACAAACCTTGTTAAAATGGATCAGCAGTGGCAAATATGGACTCTGCCAAAGTTCTTTGGCAACAGGTCCCAAAAAATCTGAAAGAGAGTAGCTTTCTATAGAAAAAAAAGCAAGTTTTCTGGTAAGGTTAGCTTCTGTCAATATCTCTCACACTACAGAGAGAAAATTCTTTTTGGCTTGTTTTCTTAATAAGACATCTCACTGGATTTATTTCATCTGCGGTGCATGGGATCAGATCCTACAGTTCTTTATCCAGATAAAATCCAGATGAAATCAATGAGAGGTTTGCCTTGTGTAAGGAGAACAGGACTGGACTTTCTGGAGCAATGACTGTATGTTAGTTTAAAAAAAAAACAACCAAACAAAAAACTTTTTTTAGAGAATACTCCTGTATTGCACTTGCTATACAGGAGCATACCATTTTTATGGTATGAATTAATAATTGATCAATTAATAAACTGATAAACTAGAATTAAGAGCAGGTTCAACCCTGCATTAAACCAAACAAAAAATACTGAAGCCCAATTCTTCATATAAAAGTACCTGTTYATGTCTGTGAGAAGGTGGGATCAGGAGTTTATCTTAGATTTCCTTCTAAAAAAATACACTTCAACTAAGTACAGGCTGTGGGTTTGTACAGGAGTTAATCACTTTAGTAATGGAGGAGGCCCTTAGCTAACTGTTGCTCTCAGGTCTTAAAACCTGTTGAGTTGTCAAAAATTCAATATTTTGATGTCAGAATATGAACAAAAAAATCCTACCCTATTTCTTTCTAGAACAAATGCAAGTAAGATCTCATAAAATTATCTTTACATGCCTTTTCATATTTTCAGTAAGAAAGCAATACTGGCGCAGCAAGGTGAAGGAGGAGTAAACAAATGTTTTGTTGAGACTGGTGTGGTTTCTTTATGATTCTGTCSAGCTGATTTTCCTTTAGACAGTCCTGAGGACTCTATCGTGTGATTAAAGTCAACAGTAATTGTAGTGAGAGCATGGTTTTCAGGACCGAGCCATCACATTATGACAAAGCAATGTGATTTTCCCTGAAACTCTGTGTTTGTACAGGCCTTTATTCTTTCTGTGTCCTGCTCTGTTTGTGGACCATGACTGCAGAATTTTAATGAGCCCCATGCAGAGCTCTTTTCAGGGCTGCCTTTGCAAAGAGGCATGTCACACTCAGAAACTCCTTGTCTGCCACTGCTTTATTGTTCTGTGCACAAGTTTAAGTCTATCTTGATCCTCTTCCATACATTTCCCTGCTCCTACTGTAGAGAGCTGATAAATTGTCCATCTCCAAAGAAGTTCAGCTTGGCAGTTACTCTTTTTCATCTACCCTCTCTGTATTCCTTCCTTGTCAAGGGAGGTAAAACTCCCTTAGAAGTTTGCTAAACTACAGAATTCAAATACAGTATTGTAATCTGAGTGTTTCTGTCCTTGAGTTTAAGATTGAAGAAGATCTAAAACAAAGAGAAGATTTAGTTATAAAATTCAATCTGAGATCAGTCAAATGCCAGTGAAAACTTCTGAATCAGAGTAAACTACAAACAGAACTGTTAGTTACTGATTGCTCCAGAGATGTGTGAGGGATACTGCATAACTTAATAGTTTGACACTTTTTCCCCTTTAATATCATATGGCAATATATCRCTAAATATGGGGAAGTATGGTGCTCAAAAATAATTGTTGTGTACAAAGTGCCGCCTTGATTCTGCACTTCATGACTAGTAATAAAGCTCTGCTCTTCACCATGACTCTAAAAGCCACTGGGTCTGAGTACACGAGCTCTATATAGATACAGGAGGAGAAGATTCAATTCACAGTTGAATTATGTGCTCTTTGCTTGAATGTCTAATCTAGCATACGGAGAAGTTCAGAGACTGATGGGATCTCCCAGAGCACAGGTGCTCCTTTCAGGGCGCATAAATACATATGGCAATTCCATGATATGCAAACCATAAAGGCAGAAAATATTAGAAGTTATAAGCTTTCCTTACAGAGAAGGATTTTCTGGCATCCTTTAAATGTGATCGAAACACCAGGATGAAATCATGTGCTGATAGGCATTACACGCCTAATTAAAAAAGAAAAAGAAGAAGGAATACACTTAATTTCATCCCAGATTTAGCTTTAACTTTGTACAAATATTCTGGTATTATTATACCTTTCTTGTTCCCCTGAACTTCCTGCTCAGATTGAAAATGGAAGGGCCAGACAGTTCTTTTCTTCTCTAGRGATTTTCAGAGTAATTCTGAAGAAAGGAGCATTCATATTTTCAAAGTTGGTGCTGACATTCAACTATAAACGAGTGGCACGATCATCTTTAGTTCTTAACAGTCAGCTGAACAGGCCAAAATCCATAAGAAGTATCATCAAAGGCAAAAACTATTTTGTAATCGACAGAGGAAAAATCAGCATCARGGTGCCTGCTTAAGATAAGAAACTTCCATTATTTTTGTCGAACAGGAGCATCGATTAATAAGAGTGGCTTATTTTACATTGGTAAACTGAGTCAAACTCTAAATATTATGAATGAACACAGGGCAAAAATGCCTTTTGAAAAGCAATTTTAGAAAAATGTATTTTGATCCTATTTTACTCAGACATGTTTTTTCTTTTACAAAGCTTCGCTACTGTTTTACCTGTACTGAATACATTTTCAGTACATATGCCTTTTTAAGGTAAGTTCTGCTGATTCTTGGGTTCTTAAGCTAGGTCTTAGGGTTTGATGAACTGTATCTAAGAAAAGTGAGTTAGCTTCATTTCAGTACATAAAGATCCACATCCTTTGGAAAACACATTGCGATTTGCAAAACCAAAAAAATTTAAATCCTCAGCTTAGGTAAGCAGAAAAGAGAACGGACTTAACAAACGCCTGCTTAATGATAAAGCTGCTCAGCTCAGCTTATTACCAGTTAGCTATTAAATATACATCACAGTCATTCTTTAGCTAAGATATTTGTGAAGCAGATGGCTCCTATCAACAGAGTTAAAAATAAATAAGGACCTCCTTTGGAAACATCTGGTACTGGCAACCGTYAGAAACAGTGCCAAGTTACAAAATTCAAATACAGCACTGGAGTTTGAGTGCTTCTGTCCCCAGGTTTAAGACTGAGGAGAACAACAGGAAAGACCTAGCTATAAAATTCAACCTGGAATCAGGTTACGAATTCCTTCTCCAAGGTATTTGCTGGTTTGAGACCTAAGCATTGTTTTGTCAGAATTCTTGCTACTTTTGTAGTATATTAAATACCAAAGCAGAGATAAATCTATCATTCCATGTTTTTTCTTCTGAATGATGTGAAAATTTATAATTTGGGGATTTTATTTGGTTACTTTTCAACAATTGCGCTTCAGAGAAGGTGTTCAACGTGTTTTTGGTTACAGAGCCTGACCTCACTATTTTTTTTTCACTCGTTTCTCTTATTCAGGCTTCATCAAACTTCCCTGATGAGAAGGGGAAGAATATCATTTACCTTGTTGATATTTTGATTAGCTTCAAATTGATTTTATGGAGAGGAAGAAAAATATATGCTTCAAAATGCTATTTAAGTTAGTGTCTACTCTTAACCTTCAATTTCCAAGGGGAGAGTGTACTTTTGCCATAACAAGAGGTCAGTCTAACCACCAAACAGATATAGTCATCTCTTTCCAAAGAATGTATCCAGTTTGACCATTGAATTTCCTGCTGAATCATAGTCTCCACTTTGGAATTTATCTTCAAAGAAAATAGAAAGAAGCTAGAAGGGGTGCAGATCAGAGTCAATCTGGAAAAAATTTAATTCACTACTAGGACCTGTGCTTTTTGGTCAATGTTCTTTCACTTAAACATCCCTTAGACAAATGAGTTGCAGCATGATACTGTATATATAGAACAGGTCTTCCAGAGCACCTGAGCACTAATGAGGAACTGTAGAGCAGATTTTTCACATTCATCTCACAATTCTACCCAAAATCCATACTAAGAGTTTGCAACCTTTTTTAACCAGAAGCTGTTGTCAGAGAAGGTGCATACATTTGAGTTATAACATTTATACCCCTGTAGCATCTGAAGTATTAGAGTATTTTCCAAATTTGGGATGATAAAATTTCATAGCACTTGTGAGAACAAATACATTTCAATGATTCCTTCTGTATTATTGTAATCTCTGTTATTTACAAATTTACAAATGTTACCAAAATACTGTGAATTCTTGTGAGAATTTAAGAAGAAACTCAGTATTCAGTGTTTATTTTTATTTTTATATTTGTCTTGTTTTCTAGTAAAAGAAGATTGCATTTACAAACAGTTTTTTCTGGAAATATGAGCAAGTAGTCAGTTAATTTGATTTCCACATGAAAAGATTTTTTTTTCATAATAAGATAATACTAAGAAATGAGGCTTTCTATAAAAAAAAGAATTATAGCATTCATAACTCTACAGTCCTTTACTTTCAAATGCTTACCCCTTAAATTATGTGAAATAAAAGAAATAAAATAATTCTCCTTTAAATCCTGCTGTATTATGAAGAATGAGTTTACTGTTCATTCATATCAAGCTTTCTGACAGTGGCATTTAAATCACTTGAATTATTTGTGGCATTTCTTTAAAAAAAAAAAAAATTATGCTTATTTTAACCATATCTGACATTCATCCTAGCAATAACAAATTAGCTGCTGTGATAATTACAAAAATACAACATTAAATTTCACAGATTATAAAGCAGAACATTAATTCCATAACTGGTCAGCAGCAGAGGCTAAGATGCACTAACTTCACCCTGTGAAAGAAACTTCAGACGGAAAGTTAAACTTTCTCATTCATTCTCTGCTAATTTAATGTGTCTGAACAGTTTGTATCTTCTTATCTCCCTCTTATGCAGAATTAAATGCATTAATCAAGATAACTAGCAATTTGTCTTACCCAGCTATCCAGTTATGGTGAGAGGGAGTGAGGTGAAGCAGGAAAGCAGCAGTTCTTGGTACGTTTTGTACTTAGGTGTCCTGCAATGGCCACGCACGTGGTTGTTAGAAACCTCTAAAGAGACTAGAAGGTCTCTTCTGTGCTACTTATTCCACAATGGCATTTTACTGAAATCCAATAAAAAAGTCTTTTTCAGATGCATTTCTTGGTTTTATTTCCCCTGGTGTGCTCAGCGAATGTCAAGTCCTATTCTCATCAGAGGGACTTGCAGTTATTTTTTTTTCTCCAAATATTCTTTTACTGACCAAAAAGGCACAGAAATCAAATGGGCAACATACCTGAAAGCAGACACAACAAGTAATGCTGTCCAGAAAATCCACTGTTTACACTCAGCTTACATAAAAGACTGTCTCCCCCTGCTGAGTTCCTTACATTACATTCTTCTGAACTTTTGTTTTCATCTTGTCAACCAYCATTTGAGGTCCTCTTCAGTTATTTTTAGGAATAACTGTGGAAACGATTGGAAATCCTGCCAGTTTCAATTTGAAACATTTATTTTGATTTTTTTTCTGTCAGTTGAGTATGTCCAGGCCTAATCTTTGGTGGTCTTGTGGTTAACACTACTGTCTAGAGTTTCTGAATATTTGGATTCCATTTTCTGCTGTACCACAGATTTCCTGTGTCCTTGAGAAAGTCGCTTCATATATTATTCCCTCAATATCACATCAAAGAGGGTGCTGGAAGGAGAGTTCTGCACTCGCTTAGAGGAGAATTCACAGTGCTTTGGCCATTCAGATAGGCAGGAAAATGGAAAAAAAAATCATTTAAAATGCAACACAAAGTAGGCTGTAATGACAGACATTACCACCTTGTCTACTCATAGAGGAGATGAAATGATTATAAAAATTATTTGTATGTGGATATTCCGTCTTACAAATTTTTAATATGAAATTATAAAAAAACTCTGAATACTTCCTCTACCACGGAAAAATCCCCAATAAAAAGTATGCTGCAGTTGCATTGGTTTTTTTGCAATTATCAGTGGAAGGGTAAAACAAATCTATAGATGCCTTTCAGCTGGTGAACTCAAGGACTTCAGCTGTGAAAGGACTGTGCATTTAGGGCAGCCTTGTCTCACTGTCCTTCATCATAACCTCCCATATATTGTGCCTAAAACTTGTCCTGGCACAAAAAGATCTCAGCTTCTTGGCAACACAGTGGGACATGCAACTTCTAGCCTTATCCTTTCGGATGGCATATCTTTCAGTCTCCCCAGACCTCCTGCCTTGTAGCAATTTGATTTAGAAAAATATATGGCCTAATKGGTAGTCAGCTCCTTGATCTTAAAGCATTAGATCTTTGCATTTTCAAATAATGTAATGCTGAATTTGGACTTTGTTTCAGAAAGAGATGTTGAATTTTAAGAATTAGGAACCAAGGTGGCCCAAGTAGTTTTTTTCGATCAAGAACTTTATTAAACTGAAAGGGACTATTTGTACAGAGCAAAATGATATCAATACTAGATGAGACTGCTAGTGTGTGTCCGGCTGATTCCTAAAGCTGAATATTTGCAAATTRCGTAACACTCAACACTTGCATCCTCRGCAAATCTGCAGATGACACCGAAATGCTGGGAGCAGTTGAGATGCTGTGGGGCAGGGCTACTGTTCAGAGGGAGCTCAAGAGGTCAGAGAAGTGGACCAACAGGAACCTTACGAAGTTTAACAGAGGTGAACGCAAAATAGGTCACCCAGGTGAGGACAACCCAATGCCTTAGTGCTGAATGGGGATCAACTGGCTATGGAGCAACCCTGCAGAAGAGGGTGTGGGGGTCCTGGTGAGCAGCATGCTGAGTTCATGAGCCCTTGCAGTAATGAAGTCCAGCCACACACCAGGCTACGTTAAAAGAGCAACATTAGCAGGCTGAGAGCCTTCCTCCTGAACCATGAAAGGCCCTAACCTATTTGGCTCTCACAGTCTGGAGCGCTGTGTCCAGTTTGGGGCTCTCTAGTGCAAGAAAGACTGACAAACTGGAGCAGCAGTCTTCAGGCAAATCCATGGCAGCAGAGAAGACTACATTTGAACCTGTGGTTTCAGAACCAAGTAATCGATACATTTACTACTTTTGAATTCAAAATTTCAGTTTTTACCAAAAAGCCTTCAATGTTACAACCTTAAATATTTCCTTTTCCACATGTAAGCCACAACCACTAGATTAGATAAAAAGACTTTATGGTACTATTTCTAGTAGCATCCCTGGGTGACATTTTAATACATTTTATATATACATATATATATGTATATATATATGTATACAACATACACTCACATTTGAAAATAAATACTGGGGAAAAAGAAGAGAGGACGGAAAAAAGGAAAACAAAATAAACAAAAACAAAMGCACAGAGAAAGAGAAAGAAAGAAAGAATATCCTGGAAACCAGTGATTGGACCCATATCAGGTAAACAACTAGACTAACAGATTGCATGCTATTTTAGTGTGGATAGGTCTATCTTTCTTTCTCAATACAATTAGCTCTCTTAAAAATAAAATGAAACACTTTCAACACAGCCAGTTCACTGAAGGATAGTATTTCCTTCAAATCTTTCCTCATAGGTTAGTGATATTCGTGCTCTTGTTCTTGAACCATAAATTATATGTAGTAAATATGGTTTTCATTCTGTTGTCAAAGTAAAYTGATTAACTGAACTGCTAAGTGATGCAAACTTGTTAGCTAAAGTTTCCTTTCCCTGTACTGCTTTGGGTGCCTTTGGATGACTGCTGTTCACGTGCTGCTGATTGTTCTGGATAGCTGAATTGCTGTGTTGTCTTCAAGCAAATGCACTGTGTCACCGCACAGAAATTGCAACATTCAATGTGGTTTTTAATTGAAGTAGTCAATTAAAAAAACCACATTTGTTCATAAAAATGCAGAACTTCCTTTTACTAAGGGAATATAAATGGTAGAGATTGTCTGGAAATATTGTGACACAATTTTAATTAAACACATAGAAGCTTAGGAAATATAAAAAATACCCTTCTGACCCAGTTCTTAGTTTTGTGAATGGTGATTGCATGCTTAAGTAAACTTCAAATTTAGTATTTCATGTATGTTAAAGAACATTCCCTAATATAGCAATCTTATTGTTTGGAATTCAAAACAAGACCCATGGTGCTTGCCAATGGCTTGGTCAAATATGTCACAGATATAGCCAGTAGGAATTCTTACAGTAATTTGTATTTTTTAAGTAGATCAATTCTCATTCATACACATGCAGCTATTTTGTATTTTTGATTCTAGTGAAAAGCCTGGGAACTTTTCAAATCTGAAAAAGTTACACAGGACAGAAAACCTCTAGTGACCATCTAATAATACAGTTATTAATTTTTACTTTTTATCCGTTATTAAGCGTATTAACATGCTCAGTTTTTCACAAGCCAAAAGGATTGAGGTGGAGGGAAAACACTGGGGACATGGAAGGTTGAACAGGCTGTAGACAGAAAAAGTGGAATTCAGATTTAAGCTGAAACTAAATTCATCAGGGAAACACTTTTCTTCCAAAGTTTCTCTTACTTTTCTCTGTTGATGACATATCTAAGCAACCGGTAGAACAAAGATATCCTCACTCTAAACACTGCAATTAAAAATAAAGTTTTCAGTAGTGATAGAGAAAACACTACATGGGAAAGTTCTGGGAAAAAGTGGAAACATTAGGCACAGATGACAGTTAAATACTGGAGCATCCTAGCAGATATTCCAGAGGCATGTAGCCATAGCCATTCTGCTGGTATATGTGTATTTCCAAAACCAAATTTCCTCAGAGATTAACGATACCCAAGACCTGGAGTTTTTGACCTAATGCAACTTAACTAGATACACTGGCTGCATAAAATATAATCAAGGTTGTCAAAGACACCCGCTGGAAAAGTTAAACTACTGCGGATGTGATCTGAAGGCCACATTTCAGAGTATAAATGTGAGATTCAGCAGTGCCRGCAGATCAGAGCAAATTTTCCTCTGATACCTGTAGAGAGGCTCAGGCAACAATAGGTCATATAATATAACTCTTACTTGTACTAATCTTTTGCAGTCAGTGCATACCCCAGCCTGTTTAAGCCTTGAGTGTGCAGAAAGGCTGCACATCTCTATTCTGAAAGTCTATTTTCTTTCACGTGTCTGATCAATGCTATCAGCAGCTGACACAAAAAATAACTTTTCAGAATCTTAGCCAATATTTTCTTACAGTCAATGATCACTCAAAAAAGGTGATTYGTGACACTCTGCAAACTATGCAGCTTTTTTCCCCCTTTTTAACATTGTATTATCATTTTTCATCATTGTGTCTTATCTCTTCACTATTTTTCAATACTTATTACTATTTTCTCTTACAGACATTAGATTGTCTGTATTTTAGGTTTGATAATAACTTACATCTAATTGCCTAATTAGAATTATAATTAATTCTAATACATGAATTACTCTGCATAAAGATTTTTCTTAAATATTCACATCTCCAAAATATAATTAAGTGTAAATCTTTTCAATCATGTGTTTTTGGGAAACCCTGTTGTTACTATCACTTTTCTAGGGTGCAGCARGTACCTGACTCCTAACCATAGTTAGTTTCCATGTTGAAATCAGAGATGAAATATCGCCTTTCCAGTAAAGTCGGTAGGACTAGGAGTGACAGATGCTTTGAATCCTTTCATACTACATCCCTGAAAATACATTCTTTGTCAGAGAAAAATTAGTCTCAGAACACTTGCACTCCTAGTTTGTTGACAAAGATTTACCACTGCTCATCCTCAGTTTCATATTCTTGGTTCTTTGAAACAAATTCTAGATACGATATAAACTGGAAAATCAAGTATTTCAAAAATATAAATACTCTGCAATACTTAAACAGCTTTAGTTTCATGGCAGTTACAGTATGTACACAAAGCTAATTTTTTTATGGCTGTGCTTAGGACATTCATTGTAAAGTGCTAAATGTGCAAGTAATTATGAACTTGGCACAGTAGCAATATTTACTTTAAGCTCTACTTGTGCTGCTTTGGCAGAGGATGTTTACTTAACCAGACTCTATTAAGCATGCTGAAGACTTTGTACTCTAAAACATTTTTAATTGATGAAACACAGAAGCAATCAATCATCATAAACGGTAAAGAAAGGCAGACAGGCCCACGCAAACAGAATGAGATCTGTAGGTGTCTTTTTATCTTCTAAGGAAAAAAAAAAACTATTTGTGCTGCTGAATTAAGTGTTTGTGAAAAGAGAAGACTTGATAGTGGTGGAGACTGAAGTCTTCTACTTATTTACAAGCAGGGCRTAGTGGTGGGAACTCTTGCATGGTCTCTTGCCTTTCCCATTCAACCTCTGACCTATTGGACGTGATGAGCTTATCCTCTCTCAAGACAGGAAAAATCCATGCTGAGTATACACCCTGTGGGTCTAACTTACCCAAGCAATGCTAAACGGTGATGCTTTTCACGCRCCATTTGTAAACATATGAAAGCCATTGCACTGACTTGCATTCCTGTCCCAGGAARCAAATTCAATATGACATTGAGCACGGTAGATGGAAAGTCCAGGCAGAGATGTGCTTCTGCAGCCACCTTGCTCTCAAGGTGCAGCTGTTCTGAGCTTCCAGATGAATAACATGGTCGTAAATGAGGTTTTTAAGTGTAAGTTTAAAAACAATAGACTACAGTATTGAAATGGTTTGAACATAGTCTGCTTTGCTTTGAAAATTTAATGAAAGGAATATTTGACAGCTCTTCCTTGACAAAATGCTTAAACCTTAAACACTTGCTCAAACTAAAGCCCTGCTGATTTTGGTGGGATTTTTGCCTGAAGGAGAATGTCAGAACTTTACCCAAAATTTGAAAAGAAGATGAAATATTTAACTTGAATCATAGAGATGATAGGGAGGTATTTCAAAGCAGTGTAGTCTCTTTTACATCTTACAATTGTGACATTAAAAGGAAATACATTTATATTGACTATACACACACATATGAGTATATTTATATTGACTATAATGTTTCATTTTTTTTCTGCACAGACTCACAAAGTGAAACATAGAAGGCGTACATCCTTATAAACACACACATGAATGCATATATATATACATATGTCCAAAACAGGTTCCATATTAACAGGTTTATGGACCCAAAAAGCAGAAAAAATCAGTGATTTTTTTTCATATTAGAAAATACATAATGCAATAACAAAAGTCTATTAAAAATACGTGTAGATCTTGCTACTTTACTGTTTTAGCCACATRTGAATATTTTCCTGTTGTTTCTTTTATACTTTTAGACTTTCATACTGTTTATATAAATTAAAGTATACCTTTAATGCCTTCCTGTAAAATTATAATGCCCTCTGCTGTTAAACACTTTTAATTTAAACAACTTACTGATGTTTGTGTAGGCAAAGTGATTTGAATGAATATTTTCTGTTCCAAAGCCTGTGACTGAAAATCTTGTCACAGGTATATTTGTTACCCAGACTTTAYGTTTTTATCTTATCTTATGATAGARGTTACTGAAATCATATTTTTGAGATCCTGAACAGTGAAAGTAGAGGATACTAACCCATTTTGTCTCTATTTCTGTTCAGAATTTGAAAACAGATTAGAATTTGATTGGAATAAATCTGTTATCTGCAATATGACTAGTCTACTGCAATACTATGGTACAAACAGTATTTAATGTATATGATGGAGGTTTTTCCACAAAAATATATATTCATTGTGGACCACAAGTTGATAATCATAATCTGTATAGTATTGCTTGCTTGTATTTGGGTTAATAAATCAGCAAAAATACACTAGGATTTTTTGAGAGTTTCCAACTCTTTTTTATAGAAAATATCAAAGAATACTCAGAGATAATAGATACAAGAAATATGTAAATTTAGTTAAAATATTTTTCAGTACTGGCATGCATKTGTGGTACTTTTTAAAAATGGTGTCAGCAATTTATTACAATATCTCATTTAAATCAGAAAAAATATTTAAATGAGCRTGAATTACAGGTTTATTTTTAAGAGCAGCAGATTTTGAGACACTGGCCAAAGTTAAAGATGTAAAGTGATACTTAGCGTAAGATAACAGATGCAGAGATCTGTAACATATTAACATGCAAACAGTTTATTTTCTTTAACTGCTAGAGTGTTTAGCCCCTGAGTAGATGTCATAGATAGGTACAGAAGGAGACAGTACATAGGTACAGAAGATACAGAATCCATATTTCATTAAAATTGTTTGAACATGAATCTGTTAGATTGCTATATGTTAGATAGCAAAGATATAGTTAACACTGTATTCATTATTATTAATATATTACTTTYTGAGATTAATTAGTTATAAGTCTGTTCTTCAGGAGTTAATATAAAGTTTATACCATCCCTTAGCTGAGGAAAAAAAATAGCTCAGTACATAACCTTTATTACTTCATAACTGAACCATAAGTATTACTCCCACAAGCTCTTGGATTTTTTGCTATTTTATAATTATCAATTTCTTATTGTTGTCCTAAAATCATGTCTTCTTTTCTTCAAAATAAGCGCAAATATAGGAGGCAAGATCTGACCCAATTCAATGGATATGTACAAGAATATCAGGTGAAATGAATTATTACTTCATATTTCCTTCATATTTTCCAAATACCTTATAGGAATGTGTTCATTTCATTTCTTCCTCTGGGGGTGGGTGACATAAGTGCCTGTGACACTGTTAGGCACATAACCATGCTTTTTGATCTTTAAGTCTTTTCCCCCATGATAAAACTATTCTTCTCTTCCAGTTTCCCCCCACAGAGAGGTTGTTCAAACATCTTCAGAACAGACCACATGTCATAAATCTTGACAATACCAAAATGAAGGAGAATCCCAGATTAATGAGTAACCCTCTGCATTAGCAAACAACAGTGTAATAGCATGCAACTGTATTATAACATTATTTACATTTATTTCCTATTTTGGGAGAAACAAATGAAGCAAATCACTGAAGAGCCACTATAATGATTTACTGACTTTTGATTCATTTAACCTTGCCAAAAAAAAAAGTCAGATATTTGAACCATTCTATTTCTTAGACTAATCCAACATCTATGGTCTATTTCTATCACTTTGCATGGTCCACACCACAACAGTATATAGAGTATATTAAAGATATATATTGACTATGCCTTTAATACGGACCCCACGAACACTGACCTCAGTGAGGGTCAGACTGAGTAGYATACTTACTCTGCTGCCCTCCCTCTTAACACACATGAGCACCCTTCTTTCCATGCATGCCAGAACTACTCCCGTGTGAATCAYGGTGCACTGCAGCATGACCATCAGGAGGAGAGCGGGACTGTGGGGCGTGCAAGCAGCTCACCTAGTCCACTGCCTGGGCACGATGAAGACTAGCCTGAACGGTCAGGTGCTGTAGAGAGCACGTCGGGAGGAGGCAACGGGCACATGAATACATTATTCATTGCAAACTCATTATAATATTTTGATTTTTTTTTTTAAATAAAACATACAATATTCTTCAAAAATGTCCATGGATCTGCATAAACATGTGCAATACAGGTGGATTAGCTTATGAATGTCAAAAACAGTGAAGAGCAACTTCAAAGGTTTATAATGGAAAGTATTTTGACTCCTTAACCAATGGATCAAGACCAGAGTCCTGTGTAATTAATCTGAGTTGATCTGTGTGACTGACAATGTTACATTCTCCCATTATACCATTTTGAATGTTTTCTGTATTTAAATCCTGCAAGCTCAATAAAAATTTAACTCAAAAACACAGGATTTGTATGAAGATATGCTGTTTATTGTATGAAAATCAGCCACGGACTGTCATTTAATAGCTATGTTAAGAAAGATTCGGCTAGGGTTTAGTCCTCTGTGATTAAAAATTTCCCCAGTGTAACACTAAAAAAAAAAAAAAAAAAAAAAATCACATTCTGTCTATGTCTTTCTAAAAAGCAGATAAATCATAGAATCACAGAATCAGTAAGGTTGGAAGGGACCTCTGGAGATCATCTAGTCCAACACCCCTGCTCAGCAGGGTCACCTACAGCATGTTAGACAGGGTTGCATCCAGGTGGGCCTTGAAGATCTCCAGAGAAGGMGACTCCACAAACTCTCTCCACAACCAATTTATCATTGTTATCTATTTATATACTATCCCACACCTAACTTCCCCTAAATCTCCCATGTTTATTTTCCTTATCAATCATGTCTGTTCATGGTTACTCATGTCCTTATCTGACTTAGCTGTTTATGCATCATCTATGTTATAATAATCTCAATCCCCATTAATACCAGCGTAGTATAAAAATGAAAGCCTATAGAGAATTCTTTTTTAAAAATATGTCAAGGAAAACATCAGATTTAATTATTAGACAAAAGTTTTGGTCACTGAATGAAGAACATTTATTAAAAAATCTCCATAAATTAATGTTCTCCTTTCAATGTTTCTTAACACAGAAAATGACCAGAGTCCTTCCACTGACTCCTGTATGAAATCCTGGATCCACTACAGTCATTACAGATTTAGCTGTTGCTTTCACCAAATACGCCCTATATGATCTGTAGTTTAAGATGTCTTATAATCAAGCAAGTGATTTTAAAGCTTACAGGTAACATTTATTGGCATCATTGTAAACAGTTGTAAACATATGATTTCAGCTTAATATACTGTCTGCAATGAGACTTAAGTACCTTCTTAACATCAAAATTCTACTTAAATGTTGCTGGACAGAGTCTTGGCAGGTAATTAACATGATACTTTCTGCTTTATCCAAAACACTCCATTTGGCTATTTATAATATCTTTTCTTTTGTAAAAAAGATTATTTCTGTTTTCTTTTCATATCTATCTTAATAATTGCATACTGCCACATGTAATTCTGGGAATCTCAATGGAGCAGCAAATACATCTCTGTTCCTGTGAGTCCAAACATGGACTACATTGCTTGCTTTGACAGATGAAAAGTTTACTATAGAAACTCAGGCACATCACATCTTTTATTTTTCCTCCTCCCTTTAAGGTCAGATAAGGTCTCTGAATTGGTTTCTAAAGTTCTCACAACAATTTTAGCTGCTTTCCTCCCTCACTGATTTTCAGTCCTATGTCTGTAAAAACATATTTTTATTCTAAAGTTTTGTTCCAAGGACTGTTTTTTCTTGTCTTTTTCCATAGTACTGTCCTATTCCTAAAAGCATTAGATCAATTAATAGAGGTTGGTTATTTGAACAAAGAGCTTAGCTGAGCCCCAGCCCCATGGAAGTACATGCTTTTAAAGCCCAAACACTGCTTTCAGGTCTGGATTCAGAAAGAGAGCAGGGTGAACGACTGACTTTCTGCTAAATAGTGAGTAGCCATACTAATTTTTGCTAGGAGACCCTACCATGTGCTAGAAGCTGGAAACAAGTGCAGGAACCCAGAGACATGGAGCTTTACACAGACAGCCACTCTCTGACTGTACTGAAAGCACGGGGGTCCAAACAGACCAGACCAAGTAGGACAGTATCTAGCCTTTTTATTGTTCCTATTATATTATGCACTGGAAGATTTGGAAAATTTAGGGCCTGGTGAAGTAGCAGCAATGTCTGAGGGAAAGACTGTTTTCGCAAGTTCCCTGGCTGCTAAGGCCAAAAGTATGAGAAACCTTGAGGACAAAATGCTTTTCACGTAGGATTCCTAGCCCAGATTTTGCATAGTAAAGACGTTGATATAGTTCATACTCAGTAAGCATCCAAATATTAAGATACAGTAAGTATGTGAATGTTTGGGGGCTAATCCAAATTGAATTTGAACTCTGATTTTGTCAATAAAGTGATTCTGACCTACATAAAATTACAGTAATCTAAAATTCTGAGGAACAATAACATTTTGCATCTGTAACTAGAGATTAAACATGTATTTTATTACTTCAGGGAAAAAAAAAAAAACAAAAAACAGTAAGTATCCACACTACTAGAACCCTAACAACCTTGTCACTTTTACTGTGTAATTCTCTTCCAATTTATTTTATGTCCATAAATTATAAAAAACACATTCCAGCTTTAAAAAGCCACAAGCCTCATAACCATTATGAATAGACAGAAGCACAACATGCCAAAAACTCTGTTTATTTACAAGCAAACACCTAATTTGTTCTAACTAAAATCATTTGCCAAACTCTCACTGACTTTATGGGCAGTAGAATTATGGTCATAGTGGAATTCCAACATAAACATATGCTATACATACATGTGCAAAACATATACTATACAAACGTGTGCACATACCCTTATGTGAAAATAACCTCGGTGTCATCAGAAATCAAGCACTTGTCCTGTCCTCTAACCCAAATCTTGTGCAATACTTGAAACCATATTCTGGTGCTATTGCCAGGTACCTCAAATGCTCTTCTTCTGAACACCAATGTTTCCAATACTAAAATGTGCAGAAACTTAGCATTGCTCAGGAAGTAAATATTTCCCCTTAAAAGAATTCCAAAATCTTGTTGTAAGAACGTTTCATGAAGAGAGGTCAAATATAAAGTTGCAATGGAAACCTGTTTCCCAGTCCTTCACCACCTCTGCTTCCCAGCCCCTCTGTGTCCTGACAGGGAGGCATCAATTCCAGGCTCCCACTTCTKCAAAGAGCCTCTGAGTGGACTCGCAAGGATCTGTGACACATAAAGTCCTGAAACTGCCAGCTGCAAAGATCCAAACTCCCAGGTCTTCCAAGGTTAGCAAGCTCTTGGCTTGATTTCGGCCTGGACAGACATGAAGCCAGGAGTTCAGAAGCTCCTGGGAACCAGAGCATCCAAGTGCCGAGGTTTCTGGGTCAGCTTAGACTCCTAGTCACTCTAGTTCCTCAGCAGCCTGGGATCTGAGAGAATCCAAGATCTGAGGCACAAAGCCAGCTCGCCAGATTTGATGTTTCTGAGCCAGGACAACGTTTCCTTTCACAGATAATTAGAAGTAATACTTCCTGATCAAACTGAAACTTAGTTTTAAAATATCATAATCTTCCTCTAAGCTACCTGAACAAGAGAGTAAGAACTGGAGAGTAGCCTGCAACAAATGACCAAAAAAAATAAAAATACAGAAATAAAACTATGCCTCAAAGATCAGAGGTGCTTGGATAGATCATCTAAGGTCAAGTTAAAATACATAAGAAGAGAAAAAGGAAGGAAGAAATAAGGTAATTAGATGGCAAGGACAAGGTTGAAAATCAAAGTTATGTTCCTACAACTGAATAAACATTTTGCTTCAATTTTTCATAGAAATAATGATGTAGAAATTAGGGATCGGGTGGTTATTTACCRTGAGTTTGTATAAACAGAACTCTCTGCCACCAAATTAAAACAAAAYTCATGCACTTTAATGATGTCAGGAGGACACAAAAATCAGTTCAAGTTCTGAAGTAATTTTTACATGAAATGAAATGTGGTTTTTTTTACATTAATCAGATTAAGAAAGTACCCACATTATATTTGGTTTCAAACAGAGACCAGACAAGTACACAGAAGAGAAATTCAACGTGTTATTAAGTATGTTGAAAACAAATATGGCTTGGGGTATCTTCGACGTACTTCTGATATCCCCATTGTTGGGGGTTCAGAGGCTAGGCAAAAAATTATGATTTTTGTACTCGTCCTTAGGCATTTGCTCTTGGAGACAGCATACTGAGGGGGTTGGAGCTTTGATATGACTCCATACAGCTGCTATTATACTTCTTATTGTTACAGAACATAAAAATTAGTTCCTCTATTTAAAAGACAGAGAAAAATGAACCAAATAACCGTAAGCAGTAACTGCAGTTTTTCAATCATTAAAAGTACAAAGATAAATGGAGAGAAGGTATAATATCGATGATGAACARAGAGATTATCTTTTTTAATCTGATATCTTCCATAGCTGTCATATTTACACATCGAAAATGCAATAAAAGTAATTCACTCTGACTACATTAACCCTGTAATATTTTAGCAGATTATGATGATAAAAATAGTCATAGACTTAGACTTTACAATTTGTTAATGAAATGACCAAAGACATGAGTCATTGGGTTGAACTAAAAAGGAAGTATAAAGTACTAATGGAGTTCTTAATAGGTTAATGTTGAGATGAACCTTATCAATAGTGTCACTATAGAGTTTGACACACAATGGACGACACAATGAATCTTACTGAGGGCTAAGTGTTCGGAGATATTAGGAGGATAARGTATCATATGAGAAGTTGATGATGCTGAAATTAGAATAAAATTGAAAAAAACGGAGGATACAAACCTCAATGTTAACCATAAAATTGATAGTGTCATGTGGCTGCTAAAAAAGGCATATGTCATCTGTATTAACCGAGGCTTTCTAGTATAGAAAGAAAAATGTAGAGAGAAGTTTAAATTGTGCAGTTCTGGCCACTACATCCATGATAGATTAATTCAAACAAGCACAGAAAAGTGGAACTGTGCTGACCGGSATCATGAAGAACTAAATTTGGAAAAAAAGAAAAGTATAATGTTAGCTATAAATACTTTTAAGACTCATCCTGRGTATCTTAAAATCTTCTTTCCCATTCCCTACATATCTTCCAGTTGTTCAGGATATTTAGCAGAGGACTTGAAGCTTATTGTGTGCATCACTTAATGCCATATAACCTCTTGATATATGCTGTATAACATCTTGATAAATGTGATGAATGGGAAATTCAAGGTTTAAATGACCCTATTATTTCCTCCAAATCTGTTAGCTATAATATGGCACTTAATCACAAGAGGAAACTATGCTGAAYTTAAACTGAAAATGCATTCCTAAGACCCACACCTTGTCCTCAGCATAACAGAAGTCAATATCAGCATCATGGATAATAAAACCTGCATTAAACGTAAAATTCTTAGTGCTTACATCAGAATTACTATATGTCTCAGTTTTCACTATAACAAAATAAAAATACTTATATTTTCTAAAAGGACAGTTAAACAGCAGAGACATATATATTATTGCTGAGGACTTAAACAGTAGTGCCAAGTTTAAATCAGATCAGCCTGTGCTGAGGAGAGATTCCTTTTCACATTTGTAACAGAGCTAGCTAAGATTGTTTCTGAAGTTATTATATATGAATTCCATGACGGTAAATAATAGACAAAAAGTGATTAGGGGATCCTTCCTATATACAGATTGCAATTCAGAATTGCAGAAGGTTTGAGTCCCRTTCGATATCCTTCTCCTACAGCATTCATGAATTCCTCAATAGGGTATAACCCCTCCCACATCTTGCTCTACAGAATAGTTTGCACAGTTAATACAGTTCAGGGATTTCTGGATTACAACTGGTCTACCATAAAAAGGTCTGCCAAATCCTCCCTGGTGTGTGTGTTGAAATAAGAAGAAAAGATCATGTTTATAACTTTTCTTCAATCCCTCCATGGTATGGTGGGTATCTGAAGGAAGAGTTAGCTGTACTAGAAATTAGATTACCTTTAGATGAAAACAGTTCTGCAGTAAATGTCAAAATCTATYATGCTAGTACTGATTGTTAATTCAGATAGCATTCACTACCTTGTCTCACTTCTCACCATTCTTCCTTGTACCAAACAACCATGCTGATTCCGAGTCTTTTGGATGCCTTCATACAGTGGAGTTTCCTACCTACCTGCACTTAAGTCCAATTGGGTGTTGCCAAAAGAGCTTTGTAGCTCTGAAACTCTCAGGCAACAATTGCAAAACATGAAAGTAGAGCAAAAATTTTAAAAAAACGTGTGTTGAAGCTAGTGGCAATTTAAATCAAGAATACACTTGGAAACATCTGTTCAAAATAATGTGTGCATATGCAAAAGCAAACTATGCCTTGTAGATACATATTCTTGTACTCAAAGGTACTATACTGACCTAGAGCCAACATAAAGGGAAACAGAAGCAAAGTCACTAAGTTTTCCAATAAGCATAAGAAAAAAGAAAAACTTAGGTCACTGAGAGAAATTAATCAAAATCAAATTATAAGTAATGTTGATAACATAAAAGAAGAACAAGCTCACATAAAAGCTGCTTTTTCTATTGCAATGAGCATTTGAGATATTGATGAAAGACATGATCATTTATCTTTGATAGAAAAGTCTTCCATAACTTTTCAGACATAACAGCATTGTTCTCTGAGATATGCTTATCTTTCTTTTTACTACAGCAAATTTGATGGGCCTTATACACAACAGTTGGATAGTGTCTTTCCTGCTGATGCTTCTTATATTTTTACTATATCATTGAGGTGTATTTATTTTTAATAGTTAGTTTCTTTACATAGCATATGACAGTGGTAAAAATGGTGCCCTAACAAACTAGTTTTTCTTAACTAGAAGACACTGGAAAAAATGTAAATCAAACACAAACTTGCTAAATGCTTAAGCATAAAATGCTTAAGTGAACATCACTTCTCTAAGAACTAGTTGAAAACAGAAAATCATTTAAAAGTCAGATTAAATCATGTATAATATATGAAAATATGTGCATAATAACTATATACAAAAACACACTGTCTTCTTCTGTGTGTCTAAAATTTACCACAATGTGGGTTTAGACAAATATGCCGCAACCTCAGGTTCACTATGCAACAAACAAGTGAACGTTGGATTTTACTTTTTCTCCTAGTGCATTCAATGTTCTGAATTTACAGGATCCTCTTAAAATAATTGGAAAGCTCAAATATCGTATATTAAAAGGAAAATAAAATTAAAAATGACTCCAAAACTGCCATTAAACAGTGTGATTTTCTTATTGGTGATTGAACAAAGAGCTTTACTGTACTTCCTTTAGGTCAAATGATAGTGCCTCTGTATTTTTTATGAATCATTTGAGTAAGATCTAAATGCAATTTATGTGAGGCAGCAAATGTTCTATATTTTACCTGTCATCATACTTAACCCCAGTGGACAGTGATTTTATTGCTAATAAATTATATAGTATATTATGAAACACTTTCAACAAGTTTCAGATTTTACTTTTCATTTTATCAGTTTAGGAATTTATGCTGTGAAATATATTTCCATACATGCTGTGCAGTGATGTGAAGCAATCTACATAAGAAGATTTTTTCAGTTCAGGAAAGTTTTTAATTAATAATAAGAAGAAATAGTTGAAACTCAGCACAAGGCATCAAATGGTTCAGATTTTGCATGGATGGTGCTGAGGACACACTGCAGCACTATTACACAGCAACAGCTTTCGGGCCATCCTTTGCACATCAGGTTGTATGACCAGGACTGATCTCTTAAGAAGGCAAAAATATTGGCCACTTTGGAAGTTAAATGAGAAAATCAATTAGTCTGCACATGCACAGGAGCTCTGGCCGGCTACATTTTGATGCCAATACAGCGGGCAAGTCCATGTAGGCAGATCTTAGCAATAGGGGCAAAGACAGCTATGAACTGGCTGTGTAGAAAACCTCCATGTAACAGCTGGGGCTACCCATTAATATTTTTAAATTGTTCTTAAAGGAGGGGAAGATCAWCTATTTTAAACCTCAAAAAAAGTACAAGACATTTATACTTAAACACCCAAGCCGTGGTTCAATGTCCCAGCTTTCACAAGTGTTAACCTCTTACAGTTTCACGGCTCAAAGCAGCATTTCTGAAAGAAAGGCCTATTTTCTATGTTTTTACAACACAGTTTAAATTTTCTTCCAGCAGTTTTTCTTGCTGTCATTTTAAAAGGTGCAACTCTCAGCAGTGGCACCTGTCACTTGGCATCCTGGAACACAGGTTTTGAAGAGTATATGGCAATTTTTTCCAGAGAATGAATTTTCAGTGCAAGCATGATTATCCAGATACTTACCTGTTTTAAATCAACACCATTCCACTAATCAAGGTTGAACAGTATCAATTTATAGCAGCTACGAATTTAGTCCATCATTTTCTATTACAAAAAATGTAAGTCCTATCCAGCAATGAGATCGGTAACCTCTGAGACAGCTGGATTTATCTGTCTGGATTAGTGAGGCAGATTTTGATGATTATCATRTAAACACTATAGCTGCCTCAGGTCTTTGTTTTAATGGTGGCTGTACTTAGATTTCCCAAGCGTCAAAAGATATACTGGCTAGCCTTTATTTACCTTGGATTTTCCTCTGCATAATGAGAACAGAATTAACGCTATGGTCAACCCTTCTGATTGCTACAAAGCTCAGTTCACTGGTATCTGTAAAATGTGGTGAGATCCTGGATGCTGAGGGTTGTAGAAGTATGAACAACCGTGACCAATATTTTTAAAATTAATTCAAGACATTAAAGCAAACACAGAAGCTCTGACAGTATTAAAGGGAGCTACAATAGACGTATTGGCTGGAAGCATGGTATGAACATCATTCGTTCTTAAGAACRTTAATATTTCTTAATGGTAAAAATTAAATCAGAAGGTTTGATATGAGGTCTTGACTCCACTGAAATCAATGAAGTTCTGCCTTTGACATTGCTATAGCTAGGATTTTATCCTAGATGTCTRATTTTTATCAGAAAATGTAAGTAAACTTTTGTTCATAATTTGAAATATCTTCATTATAACATTTTATTCTCAGATTTGTCAGTAACTCTGTAAATTTCATTCAAAGCTAAAAATCCTCAAAATATTTATTGAAATTGTATTTCACCTGTATTAACGACAAATGTGCTCCTGCTCCAGTACATGTCCCTGCTTAATATATATTATTCAATCAKCATGAACAGTGATGGCCAAATGGTTTGATACAGACCTTTTATCAATTGTATGAAATTAAAATAAGTATGGAAAACTTTCATTGCTTGTTTCCAGATAGTAACACTACAGAATAATTTCTGGATTTAATAACTGGGCAAACTATTTTCTCCATACACAGAAGAAGTTCAAAAGTAAGGTATTAATAGTCAAATTTTGTTTGGAAATGACATCTTTAATTAAAAAAATCATTTTGCAAAAAACATTATATAAAAGAATCACAGACAAGTGAATTTCCTTGCTTATTATCAAAGATAACACAAGATGAAAAACAAGAATAAATTAAAAAAACAGGCAGAGAGACCATTAATGGAGAGAAATACTCCACACAAGTGGCTCTTGTTATTTTTTATATTTTATCTGATTTATATTTTATCTGACAGTAGCTTTTCTGTCAGCATTTTGCAATATGGAAACAGAAAAGTAAAATGTACACGAGTTTGGTGACTGGAATACCTTTTTAAAGAAGGAAGAAGATGTCACCCCTATTTGCCCAGAATTTGCTCCACTTCCTCTATACTGGAAATTTGCTTTCAGCTGGTGCTTTTCATTATGGTGGAATAGGCGCACAGTACATCCATCAAAGTTAATTTCTTTGAGCTTATGCAGATAATACCAAGGTTAGAAGAAAAGAGCCTCTGTTTTTCTGATCAGCTCTGGAATATCCAGATATACATTTCTAGTACATCACTAAATAAAACACTGGAAGATTGTCATGTGTTCATGATCTACTTGTTAGCTTCCCAACATAATTGTTACGAGAGGTTTTTCTTATGCATTGGTGATTTTCTCTTTTCTCTCTCTCTCTCTCTCTCTCTCTCTCTTTTTTTTTTTTTTTTTTTTTTTCGGTCCTTTAGCATGGACTAAAGGATAGCTACAAAATACTTCTCTTAGTTAAACCAAAAGCCATGACAGTGGAAGAAAAGTTACAAATAGTTTTCTCTGAAGTCAGATATCTAGTTAAATGGGGACAGCTTGCATAATCTTTTCTGTATCAACAACATTCCAGATGCATATTCTCTCTCTCTTCTTCAAGAAAAAAAAAAAAAAAAAAAAAAAAAAAAAGAGCTTCAGAAGAAACTATTCACAGATAAAGAGTACGAGACCATACCGTGCATCCCTTTTTTTAACATCTCAGCTGCTGCTATACAAGGCAATTATGGTTAGGCTTCTTTTTCACGTCCCAAGATAATACTGGGACTGGATGTTACTTTCACTCAAGTCAGAAATCACTAAAGGAGTCGCTTTATAGAAGTCTACTGATTTTCATTTTATGGGCAGAAAAATGCTTTCTAGTAATATTTCTTTCATTTTATGAAAAGCTCCATTTCTGAAAATAAAGAAATGATTAATTTCAATCTTTTAAAAAAGGCAGCTTTCTTCACCCAAGAAACATAAACTTCTGGCTGAAAACCATGAAAAATTTTCATTTTGAAATGTTGCCCTGTGTCACATGGCTGCTTTTAACTGAGGTCTCAAGTCCCAGTCCATTCTCTAAAATAAAGTCTCTAGATTGCATCTGTCACTTAGCAATTCTTGCACAGAACTATAGGGTTAGCTGACCCACAGAAAAGTCTAACTAATCTACAGAAAACTACAACAAAAATATTTTTMTCTTTTAGAACATGTCAGGAAAAGAAGCCAAAAGTTTCTTGACTGGCTTCAGCACGAAAGAACAAAAATTTGAGGTATAACTCGATCACTGAAAATACATAGTCTAGCAAACTAGCTCTAAATTAAGATAATCTGCTTGATCAATTCGACTACTTCTGTTTCAACAGGCACCTCTGCTCTCCTTTACTTTTTTTTGAGGAACTGGAAAGGGAACTGCTGAAAAAACTCAYCCAGGCAAAGTTGCATTTGTGTTATTTTTGAAGTGAACAAATAAGGAAATACCGAAAATTTCTTTAAAAAAAATGTTCTCAGGAGACATACATCCTACTTCCAAGCCTGGAGTGTGTTGGGAGATGCCTGCGCACATAGTAAAAGCTATACGCCCGGATATATCCTCAAATGAACAAAAATCTGAGTTTGTCTGCTTCTCACAGACTGGGCTGGAGTCTTTCAGCTACAGCAGACTGACATTGGCATCCCTCCACTGATGCCACTGAAGTGATTTCTGACTTGCACTGTTGTTCCAGGTCTTTCCAAAAGTGGTCTTGCTTGCATTATAAAACTGCTCTTGCATGTAGATTTAGCTGTTGCCTTTCTAGGCTTGCTGGGGGAGGAACCGGCTGAGGATAGAGACCACGCTATCGTCTCGGTTCTTGATGTGGTACCCCACAAATTTATGCTGACACAATATGGCAATTGCAGAGCGTTTTGTGAGGAAGAACACCATCTGCTTTCTGGCTCTGCCGTTCTATAAATAACAGACTTCAGGCTCCGCCGGTGCCAGGCTGACATTTTGCAACATGCCCCTCTAGCCCTTTAAAATTCTTCCTGACCATCTGGGAATTTCCTGTTCTGCCAAAAAGGTTCCTCTGGACAGAACTGAGATCTGCCCCATGCTGCTAAGAAATCCCTTTACGGTAAGGCAGGGAAGGTCTGAAGTATTTGAATCCCGAGAGCCAGCGCTGAAAAATGTAGACCTGGCACTTCTGCCCACCCCTGCAAGCACTGTGGAAAAGAGGGAGCGAGGGGTCAGCTGCGTGGGCTGGAGGTTTTGAAATGTCCTTTCCTGAGCAGGAATTCAGCTCAGATTTTTGCCRCGGATTCACTGTGAGCAGCATCAGGTCAAACACAGGAATTCATCAGCATCACGTTCTGGGCGAGATTCGAGAGACCTGTTTTCAGTTTCTAATCCTCTCGAGGCTATTTAATGATAATGGTTTGATTTTGTGGAATGTGTTGAAAAGCTTTTTTGTGTTCATATTCCTAGAGGAAACTACTGGTTTTTTATACTTGTACTCATTGTTAGAGGGCTCAAAACCTCGTGGTAGCAACACCTGGAAAACACATGGTACCAATACTAGAAATGAGCCTAGTAGAGGCAAAAACAAAATTAATATCATTTCTGTCAGAAAAATCACTATGCAGTTCTGACTTAGGATTTGAATGTCACAATTCTGTTACATGGTGAATAATATTCTATAAATAATTTTTCTGCAGCTTGCTTATAGTTGTTCAGAAGGATTTTGTTATGGGAGTGAAAAATGTGACAGCATTCGAAACACTGACACAACTAACACTGAGTACTTAAGAAGAACTACAATGGCAAAATTATCCTAAAACAAATTTCCACTAATCCATTGTGTTAAGTTGTAGCTCAGAGAACAAAGACCAAGGCTAATTGTAGTGACTATGGACCAAAGCTTTCCAATTGTAATTTCAAGAGCTCTTCATGATTTTTGGCAGTGAAATAATGAATGAAAATGTTGAAGTATACTTCAAAAATGCACCAGAAGAAAAAGGATGTCACACTTTGGTTAATATTTTATAAATCAAGGATTCATATCATATCATTAGGCCCATAATAGTGTGACAAAAATATTTTCTGTCTTGCTCAATTCTGCTTCTAGGAAATACCCCAAGGGGTTCCATGGCCAAATTACTAGATGTTTCCAAGATGTGTAGGAGTGCTAAGTGGTTTTTTTTTTGTTGGTTTTTTTTTGTTTGTTTGTTTTGAAATCCTGTTTCAAGGAGCTTTTTTTTTGTTTCTAGAGATTGTAATGTAGGTTTTTGTGAGGAGCAGTGGGAGGCATTATGGTGGAAGGTAAGAACTACTTTTTTTTGCTTGCTGGTTTAGTATTAAAGGAGAGTAATCAAGTCTTCTAGTTTTAAGAACCTGAATGCCAGACCAATCTTTTTTCTTTTTTGTCTATGTTTGATTTTTTTAACTCTTTTTAATGTTGATATAACCACTGCATTTTAAAAGTCAATATATAATTACATTATATGAATATACTTTATTCCCTCACTGAATAAATAACAAATTTATTCTGATAATGTTTTTAGGGCATACCGGTAGCCAATGCACCATGTGCCATTATGGTTATTATGCACTGGTAATAAGGGGATCTAAGGCTAAAAGGTCTCCTATAKGAACCGTGCAAGGAACTAAAATTCCATGGTTTTTGGCACATTGAATTATTGTAACATTGCTCTGTATAGGAAGACTTCTATTAGGAAGTGTCTGGACTTCCAGTTAAGTGTTCCTTGAGAAGCAACCAAGCAATCTGAGCAGCAAACACACTCATCCAAAAGTGTAAAATAAGTGTGTGCTTGTTGAGAGTAACAGAGGAATTCCCACTCAGTTCTACYTCCTGACAAAGTTCAACAGTGGTTAAAAGTTGCTGAATTCTTGTGATAACACTCTCTAACAGTAAAATGAAAGCAATTTATTGCAAAAGCGTAAATCTTGCAAGATGCCAGATATTTGCTGCAAAGTACCATCAGTTCAATGTAAGACCCTTGGCACTTACTGGATTGAGTCCTTAGGTCTTGCCAAAACCTAAAGTKGACATGTTTGGACAAATGCACTTCTAGTATTTCTGGCCTCTAGCACATCACAGACTCTCAGGCAATTGCTTAATGTTAGCAAATTATTTCTTCAGTTAATGGTCAAATATATGCAGCAAACACAATCACAAAGACTATTTTTGAGGCTGCCGTTAACAGTCCTGAGAGCACTAAGAGTAATGTATCTTTACTCTTTACTGTGCGTAGAGACCAAACCTTTACACTGTCTGCCAGTTTTGGTGTATATTCCATTTCATAACAGGTAGAACTAAAAAAAAGGTTAAACTAATATGACCAAAGCTTCTGACTTTGTGCAGATAAATCTCTATAGATGGCTGTTTGAATCTTTTTATAAAGGAGAACAGGGTTAATATTTCTTGTACCTATTCTTTGCAGACTGTATTATGCAGCATCTGAAAACTGGATCATGAGATGGATCTTATTTACTGAGAAAGTACATCAAACTATGAAAATTTATCCTGAATCAATGCATATTGAATTTATTGTGCTATAATCATCCTTCCACTTTAATAATAACCTTTTGGCACCTGACAGTCCCTTCTTGCCATGTGCAGCTCTACAAACAAGATGACAAAGACKATGTGCTTCCCCACTTAAAAGTGGAACTGTAAAAAGGAAAAGTCTTAAACAACTGACATGAAGCCAGAGGCCAAAATGTTTGATTTTTACTGATGTTATGGAGGTGAACAACGTTAAAGGGATTTACAAAAAAGATAYTTAGTGCATCAGCTGGAATTCTTTGAAAAGCCAAGAGATCAAGCTGGCTCATTCAAGAAAAATGTGAAGAGAAACAACCTTAGTCATCGCCTCCTTATTTAACAGCTAACGTGATAAACAGTCTTGCAGTCTATATCTCTTTTGCACAAAAATAGTAACACAGATATTATTTTAGCAGAGCATTGATGGCTTTTCCCATTAACAGAACAGAAGTGATGCAGGAAAGATAGGCAGCCCTTGATCATCTATCTCTACTACAGGAAGCCACACAGAGAGTGGAGTACAAAGTCCTAGCCAAGGACCAAAGGGAAATAGTTCATTCAGGAAGAGATTAGGTCATTTATTTGAGCAATTCTTCCACTAAGTAGATCCTCAAAATTCCAGGCACAGCACCAAAGGCATCATGGTTTGGGGGTTGCCCATTACTGTGTTGACTTGCTAATGTGGCCTGGAAGGCCACAGGAATTTCCTGATGAATTAAGATTGTAGAGGGAAAATATTTAACTATGACATAAATAAATACACTTGATGTTTAAAAGATAATGTCAGAGATCCTAAATCCTCATTTTGGTTACTTTTATCTATGCATGAATGCCCAGTTTGCGATAGCCCTAGCAGTTTTCRTCAAATGCTTTGGTTTTGAGGAGGCTTCAAAGAACCAGGTTGTATACAGGTGTCTCTGTGAGATTTCAGAAATATCAGGCCATTTCTACATAGATTTTTCACTGAAACTGCTATTTTTTCAGAAGTGTTAGTGATTTGATAGTGAGTAGTGAGACGGCAATTATCTGAAGATCCTTGTCATCTTCAGACACAAACACAGGCCTCAGACAGGAGAACGGCATGGGAATGACTATACTATTCATCCTCACTACTATTCATTTACTGAATTGATGACAAAATTAAAAAATACAAAGAATGTTCTCTTTCCTGCAAAAGATCTTTGAATGAGCTCTAAAGCTCCCAGAAGAGAATTATTGCTAAAGCTATTCAGAGCTGAACTTGAGAAAGTGAAAATCAACACGTTTAAATAAAGACATAGGTGATTTAATCCAATTTGCAAATTTTTCATCACAATAAAATGTCTTCTATGCATAGCTTAGAACAAAAGAATTGTGGAATCATCATTCAGCAACAATTACATTATTTTTTCCCCAAATCTCCATTGTGTAAGACAGTGTTTACAGACAAGATACCCAGAAACAAAGATARACTTTTATACACGTTGGCTGACAGCTTTACAGCATTCATAAATCATATCATTGAAAGGGCAGGCAAGTCTACCATTACCCTAAAGACAAATGTAAAAGCTTCTCAGGAGATTATACTAGGAGTTGTTCCTTTGATTTTTATGGTTATTAAAAATGTGTTCTGAGGATCTGGAATACATACAGTGCAAGAATTAAAGCATATCTCAAAATAGTAAATGTGTGCACTTAGAATCAGAATTTTTGCACCTACAGTCAGGAAGTAAGAACCCCACTTTGAAGACTGGAGAGCCTTTGAAATGGAGTGAAAGTTTGCTGTAACTTTTAAAATAAYGGACAGGTGCCCAGAAATGAGATCCGTGCTTTGTTCTTTAAACCCCTGCAAGTTCCTTCTGCAGGTCTAGACTGCAGCTGATCCAGGAGGAGGAAATCATAAAAAACTGGCCTGCTAAACAATGTTAGCCCTCTCAGACTTATACGACAGAAGTTTCATAACACAGATAGCATCTTTCAAGAAAATCCTCTTGCACACAGGCATCCTTTAAAGGAGACTTAGTTGTTAAGGAGAGGCAGGATCAGTCTATAAATGGCATGTGTATCAGCCTGCAGCAGAAATACTTTATAGATTCAGAATTGATTAGAACTTCATCTATGCTGCAATGAAAAAGAAGCTATGCTGTCAAAAAGAGGCAAATTATCTTCTATGGTCTTCTRCTCATTGTCTTTCCAGTTCCCTCCCACAGTTCTCTAGTCTTGTTTTAATTTCCTGGCAGGGATATGCAGAGCTTATCCTATGTCTAGAGTAATCCCTCAAACCTATTCCCCTCTTTGGTCTGCTGAGAGAAGAAGGTCTGCACCCAAAACCTTGGCAGAACAGAGTCTGGCAGCTCTGCTAACTGGAACAAGTGGGGTTTTATTCTCCCTGTACATTCCTATTGCAGGAGGAATGCCTGGTATATGATTTGCAACAAGGCAATCAAACAAAACATGATGAATGACAAGGATATACTCCAACAAATCAAATTTCCCTGAAAATCTGAGGAAAAATTAGAACTATAGTGTTACACCAAGAGCTTTAAAAAGAAATGGATGCCATGYATGCATTCTGAAATGGTTCTATAAGGATGGCACAAAGCACGGGGAGTGTAAAAATTCTAGTTAATTTTGTAAAATATGCACACCTCTATAAGGACAGCAATATACATGGGATGGGAAGTACAAGGGTTCAGTATTTTTTCCAGAGTATATTCCAATTCTTGCTTCATATGCAATCTGGAAAGAACAAAATCAAAGGTACACTTTTAATTTATAGGTAAGACAGAAAGGGGACTAGTAGATGCAGAATGAATYATGTACTACACACAAGATTTCATCTTACTAACAACTCTCCTAGTGTTTTGGGGCTAACAAATCTATTCCGGAACAACTGACTGACAGCARGTAAGTCTGTATAAAATACACAGATGGATTTAAGTCACAACATTTAAAAAMAGATTTTCTTGTCCCTTTACACCGGACTCTCCAAATATATAAACATATATGCACATATATACATATATATGTATGCGTGTATGTGCWCACACATCCATGCACTGGGGGAGAAGTGGATGTTAACCAAGAGAAAAGACAATTCTGCAGATTTCTTACAGAATTTTAGGTCAGCTCTTTTTTACTCATGGAGCCTAGATTTTCCAATTACAAATAAGATCAGATCTGCACTTTGGACTCTCTTACAAGAAGGGTATGGTAACATGGATAATATAGCTGACCATATGCTGACCATATAACAAACCTAGAAAGTGCCTTACCAGGAACACATATATTCATAAAACTAGCACAGTTTTCTAAGAAGCCCCCTTCCCTTCTCTTACTACACTTTTTTTTTTCTTTTTTAATTTCTGCTTCTAGAAGCTGGTTAGAGAAGAAGCATTTTTCAATCACATAGCTCCATGACCTAGAATACTGATTCTCTACATGACTCTTTGAGAGATTATAAATTTTTTGTAAWCAAGTTTTGCTTGGTTGATATGATTTGTTTTATTCATGAAAGTAAACCCTTTTTAAAAATACACAATAGTGTAACTTGAGTATCATTCCATCTGAATCCGTCTTAGTCTTGCTCTGACTATCTTTGCCCATATATTTGTTCAATGTTTAGCACAGTCAACTCTTAGATTTTACTTGCACAATGAAGTGGCATAGTTTGACTTACATTGATCTTAAATGAAGTTAATTAAACCGATACAAGTCCTTGGGTAGACTTCTCATCCCAATTTAGGAGTAGTTTACACTTTTCTAGATTAATCTGATTAATAATTAAGGTAATGCCAAGCAAAGCTTGATTTTTTTGCAAGAACATTAATGAGAATATAGTGCAAGTGTGCAATAATTTATGGCTTTCTAAATTACCATTCCAATTAACATTGAATATTCACCATCCTGGTGTTTCATAACACTTCCTAATACGCACATGTGGTTACAAAAAAATAACCTTGTGTTAAAGYACAACTTGTTTCATAAGAGAGAAACTCTTTCCTATGAAATATGATACTATTTCAATTTCCTTTTCCTGATCAACACTTTGACTCTGTAACAAGCCTATGCTGCTGGGAAGACTTTCACACCAAAGCTGCTCATACGAGACACCAGCTCCTGGTCCTGAGGATTCATAGAACTGCTATGGACTTATAGCATTGCTAAAATCATGATATTGGTCCTTAAAGGCCATCATTTACTCGCTYTTTGTTTGCATCTTATAACAAAAGCAGAAAAGAAAATTGAGCTGAGGTGAACTGTAAACTAAGGTGAATACAAGCAAGTTGTTCAACATCTTTACCTTTCAGGATATACCAACAACAAATCACACAAGTGAGACCAGTTTTGATAATGACTAGTTTATTCAACATTTCTGGAGACAATAGCCCTGAAAAACTAGTCATTCCTCACCGGTTTCCCTGAGAACCTGTACAAGACTAAGTTACAGTCCTATTCATCTTGGTAAATACAGGAAGGAGCAAGCAACTGCTCTATGGGGCTTAAGAACACTAGAAGAATGAGATCTGTTCCCGCAGTTACTAGGACATATCTGTCTTATCTGTAATACACTTACTCAACCTCAAACTGCAAAATAGCATTATCGATTTTTATTCAATGTAATTATCGACTTAGAATTTTAAATTATTTTAGTTACACATTTTTAAATTACTTTCCTTCCAAAAGATTTTCTGATCTTACATAACTTAAATGTTAAAAATGTTATTATCAAACGGCTAATAGCACAAAATGCCTCCCACCAGAATGACTCCAAAAGCCACACACACACCAATATATTAACTCTCCCAACAGCCTTGTGAAATTGGGTAGTAGTGCTGTATTTGTGTTAGAAAAGGGAAACAAGAACGTTTAAAGTTTACGACTTGCCTGTAGTCACAAGGGAAGTCTATGCTACAGCCATGGACAGAAAGCAAAGCCTAAATTCATCCCACTTAACTGAGGCACTTAAATTAGGAAACAAGCTGCTCAAGATTTCCCTGGAGTCAGTGAAGACAAATAGGCACTTCCACAGAACAGCTCAGATGGCTGGCTCTCCCTCTGAACTTGCTACTGTCTCTTGACACACTATTGAGAGATTCCCCACTGTGAAGTAAAATCTATCTCAGATATCTCTGGGTTCTGGCCAAAAGTTTGAGTGGGATGATCCAGGCCTAAAATACCCAGCTCTGTACTTTTCCCACGTGGGCTGTCCTTTTTTTTCCAAGGCACCCATCGCTGCGAAGTAGAGACTGCTTCCAAACCACAGAAGAGAATGGGAACGTCRAGTTCTCAGCACCCCCAAAATGACACACCATTTACTTTATATCAATTTCATTTAGAAAAACTCTCAGTGCTCCAAGCGAGATCTCCCACGGGGCATGTTGGTTGGACAGTTCTGATGACTAATAAGTGTAACATTTTATTGTTACCAGAAAGTTCCTAATTACAGCTGTCATCACTGAAAATAAACACATTCAGGTTCTACCGCGCATTATGATAAAACCTTCTGTCAAAGCATGGGAAATATTTTTTTAAGTCATTTGCTACCAAAATGTGGCAACGTGTGAGACTGCCTTTGAATCTACTTCTTTGATTCTTCTGCTTTCTTCTTCTTCAAAAAAAAATACCAAATAGATAATCCCCCAGTAATGACAAGCTTTCAGGCACTTACATGTTTAAAATCTTGCCTCTTTCTTGTAGGTTCCTCAGAATATCTGAAGGACCTCAGGAACTTGATTAATAAAGAGCTTAAAATGCAGGCGTATTATTARTCAAGAAAGTTCTTGGAAGAAATGGGCATTTTTATATTTAGACTCAAATCTGAGTTTTCTTAGAATCCGTTTGTTGCCATGAACTTAGTCTTTCTCCTTTAAAGTCARCTTTTACATCTTTACTCATTGAGTAGCAAATATAACACAGCACACAACACACTGTAAGCTAATGCCTACYGGGCCAAAGAGATAAGGTATTTGGAGGGAAACTGAGGGCACTGTGGGCATCACTCAAGCTAGGGAAGTGAGACTGCGAAGAAAAGCTGAAGGTATTTATTACAGGAGAAGATATAGTTACGTAGTGGCAAGTCAATGAGGCATGGGGACAAGGCACCAGACAGTAAGAAACCAGGCTTCATTGGTTTCACTGCTTGTCTGTGATAAACTGATCCTCTGAACCTCCTCAGGACAAGGTTCTTCTTCGGATCTGAGAATTCATCAAATCCAGAGTGAAGAAAGAGCACCCAGAACAGTTAACAGGCTAGACAAAAAATACAGGTCCAAGTTGGACCCCTAGTAGAAGTCTAGMAGCCATAGAGCTTTTTCAATTATTAGCTCTGGTCCATCCAGGAGAAYGAACTTAGCACACCGAACCTGGAAAGCACTGTTAGTAATGCTCATATAAGCAGGATGGTAGGTTCCACATCTAATGAACTGTTTTTATTTGTGGAAATTAACAGGAGTTCATCATGAACATCTTTTTGTTGCACTTAACAGCACCCAAATATATGAGTTTTATATCACACATTACACTAAAAAATGCCCAATGAAACATAATCATAAGTRCAATGGAATCTTTACTCTTTCTTGTAGTATTTTAAATAGGGGATAATTGTTTGTTAATGTGATTAAATATTACACTGCTCATTATGGCCGCCTCTATCCTTACATTAATATATATATGCATCAGAGGAATAATAGGTCATTTTTTAGACCTTGTCCTCCTTGCRTCAGACACTATCTCCCAGCAAGAGTGACTTATAAGGAATTTTCTCAACTTCTTCAGTAAAACTTCTTCAGCCCAAGGCAAAATTCAGCCACTACGGGTGCATGAGCATRTCAGTATTTCACTGCAATGCTAGGCACTGCTGGTAAAGAGAGCAGAGTGGGGCAGACTGCAGATGGAGCCAGAGCAGACGGCAGATGTRTACCAGCCTTTTCAAAAGCCAGCTTTTGCAGCATTGTCTGCTTCTTCCCTTATAAGCTGGTGACAGCACAAACTATCTGAAGTGTAAGGAAGAAGAGATGAAGCTTCCTTACTCAGTTTTAAGTATTACTGGTGTAATCAATATTTGCAGAGAAAAGAAACAAAAAAATGTAAGTTTGGATACWGGCTGACCAGAGTGATAGTAGTTCACTGTCCAGTCAAGGCTGTACGTCAATGTTAGCATCTTATAACATATCATTATCAAGTACTCACTTTCAACTTTTATGGTATTCTGTTTAGGTCAGGATCAAGAAGAGTGAGTAGATCATGCCAAACTCACTTACTTGCAGTTATTATTAATATTATTTTGACTGAAGGATAAATGCATGAARTAATTGCATCTATATAGCTATTCTGAATGCATATTGAGACCACCAATATCATAAGCTCACCCAGCTGACTAACAGAAAGTTTCCGAGCAAGACATGATGATAACATTTCATGCAACTCCTCTTTGGCAACACTCAGACACTGCAGTTAAATACCAAACAGTATCACGTGTGCCAGTCAGTTACAGCAAGAAACAAAATGTGATGAACTGTTTGTTTTGAACTATTAGTATAAACAAATTGCAGAAACGAAACCCAAGCTTAAACAATGGGGAAAGTTATCCGGTATTAAAATAAACAGTTCTAGGAAAATCTCTGAAAATGTTTACCAAGTCATCTTCTTCCAAGCAGTTTCTGCAAAGAGCATTTTGCCATGTCCGTGGTTTGCCAACCAATCCCAGCAATGCTGACTATAGATATGCAAATGCTATTGGACAAGGCTGCAACTTAATTGCCTGTAATCTGCTCCCCAGGCAGCACGGTTTTATCTAGAATCAAGCCAGTAGGTCATCAGAGAAGCACTTTTGTTGTTGAGGGTAAAAGAGTATTCTCTTAACGAACACCTATTTTGCTTTTAGAAATCAAGGAAAAACATTTTCTAACTTAAAATGCTACACAATTTCTTGTATATAATACTTTATACAAACTTTCTTAATAAATACTMTTCCAATGTTGCAGGCTAGTATTTGCATTAAGAAAATAAGCAGCTCCGATGAACAGTGTCAGTGCAGTACAATTATAATGAAAGTTATGTATATTGCATAACTAATAAATATATTTCTTCTACATAAGTTACAATATATTTCAAATTCTGAAATATAAACAATATTTCTTATTATARCTATTCACTTCTGATTTCAGACCGATAATCATTAATAATTCTTTATTTTGTTCACAGCAGGTACATTGTAAAATGTTGCTTGGTGTAGCACTAGTTATATCCCGTATTAAAAGTCTAGTGGGAAAATAAATACAGTGTAAAATGAGATGYGAGATGCCTACGTAACGTATGCATTACACTTAAGCATTACGCTTCTATCGAAAGGAAACGAATTATGGCTGAAATGCTTGGTGGTGRTAACAGCAACAAAGGAAATTCAGTGTTCAGAGATGCTATAGTGGAGCTGCCTCAGACTCATTAGTTCCCRGGGAGCTGCACAGCGGCGGGTCCTTTCATTCGGGGGGAGAACGGACACGCGGCCGTCCTTCGCGCAAACCTGCGGGAGCGGGGGCCGGGGGCCGGGAAGGACCGCGCGGGGCGGGGGGCTGGCCTTGCCCACAGCCTGTTTTGCAGGCACTGCAGGAGAGTACAGCCCCCCGATTTAAAAGYCTTTCATTGGGCTTCCTACCTGTTTGATCACCTCCCGCTGAAGCGTGAGAGGACTAACCCTAACTCAGACATTCACACTCTAGGGGCTCATTTTTCTTCTTGCTCAGTTCACAGTGAAACAGTGATCTTAGTTCAGTCTCTAGTGGACAAACACAGAATAAGTAAAAAGTCTCAGCAGCATGATTCAGCAGGCAATTTATTCAAGTAAAATCATGTGTGCATAAACACAGATAACTATTTTATTCTTCTCAGTCCTTGCCTTAAACTCCCAAGGTACAGTAAAATTATTTCTTAAGACATGCTTTCTTCTACAAAAGACATCCRCTCAGTTCCAGCATTATATTTCCCCAAAGCAGACCACAATATTAAAAATTGAGGAAAATAGTCTGAAAAAGAAATGCTCCATTATATTTTGGTTTGTAGTCACATGTTTATTGCATACAGTCACCTCTCTCTTATTAGGGATATATATGCAAAGAGTACAATTAATTTACTAGGAGATCAGGAAATTTTATCTAAAGGTTTTAGCATGATTAGAAGGGTAAGGGTGACTGTTTGTGCTTTTTAACATATTTCTGTCTTCTATATCATCTGGAGGAAACATAAATTGAAAAGGATATAGGAGGAAATAAATATGCTAATCTGAAGTAGTCTTTACTAGCATTTTTACTGATGTTCATTCTTAGTATGAATTTGCATTACAGTTAAATGATGTTTCACTTGAATAGGCAYATACAAGAATTTTCTTGTGCCATCTTACATGATTAACTGCATCACTAATTGCTCAATTCTCTGCTTTGCAAGGTCATAACGCCAATGTGAGAATAAGAATATTACAATCATGTACAAAGACTGTTTATTTATTTTCACTTGTCATCTATCTCACATCATTCTCAATATCAAGCCAAAGACAAAATCCTGCAAGGTAAGTAATTTTACTCAAGCGAGTAATCTTATTAAAGTGAACGGGACTGTTCATGTGAGTAAAGTTATTCACATATCTAAGTCTTTTCAGGGCCAAGCTGCAGCTCAAACATAAAAAAATGAAAAGTTCAGTAGAAGTTTACAACTATAGCACAAATTCTTAAAAAGAATTACTTCTACTAASTTACTGTTACATTATTTTCAAGTCCAGTGTGATCCACACATTAAAAAAAAAAAATACTATGATGATTTAAGAATGTGAATGTGTATATACTTTTCTCTGTCCTTCCAGTGATTAGCTGGATGGAATAGGATTACAGGATCTATTTATGGAGGGCTATAATTTTCTCAATACCATGCCTGTAGGAGTTGATTTTTCTAAATGCACCCTTTTGCTGTCAGAGTAGCAGGTATCCTGCATGACATCTGACTGGAAGCTCCGAACGATAAGTAAAGTTTACAAGACTAGCTGGCTAATAAAGCATTCCACCGTTAGAGTCTCTGGTGGATTTTGTATAGCCAGGCTCACAAAACCGCCATGGTCTCTTGAGATAAAGCTTTACAAAACTGCATCTTTCAGTGATGTGAACAAAATTCTGCTCCCAACAGAAGTTCTTTCTCTAAGAAGGGTGCACTCTGGCTATAAGACTTCTCACCCTGCACAGTTATGACCTAGAGAAATCCTTATTATCTCAGTTCTCATAGAAACTCATGAAAACTATGAACAACGTAAGCACCACCAAAAATAATCCATTTAATGAGAAGTGGAAAAAGAAGCACTTACTTTTTGCAGCCACTGAGTGTAATTTTCCATCACATGTTCCAAATGTTGCAGTTTCTGGGAAGAGAAATCCTGTTCCACGTGAGGAGCATCTCTCTGAAGAGCATTTGTGTTGTACTGGTCTGTCGTGCTTTCACGACAGTTCCCGTCCTGTTCTGGTAGAATGAAAGTATAGGTGCACTGCCCATGCTGAATCCGGTTAAATCTTCTCCCACTGGCTTCTGGACCCCGACGCTGACTATTACAGCCTATGTGAGCCAGAAGAGCAGCCAGGAAAGCAAAGGAAAGAAAAACTGTCATGTTATTATTACTGTCCTTTCCTAATTTTAGAAAAACTTTTTTCTTTCTCTTTCTTTAAATTTGTTCTTAATTTTCTTTAAAGTCTTTGGAAAAAGGACTGGAGAATTGTACTTTAGTAATCAAGCTTAGATATATTGTTATATTTTTAATTTCAATATTAGGATAGCTTCCTTTAGTTTAAATTGGGAATATTTATTGCATAGTAGTTAAGATTTATTGTTTCCTCTCTGTTACAGTTCAGCATGTAGCCTGCTTTAGTCAGCTGCATATGCATATCCCAGTCTCTTTCCCCTACACTATCTGCTGCAGAACTGCTATTTTCTCTCAGACTTCAGTGAGTTTTATTAAGGTTGCACATTCAAGCCAAGCTGGAAGCGAGCAGCCTTTCACAAGATGACTTGACAGGAATGCGTGTATGAGTGCGCCCCTATGCTAAGGATGGCTGATGGCTCGGTGCAGAGGGATCATCTTACAARCTGGCTGGATGCATGACCTCAATCACGCATGGCTTTCCAGCCCCTGTTGCATACAACTGCTAAGGGCTTTTGCCGAATTCACGTAAGTTTAATAAGTTAGGCGGTCCACCTTAATACACTTCATATGTTCACACTGACCTATTAAAATGTAGATAAAGTGTAGAAGTTTGTTGTAATCTCTCTGTAAATATACAAAGCATTGAAATTGAAAATACTTTCGGTTCTCCACTGCTCAGTATCTATTAAAGAACTGTAAGTCAGAAGAATGACACTTAYGAGAAAAAATTACATTTAACCCTCACACACTTTTGCTACTTTTCTCAGGCAGTTATGTCACTTTAGCAGAGTTTACAGAGAGCTTTTTATAGGATTTAATGAAATTAAGGTTGCCAAATAATAATGAGAAATGGCAATTCAGAATGATAATAATATTTTATGTTTAGCTAGTAAAATAAGGTAACAAGTTACAAAGCTGTGAGGTATCTGTGAGATATGCTGGTAGAACTATTCCAGATTGTCTTATGGACTGTGTAATTATCACATGTGAAACAGTTCCACCAATTTGCAAGTCTGTACAGGCTATACAGTCACCCTTTCTTATATGTAAAATCTTTCTCAGAGGTAACTTGCTCAGAAAAGGATTGTGGTAACTATTTAAGAAACTATCTTAAACATAAATAATGTCCTTGGTATTTACTAGAGATGAAATCAGAATGCATAGATTAGAAACAGAATCAGAATAGTCCTAAACTTCAGAGAAATTTGGTTCTGATTTCCTGATCTAGGATTTTCTGTTTTTATATAAATAGAAGCCAACTCCTTTGCAGACCACTTTGCACAATTTTACTCATGAAGGTAGGTAGTCTTCTGAATAGCAATAGCGCATCAGCTAAAAATCAACCTTCAATCAACTTGTAAGAAAGTCTACCTGCAAGAATACTGAATGTAAGCAGCTTCAGTGCTCATGCAGTTGTTATTACATATGTATATTATATTATTATCATATCAGAAGTACAATTTCAGTCTAAAACAACTGCCTGGAATTTTCAGCCAGGAGCCTGTTCTGCTCCTGAATAAGCTATTCCTGCTCAAACCTGGTGACTGAGGCTTTCATCTTGCATCCAAAAAGAACCCATTCCCTTTGAATCACTATGAAGTATCTCCTACAAAAAATGTTCAGAAATAAGAGGATCTTAACTTGTCTTAAAACATCTATATAGTTAAAAAAAAAAAGGAGAAAAGAAAGCAAAGCAAACAGCAAAACACTAGTGCTACTACTGCTTTTGGCAAAATCAGAACATCCTTCCACCCCTGAACTGCTCAGACCACCTTTGCACTCTGGCTTTTCTTTTTCTGCCTCTGAATATCAACTTCATAGAGCTCACTGTATTGTGAACATTCTTCACATTGCTCTGTCATCAACAGATCTAGTTCTGCTGCGGTTTATTGCACTGTCTCTGCAATTATTGCGAAATGTAATTGCAAGATATTTGCTCACACCATAAGATCAGAGAGCTTCGATCAGGGAGAAAACTGTAGGATTGGACACTGAGCTGAAGGGTAAGCAGAAAAAGAGTCATTCTCTATAAGGAGAAGCAAAAATATCGGAGTAGAAACATGATAACAATACATACTTTTTAAAAAGTAAAAAGAGAACTTTATCAAAAGGCCTCAAAGCATCAAAAGGAGGATAGTAAAGGTGGGTGTACAAAAGACTTCCTAGAATATTAAATCTTATTTTAAAATGCAACTGTTTATACAAATGCTGCATTCACTTTCTGCTGAGTATTTAAGCCATGGCCTTTTGCTGATATGGAAACCTGGGAATGTGGAAAGGTAAACTTGCAATATTTTTCAGATGAGAGGACTTCACACAGCAGCAGACATGCTTTGCCACTATTGCCTGGCCCCCTCTCACTGGGCTGAAGACACTCTTCTCCTCCTTCCCCTTCTGCCCCCTTTTTCCTAAAGGGTAGCAGTCATAAGGCCCTTGAAGGAGATACACAAAACTGACAAGCCTCTTCAGCATTTCTCACTTGTCTCCTGCCTAGTGCACTGCTGCACCACCTGCCTCCCCTAGCAGACTCCCCCCGATCCCAGCCCCAGGGTGGTGGGTGACAGGCAGCACATACCAACGAGATGCCAGAGCGGGCAAATGCGGTGGAGCCATGCAGCAGCTGGAGAGCATCACCTACTAGGACACTGCACTGAAAATTTCCCTATGAGAGAGGAGAAAATCTCCTCGCTCATTCAGTGAGCTAACACTGCCACATCTGTGTTACAAGATGTAGCACTCCTGAGACGTCTCGTGCGCCTGAACCTGTTGAGTACTGCATGGCAGTGAGTATGAAGGATGAAGCAGAGTGAGCTCTCAGGGTTGCCCTCGCTTATACCAGACCTGAGGAACACCAGCGTTCCTCTGCAGAAGCACAGACACCTTGCCCCTCCTGATCCTGCAACATAGGGGGACCGTCAAGGTCAGCCACTCAACTTGATGTTCTCCTAAACTCATTTTTACAGGGACTTTGAACCAACCAGGCCAAATTCAGTTTCTCCAACATATTCATGGGACTGTTCAAACACAGACAATAAAAATGCAAAAGTAAACATAGAAAAGAGCATATTTCCAGCTCTGCGGTCACCTAATTCCACAGTGCAATTTCCTAAGAAATTCTGTTTTACCTAAGACAGAATTCAGAAATAAGAAGAGTTTCCTTTTTCCCCATTCCTGCTACAGCATTCACTATCTTTATTTCTTAAAACAAACAAACAAAGAACCTKGGCCCATGAGTTTCAATACTTTGATGTCTTCTACTTGATTTGAAAAAAATATATGTTAACACAGTTCCACACAATCTCTGTGAAYTGTCCCAACATTTTAAAAGTGAAAATTCTCAGTGAAGTGAGAAAAAAACAGTTCTTAAAGTCAGTCAGAGTCAGTGTGGGTATTCCTATAGGATGCTACATTATATGGTATAGATATAACCTAAATCGTTTGTCCAGAATCACACAGAAAATCATTTGCAGAGCCAGAAACCATGTAGGGGCATGGATGTGTTTAAAAGCCTCTTTATTTTCCTAAGACCACTTCCTCCAACACAATGACTAGCTTCATATTCGCTGAAATTTTCCTTCTATGCAACAGAGAAGGGATGGATCCAGAAACTTTCTTTCCAGACCATATGAAATCTCATCTACATTGTTTATTTAGTAGCCACATAAAATTCTGTAGCTGTCTATGTAATCAATCCTACAAGGCAAAAGAAATGGGAATTCAATATCCAGATAAAGGTTATATTCACATGATATCATTTCCCACATATTTAGCATAAAAAATAATTTAATATGTCCTTTGTCACAGAATCACATGCATGCTTATGATTCAAACACAAATTCAAAGAAACAAAAATCTACTTCTGTTTCTTTATATTTCTGCTGCAATATGTGTTATTGCTGCAGATGAGTTGCATTAAAGTTGCATCATATCACACACTGTAACTGGAGTTACTCCAGTTCATCTTCCTCAGTGTAAAAGGAAACTACAGAATGGCTCCTAACAGAGAAAAGAAGTAGGATTTTATTGGGGGTTATCTCTAGCTAAATCAAAGTCATACAATRAAGTGCAGTATTTTTTATTCTTAATCACAGAACAGTTGAGATTGAAAGAGTCCTTTGCAGATCATCTAGTCCAATCCTCCTACTCAAGCAGAGTCACCTCTCAGTTTTGAATAATCAGCAAGCATGTTGAGGGCACAGTCTGTTCCATCATTCAGGTCACTGATGAGTGAGTTGAACAGGACTAGACCCAGTATTGACCCCTGGGGACACTGCTAGCTACAGGACTCCAACTAGACTTTATGCTGTTGAGCACAACCCTCTGAGCTCTGCCATTCAGCCATTTCTCAATTCACCTCACTGTCCACTCATCTAACCTGCACTTCCTGAGCTTGCCAGTAAGGATGYTATGGGAGACAGTGTCAAAAGCCTTGCTGAAGTCAAGGCAGACAGCATCTACTGCTCTCCCCTCATCTACGCTCTGGGTGCTCTTTCTTGCTGTTTTTTGAAGACTGGAGTCATATATGCTTTCTTCCAGTCCTCAGGCACCTCTCCTGATCACCAGGACCWTTCAAAGATGATCTAGTGGCCTAGCAATGACATCAGCCAGCTCTTTCAGCAGTCATGGGTGCATCCCATCAAGGCCCATAGACTTGTATAGATCTAATTTGCTCAAGTGATTCTTAACTTAATTCTTCCYCAGTAAGGGGAAGTCTTTCTTTCTCCATACTTTCTCCTTGATCGCCAGGATCTGGGATTCCTGAGGACTGATCTTAGCAGCAAAAAAAAGCATTCAGTATCTCTGCCTTCTCTATGTCCTTGTCACCAGGACTCCTGCTCCATTTAGTAGCAGGCCCACATTTTTCTTTTGTTACTGAGATATCTATAGAAGTTCTTCTTTCTCTCCTTGACATCCCTCAACAGATTAAATTCCAGATGGGTCTCAGTCTTCCTGCCTCCATCCYTGGATATTCAGACAATATCCCTRTATTACTTCCAGGTTACCTGTCCCTGCTTCCACATTCTGTGTACTTTCTTATTCTATCTGAGTTTTGCCAGAAGCTCCTTGGTTATCTATGCAGGTCTCTTGATTCCTTTGCTGACTTCTTGGGCATTGGGATAGACAAATCTTAAGCTTGAAGGATGTGAATATCAATGAGTTTTCTTGGATCCCTCTTCCTTCTGGGGCTCTATCCCATGGGATTCTTCCAAGCAGATCCCTAAAGACACCAAATTCTGCTCTTCTGAAGTCTAGGATTGTGATCCTGCTCTTTGCCGTGTTCCCTCCTCTCAGGATCCTGAAATCCACCATCTCATGGTCACTGCAGCCAAGGCTGCTTCCAACCTTCATATCTCCAACAAGCTCTTTCTTATTTGTAAGTACAAGTCCAGCAGAGCACCTGTCCTCATTGGCTCCTCTATAACCTGCATCAGCAAGYTGTTATCAATGCTCTCTAGAAACCTCCTGGATTGCTTGTGCCTTGCTACRCTGTCCCTCCAGCAGATATAGAGGGGTTTGAAATCCCCCATGAGTTGAGTCCCCCTACAAATATGAGGCTACATGAGGCTTCTAAGTGTCTGTAGAAGGCCTCATCTACTTTTTCCTCCTGATCAGGTGGCCTGTAGCAAACATCCGTATTAGTCTGCCCTCTATTCTTTAACCATAAGCTCTTGTCCAGGCCATTATGCACCCCTAGGCAGAGGTCCATACATTCCCACTGCTCTCTCACATAAAGGGCAGCTCTGCCTCGTCTCCTTCCTAAAAAACKTCTCTCCATCCATTCCAGTTATACGATCTATCCCACTATGTTTCCGCAATCACGAGATTACAGCCCTGCAGCTGTACACAGATCTCTAATTCCTCCTGCTTATTCCCCATGCTGTGTGCATTTGTGTACAGGCACTTCAGAGATGTATCTGAGTGTGCTGATTTCCCAAGAGGTTTCCCAGTGGTCTTGTCTTGTAAGGACATTCTTGCCTGCCTGCAAGTGCTTGAGGTACCCTCACTTAAGCCCTATTTTATTGATTGTGTGGTCCCTATAACTCTTTCCTTCCCCTGTCTTTCCTAGTTTAAAGCCCTCCTTACTAGGTAGGCCAACCTGTTTGCGAAGATGCTTGTGCCCCCCTCAGTGAGGTGAGGKGGTCCCCTCTACCAAGCAGGGACCWGTTTTCAAACAGGGTTCTGCRGTCATAGAAACTAAAACTCTGTAGCTGACACCGGCTGCACAGCCAATTTTTGGCTTGCTATATCCATCCACTCTTCCTCACATCCTTCCTCCTCACTGGCAGGACCAAAGGGAAAACCACCAGTACCCCCATACCTCTGACCACTGCCCCAGAGCTCCATAGTCACATCTGATACTTTCCAAGTAGCCCTTAATATAGTATTTTCCAAAGAAGTCYATTGTAAATATATAATTTCAAATGAATAAAATGAGGTCTTAAGTCTCAAGAGTCTGTTATGTACTAGGATTTCTCTGRTGACTTCAGTGGAGTTAGTCCTGATTTACTATAGTGCTGAGATCAGAACTGGACATATAAGATRTGCTTTCCCCCTCTAAAATCTGACTGTACAGAATCAAAACTGTGCTCAGAACGGCTGATAGGGAAGACTTACTTACTGTGTAATAACACTTTCCCCTACAACCTGTGTGTTTTCGTATCTCACTCCCTTAGGGATAGGTTAGTAGTCATTTCAAATAAATTACTGCTCAGGATTGAAGTCTGTATATTTACATGTGCATATTTAAAGCATGATCCTGTGTAGCACTGTCTGCCAGAGCTCTTCTTCAAAGGAACGTAGTGATGAGTGCCGAGTCACGCTGCARCCCAGCCCAGCTGCTCCAGCATTTGATTTCACACCTGGGAACAAGTAAACAGCTGGGAAGATTAACTGAGTGGCAAAAAGCAGCAGCACTTAAAAGAACGTGGTGGTTTACCACAGAAACATCTGAGCTACTGGTTATGCCGTCTGACCTGTCTGAATTCTGCCTCACAGAGAGGCYGTGAGGTTTCGCAGGGCAGTATCTTTATCTGACTTATTCCATATCTGCCAGCAGTTAAGAGAGCTAGATGTTTCCTGAAAACTTATTTTAATGCTGTTGGAAACACAGGAAAAATTAGTTGATCTTATATTCATAGCAGATCCACCAGCTTACACCTATTGAAAAGAAGCACATAGACTAACTCAGCTAGCTTTGTTCCCCTTCACCGGGGAGAGGGGAGAATGTCCCCAGTGTCCTCTAATTATCGGTCTCAGGTAAGCTTTGTCATTAATTTTCAGTCTTTCAGGGTACTTATGGCACTTTCAAAGGCAAACTTCCCATTCTAACAAACAGGAGAGATGCACATTAACTGCAGACAGTGGATGCGAAAAGTGCTGTTTGAAAATAATAAAAAATAGATGCTAATCTAACAGCCACATCTAAAACGGCTGCTTAGAGAGCCAACAGCAGTGACCCTACACTGTGAGTCCTAGACAAAAACAAACAATTGKTAGGTTTGGAAGAAAGATATTTCATATGGCTACAAGCCTTTCAGCCCTATCACATGCATGTACTTGTGCCCTCATAACGCGAGAGTGATTGTAAGTGCTTGCACCACAGCCAGGGAAGTTAGAGATTCAGGATTTAGTTTTCTTCTGCAGTTAAACGGTAGGTAGATCATCCAAACAAAAACACTACTGGTGCAAATTACACTGAAAATCTAATTTTGTTGGAATGATTTCTCAACAATATTGTTCACTGACTATTTTGCTTATTCCATTGACTAGTCCCAGATCTTATTCCTCACTAGGAAAAATTATTGGAAACAAAAAATATATTGGTACATTACCTTCATGTTCTGAATTAATTTAAAACTTATCTTCAAGTGTTTTACAATATATTAGTCTACTCTTATGGTCACAAAGGTAGAAATCATAATGTGATCTGCCTGGAAAAGGAAAAATTGCAGTCCTCCAATCAAATGTAAATAAAAAATGTCATCCTAAATACTCGCAGTAGTTGAATATCTAGTAATAAGTTGAAGTTACTTCTGAATTTATGGGCTAGCAATTTAAGGTCTCTCCTTAGAAGTCTTAGTATCTAGCGGAAGCATACATAACAGCTGAAGCATACATAGCAATGACATACCACGTATGCAACGGCRCTGTCCTACTTCCTTAGAGGCAGATACTTTGTTCCAATTAAGACTGATTTTCCTAACAAACATATTTTTTAACAGAATAGAGTTAGCTAAGATAAGCACTTGAAATAACCTTCATTATCTATAATGCTGTGGGAAGAGGTAAGATCTTCATCTTTTCCTCTTGGGTTTCTACTAATGGGTGCTCCAACCATCTTCTAGCCATCTTTGAAAAGGACCTGTGAATCAAAGGGATTGAGGAAAAAAAGGCCTGGAAAAGATGTTAACTATTAACCAATTGACAAGTTGAAAAAGCTACAGAGAATGCACTAATTCTCCATTTTACAAGCTTCTGTAAAATATCTGGCATTATCACTTTTCTAGGAAAATCATAATACATGTTCTGCTTTCAGTCAAAAGAAGGATAAAACCTACCCTTCGGGTGTACCACCTAACCAGTGATTATGCTGATGAAATACTTAGTTTTTGATTTGGGAAATCAAACTGGGAAAACATGGGATTAACATTTTGAATGACTGTTCGTATCTGAGTTCACCTTCAAAAACATGCCTTTATTGCGTAGGTGCCTGCTTGAAAGGAAAGTGTGACAAAGACATTGGTGTTTTTGATGTGTTTTCCTTTCTCATTCCAAACTCGAAATGATCTATGGCCTTAAGACTGAGTGATTTCAATATTTCAGCTTTTTAAATTCTCATCCTTGCTGTATTTTTCATGAATGGACACACTCAGCTATATGAATATCTTCAGCTCCAACTGACCTCAACTTTTTGGCTATAATTTGGCTCTAGCAGAAGCAGGAACTGCCAGCAATAAGGCAGATTAAACAGAATAGGCAGTCCAATCTTCCAGCTCTTAGGATCCCTTGCCCGGTACTTATTCTGGAGAGTGTAAATAGGGAGAAAAGAAGTAGAGATGAGTGTATGAAGAATCCTGCTATTTTTGACACTGACCAATACCAAGAGTTGTAGAGCAGGCACTATAATTCCTGATTGTGTAAGGACAACTGCTAACTTTGTTTAAGTCAGAAATACTCCACTGATCCCAATAGTGCTATATCACTTTCACCAGCTAACGATCTGACCCATCATTTAAATTTGGCCAGATGCCTGTCTCAGATTGTTATTCAAACCTTTTCCACAACAATAATGCTTAAACACTTATCTTATATGTATTCATGTCTCTTTTAAAATTTTTTTTTCACCCCTGCACAGCCAGGGTGTGGCTGTGCAAGGAAAGAGAGACCTTTCCAATCCAATTGTTTTTCCTATTGTAATGTTAGTCTAGAATTTACAGAATTCTCAACTGAATAGGCACATTTTAACAAGACATAGTAAATGGAGCAAAAGCAAAAAAAAAAAAAAAAAAAAAAAAAANAAAAAAAAAAAAAAAATTCCTGAGAAAAAACAACATGAAGTTGAATCTGGATTCAAACTGCAGGAGATGCAAGCTCGCTATGACTAGGTGAATGTATGGTAGGTCTGATAGAGCTCAGATGTTGCCAGAAAGTGTCTTAAAATTTTTACTTGTTTTCTCTGAAGGATTATTTTTGAGATTTAAATATGCTAAACATACTAAGTCAGAATTTTAAGTGCTTTATCCAGAAGCCCAATTAAATTTATATATATAAATATATGTAATCAGGAATTAAGTCAAATACTAATTAATACTTTGACAGAGARACCAGTATATCAGACTTGCGTGCACCTACATTTTGCAGTCTCTGGGACCCTGGCAGCCTCCATACACTCAGTCTATTTATTAACTCATTCACAGCAGCTCCTAGTTAGGTTTTGGGTCACAGATACAGCAAAGAAAAAAAACAGAAGTCGGCCACCAGAGATTTGAGGTATCAGAGGTAAGCAAACAGCACAGCAAACACTGAAAGTGAGAGGCACAGACAGTCTGTAATTAAGAATTACAACTATTTCTTATTTAAGAAAGTGGTTTATAAATAAAATATCTCTTACGTTTTTATACTGTACTTTACTCCCCACACCTATTATTTATTTTTGTGAACAGCCTCTGGTTACATGTTCCATATATAGGCACAAGACAGAGGCTTGATTTAACGTGCTCCATTCTTGCAGAGTTCCCCCATAATACCAAAACTCTTGGTTAACTAATTAAAACCCACGATCAATTGGCCAAAATTATTTTAAGTGGCCAATCATATTCTTCCTAACCATATGTATTACTTTCAGTTAGGAAATGAAAATGTCAGACAATACAAATAACTAGCAGTGAGGCAAGAGGCTAGCTATGGTTTATGAACAGTATCCCTTGGAATCACAACAGCAAGACATGTGAACTGTGCAGCACTAAATAGCCTTGCTAGATCCACATGTCACACATCTTGACTTAAGCAGATGCACTCATCCTATACTTAGACTGCAAGTTCTCWTGATTTTATATGGGAGAAATATTTATCACAAGTTTGCGCTTGTTAATTGGCCTGCTAGAATCAAATCATTAATAGAGAAAATACTGATTTTCCACCATAGATGGAAAACAGAGTTAAGAATTCCTGTCCTATGGACTGGTGTACATATRCTGCTGTGGTGCACTGCTGTGTGACCTGAACACAGCGGAGTAAACAGGCTCTGTACTAGATAGYTATAACTAGCCTGATAGCTCAAATGTCTCCAAGTTGCACTGCAATTGCAGTAAATGCATATTACGTTTCCTTCAGAAAATGGCACTTTGGCATACTTGTACAACCTGCTCTGACACCTGAGATAGATGACAAAGTAGGTATAAGGTTCAGATCTACCTTCAGAGAAGTTGTGAACATTGCCTAATTATGATTCCCTGTAGAGAGCAGGCCTTAGCTACAGTGTCTGAGATAGGCACCTAAAGTAGGCAGCCAGAATACAGGTCTTCTGCTTCAAATCACGCTGAAGGTTCCAAAATGCATAATCACCAAGCAAAATGGAAGTAGTTAATGGGATTACAAATGTCTTTGCTTTCCTCTAATGACAGTCGTCTTGTGAATACTATACGAATCAAATACAAAAAACATATTTACTAAATGCAAYGAGCTCTGCTGCCGGTTCTTCAGTCACTGTTGTGAACACAGTGCAGCGCAGGACCTATGACACTAATGGCAATACTTCTTACAAGCATGGTGCTGTATCCTGTGGGACACGAGTACTGAAATATGAGCACCAGAGCTTGGAATGTGTCCTCTGGAGCATATGTGCTCAGGCACTGGGTCACTAGAGCACCAGTAGCCTGAGAGCTTCATTTCCGAATGTAAATAGAATAGAACTTASTCTGTAGCACAGTATTTTAAAATGAACATTTTCTTCTCTGCCAGTTACTGCACATCTCACTTGTGTTAACCTAGCGTACTCAAACGACCCAATGCCTCTCATAGTATGTAACTCAAAGACGAACTCCAAACTCACTTTAATCATCATAAACCCATCAGCACATTACTAGGCATTTAACTACTGTATGCCAATAAAAATGTTGTTTAAACTGTTAACTGCCAGTTTAAAGCAGCAATTAATCCCTGGGATCAACACCTTCAAAATTAATGCCATAGGGCATAGATAAATATTAATCTTTTTAAAGTTAAGYGGGAAAGTGAGTGCTCATAACCTCTGAATGGAACACAATTGATGGTTTAGGGTTTTATCTCCTGCTCTGCCACTGACACAAGGTATAATTCTTAGGGAAAAAATGGTCAAAACATTTCCTGGGTCTGGCATTTTGTGTGTTAAAGGCCTAACTTAAGAAAGTTTGAGCCTGCATTTGAAAAGTGTTTAGCGTCCAGTGTCAAAGAACTCCAAATGTTTTTGGAAGTACTCAAAGATTCTGGAAAAAAGTCATATCTTGTGACAATTGTGCATACCGAGAAACTGGGTCATCCACACTTCCCATAAAATACTTCGTCTGTCTTCCTTGTCTTGCTCCTTAACACTTACGACTCRTTAATTCTCAGTGCTGCAGCTCCTCTCTCAGAGGAATTGGCTGGCCAAGCTTAGCTGACAGCTGATCAGTACTCTATTTTTGGTATCCTCAATGCAGTTTTCTAATTCAGAAAGTGGAGATACCAGTACTTTCTAACTGCAACTTTCTCAGCATTTTTCCTATGCGGTAAATTAAATCCATCTTTCGGATTAAGTGAGCATAATCTTGGTATAACAATGAAGTTGGAAGGGACAGGATGTGTCAAAATGCATATTCTTCCTTCTAAAAGACCTACCAGAGTCTCCATTTGTTTGGAGACTGTGCTCAACAGATGCCCACTGCACAGTCACCAGCCGTGATTTCCCTGGTCAGTCCCAGAATGAGAAAGCAGTTTGCAGCACTGAGTATGCCTGAGTTGTGAATGCTGAATAGTGGAGCAGGAAATAAGGAAAAATAGTGTTTTAAACAGAAAGCAAGAGACTACATAGGTCTATATCCAAGTATTACTGTTAGTAAACTACTTTACATTTGTTGTAAAAGAGGTTCAATATAAAATTCACATGCTTATACAGTGTCATGTATCCAGTCAGTGGTTTGCAGTCATTTATAAAACACTGTTATTGCATTTGTAAAAAGTACCATCTATCCAATAATATTTTTTATATAGAAAAGTGTTGTCTTAAAACAAGTGGCAAAATTCTAAGTGCAGCTTTGAAGATGAAATCCAGATCCAAGCAGACCATGCTCTGGGGAGTTTTGCTGTGTGATATAATCTTGCTCCTTAGACTCTGCAAGGTAAAGAAGAAGTATCCTTTACAGAGATTTTTATTGTCCCCTATGCTGCACAAACATCCATATTCAAAGTACCATAAATTCAGGTTCCCTTCCTTCCCCACTCCAGATGACACTATATAAGTGGGTGGGAACATATCGTGTGGCTGGAAATATCCAGGCTCTATACAGTGACACAGGTTCTGTTACCTATGTAGCACATCAGCATTGGGAACCGGAAAGCACCAGCAGTACCATGCCAAGATCAAACACAGTGGTAAGGGACTGGCAGAAAACCCTTCAGAGAAGGGATGCACAGTGACATCTGATGTGGCTCTGCTTTCTTCACCCTTAGTCAATCTGTTTCTGCAAGATCTCTATTGCACATTTGATATTTGTAATTAAATGTTTTGCTAAATAGGGAACCACCACTCTAAATACTGCCATAGGCAACAAGCAGACCAAAACTCATGGTTCCTAAAATGTGAAGATTGGGTGCCAAACAAAGCAAGGTCCTGCATCTGAAGGTACTYTCTGTGTCAGAAAGTGGGGAAGGTGGCAGGCTTTGTAGAGTAGAAGCACAGAGGTCTACAGGGATGGAGCAATGCTGGTGAAGTTGTAACATCACTAAAATGTTGCCATCATATTGTTTTATTGGAACCTGTCAATGTGTGAGGTATGGATATTCAGAGATAACAAGTGCCACTCATTCCACTCTACACTGCCCATGACAAAACAAAAAAATCATATCACAGTTCCAAGATTTCAGCAGTGCTAGATAAAGACAGTAGAACAAATTTTCTGTAGCAAGCACTACCAATAATTTATATTTTGAAAACCACTGTGTACCAGGCTGTTTTCACAGTACCTGTGGTAGATGATCCTTTTCAAAGGCAAAGGAAAACTTCTGAAGATTTGAATGGGAAGGTGACCAAATGTGACATAAAGCAGAAGTGACATTAAGTGCCTCCAAACAAGACTATCATTATTAATAAAATGTGAAGGAAATGAACACCAGCACAGTTAATTGTTTCCACTAAATTATTACGTAAGATTACCCCATTTTTCTGCCTCCTCTCCTCTTTAAGTATTTAAACTATTTTTCTCAATCTTTCCCAATGTATCCTTTTATTATATCACTCACTCTTCACTCTGTCTATAGTGGAGTTTGTGTCTTCAGTTATTAGACCTGAGTGCAGTCTTGCCCATGCCTCCAACTTTTCCTTTTAGAATATACAGTGAGATTCCTGAGTGCACAACACACTTCTTCTCAATAATTCATTTAATGTAGCATATTCAGATAGACAAATAAGTTGTAAGAAGATTAGAAGACATAGCTGCCATTAATATTTCTTCTTCTCTTTCTCAATTAGGCATCACTGTTTACAGTGGAAGAATAAATCTCCAGATGACCAATTGTGTCTAGTAAACCAGAGGTAACACTGAGACACACAAAAGCATATGGAGATGTGGATGCTACTGGAGAACAAAACACTGATATTTATTTGAACAAGTATCATAAATCCCAAAGCACTCTTTTCTCCAGTGCAAAATGGGGAAAGATTGTCAGAATTGCAAATAAATTCCTTGTAATAACTAAGGAATTCGTTATTATACACACAATTGAGAGTAAAAAATTGATCTTTAAAGCACTCAATAGCAATCACTCATTTCTTGTGGAAATTTTTCACAAGATCAGAGGAACTCAATTCCAGACTTTCTTATCTGTCCTGATGAGGGTTTACATTTACTCACTGCATTAAAGACATAAAATATCATCATTTCTATCACGACACAAAAGGAACCATCCACCAGAATTAGGTCCCAATAATTATATCATTGTTCAAACAGTGCAGGGCCACAGAAAGAATTTAAAATCTGAAGAAGCACTGTAACATGTTTTCACAGTGTTTGTGTCATGGAGATGGAGTTCAGAGTCCGAGATGCACTGAGGGAACACAAGTCTTTAAGCAGTCCCTGCTCTCAACACTTTTTGTACACTCAGATCTAAGGAGGACTTGTGTGGGGAATTTGAAAATGCTGAATTTTGGGAAAGAGAACAGGAACAAGGATGAGTAGCAGCATTAGAAGAATGGGGGAAAATGGTTTCACTGCTCGTATTAAAGTGTGGCATACTCTTGCAGAAAGCTGGACAATCCATGAGTCATACTACTCATGCAGAGCCTTAGTGSAAACCGTACACTGAATGTTGTCATCTGCCCACCAGTATTCCCCAGTGTCAGCACATTCACAGAATCACAGAATCATGGAATGGTAATGGTTGAGGTTGGACAGGACCTCTGGAAATCATCTAGTCCAATACCCCTGCTCAAGAAGGGTCACCTAGAGCATGTTAGACCGGGCTGCATCCAGACAGACCTTGAAGATCTCCAGAGAAGGAGACTCCACAACCTCTCGGGGCAACCTGCTCCAGTGCTCCGTCACTCTCACAGTGAAGAAGTTCTTATATTCAGGGGGAACTTCCTGTGGTTCAGTTTGTGCCCATTGCCTCTTGTCCTGTTACAAATTCACTGAAGTTCTGAGCATTCAAACAATGTGTGCACCCATTCCAGTTAACCAGCTCAGGTTCTTGCCAGTTCATGAAAGAGTGAAAAGAGCTGCTACCATGATATTACTGAAACAGGCAGTGAATCAKTCAGAGAGGCATCTCTCTATCCTCCTCCAAGTATGCCATAGTTTGATTGATATGGTCAAGATACACATAGCTGCATCATTTCTAGACACTGATTGCCTAGTATCATAGCTTTTATCCCTAAATAGACAAAGAGAAACTGACTCACCTTGCGAAGTGAGGGGACCTGTCAGAATCAAGGCCAAAGTTGGTTCGTAAGATTATACCAATGAGGGGAGTTGCCAKGAGCATTACCAATTATCAGAAAGAATGCAAATATCTCTTACTATCCACCTGGGCTTCTCTTTAGCACTAGACCATGCATTACTAATGTTTTACTTGAGAAGTAGTCCCTAACTTCTGAACAACCACCTGCTATAATGTGAATCATTCAGGGATGAAAAGAGAGGGAGAATTCCATCTCCAGTGCAAGGTCTATTCACTTACAGACTCTTGAAAAGAAGCAATTGTTCCTTTAATGGTTTTTATTATTCGTTTACAATTACTACATGATCCGTTCAGCTGGCAATCCTATGAGAAGACATCACATGGCATCACTATTGCATCAGGAATTAGACAAAACGAAGAATAGCTGATCCCAGTATGAAGACAGACCATTTTTCAGTCCAACCAAAGTCTTTTGATGTAAAAGACCTTCACAGATTTATCACTCCAGATGGAAAACATGCTTCTTTGTGAAGTATTTAAGCAAACTAAATGCATGCATTTGCTTTTGTTGTTGTTTTGCTTTAAAATCTACCTTCTTGTCAAAAACCCTGTAGGAATGCCGCTGTACTTGCCAAAGACAGGAGATAATAGTATGATTCCTCAAGGTAGACAGCACTCTGATAGCATGGTGATAAACATCCCAGAGAAAGGAGAAAGAAGCAAATAAGAAAAAGCAAACATAAATATATTCTATTTTTGTAAAAGACTCAAAGACGTTAGCAGTTGTAATCAACTAATACATTTTCAAAAAACATAATCTGCAGCTCAAATGACTTGAGCCTCTTTAAAAACAATCCTTGAAAAAAAAATCCTCAGATAAACTACATAGAAAAAAAATAGTGTCTGAAAGGTGAAACTGGAGGTAAAGAAGCTACTCTGAAGAGGGAGCAAGATATGGGGGATTTAGAAGTGGAAAAGAGGTTAATCAGAAGTATACTTCCCTTGTAGTATCAGCACACATACGTACAGATAACTAGCATAATAAAGCAATTTCATTTGATGCTGAATCACTCTCACCCTTGTTTTTCAAGAAGATATCATAGATTATTCACACTTTCGTATAGAAGTTAGAATCATTGTGAACTTGAACCGTTTGAAAGGGAAGAGGAGAACCGAAGGAGAACATGATGCCTGTGGGTAGCTGGGCTTAGAATCAAAGCGTGTAACAGACAGGTCTACCTTAGAGCTTGTCTAAGCAATAACCACAGAAGAGCTGAGCTAAATTGTTAACAATGGCAAAATCATGTGAATCTATACAAGTAGAAATACAGTAAAAAAGAACGCTGCAGTTCATTATTTATCTCTTCAGTTCTATGCTACTGTTCTACATTAGGGAAAGGTCTGATTTAATTAGAATGACTTTGTCGTGGTAGTAACAAAAGAAAGAGACAGGAATCAGCAGGCTATTCAGAATGGCTATGTTTTTACCTAATATACAGATCATTTTGTTAATTAAAAACAAATAGTTATGTTGCAAAGTGGGTATAGATAGATAACGCACTTTTAAGCAGATACAAAATGAAACAAGTTACTCATGCAAATGTCTATTTATTCGTATTCATGTAGGATTTAGCTGGCAGAGTGGAGGCACATCTATATTTTGTTCGGCACAATATAACTCGAAATGAAGTCTCCAGTAGAATATGTGTGAGATGGCATGTAAAAACCATTATTTGAGAGAATTTCAGTTCTCATGGATTTGCCACTAAAGGCCTTTCTGAACATATCTTAAAATCAAAGACACTGGTGTGTCATAATTTACTTGTCCTAATCACAGTAATATAGCAAAGAGCATATTTCAAGAATTAACAATCAATTAACAATTGATTTTAACAATATTGTCATTGGGATTATTATTCGTTTTGTTATATCTGAATTAGGTTTATTTTAGATGTAGAAAAAAATATTTTTCTGGATGTGTTTTTGTCCAGAAGTTGTTTTTGTTCTCTTTTTTTCTTTTTTTNGCAGACATTATAAATACAGTGACAAAATGTCATAAACTGCTTACAACAGTTCTTTCCTGATGGGTTTTTACTGCTGATTAGCTGTTGGTGTACTTCTAGCGCCAGTTCTTCTTTCGCTACTGTTGCTAAGGTATCCCCGTACATTTATTTGGCGGTGCTACAGGCACTTTAAAAGGCCTTAGCGAGGCAAGGAGCAGAGTGTGACCACCTTCGTCACCTGGAAAGGGCTCGGGCGAGAGCGCCGGGGCGAGCGGTGCAGAGCGCAATGTGTGACCTCCCTCTGCTGGCTCTTCGCAGAGATGCTTCCAGAGCCCCGCTTCGCAGCGCGCTTCCCCATCCGTAGCCTCAGCGAGAAATACGGAAAATAAGTAAATTAAAAAAAAAAAAATCCACCCTYCTCTTTGCCATTAATGCACTCACACCTGGATACATTAGTCGTAAAAATGTAGAAAAATTTTATCACCGTAATCACAGTGTAGTTTCATCACTTCCGTGGTGTGGAAAAAATTAAAAAACACTATTTTCAGACAAAACAAATCAATTAAAATTAAGTTTTTAGTGATATTCAATACATAAGTCTATTTTGAGGCGCCACATGTGATCCATAGCTGTCATAGTAACCACTTTCTCCGTCTGTAAATGTCCAAACAGCTCCTTTGAGGGCTCATCTATCACCGTAAAAGAGAAAATACAGAACAAAAAGCTGCCTGAGCATGGGGAAAGGAGGCAGGGAGGTGATAGGGGTGTTATTCCATGATTAAACTTCCCTCAAATATACACCACAGTATATCTTCGGTTGTATAAGGCCAGCTTCTGAGTATCTCTAGGTATTAATAACCACTGATAAAAATAYACCCTTTTTTATTCTACACTTAAGAGTTGAATCATCCCTTTTTTCTGCACCTTTTCTCTAATTTTCTAAAATAAAAATTCTCTAAATATTTAATTCTCTAAAATAAATATTAATTCTCTAAAATAAAGTTAAATAAGGGAGAGAGATTCTCTGAAATAAATTTATTTATTTATTTTATTTAGAGAGATTCTCTAAAATAAAGTTAAATAAGGGAGAGAGATATCATATATTTAGGCTGGAACATACACATTGGCTTCCAGCTCACGACCATATCTGACAGTCTGTATGTAATTGCCATCTGAGAAATACTGATTCATTACCTATTAATTATGGAATTTTGTAACTAGAAGATAGAAGGCTTTCCATTTTGATATCAGTATTTTCATGCTAATGCATGTTTCATTATCAAATGTACTTCAGTTACTCTTTTCTCCATAATGCTTCTAGTAGAAAATTATCTAAAAATTCAACACAACCATTGTACTAGATTTAGGTTTCACCATAGGAGGCCCACTTAACAGGGTAAGTCTTCATAAATGAAAATAAAATTAAGCATTGCCTTGAGGCTCAGTAATATCAAACTTTCCAGAATATCATTCTTTTGGAATTCATATTTTTATTTTAAAACGCTCTGTGCAAACAATATATCAGCCAGATACTAGGTGTGAAATCTTGGCATCATTAATATTAATAACAATGGCATCATTAATGACAATTTTGCCATGGAACCAGGTTTTTACCAGAAATATTTATGCTATTTTTCTGACTACTCAGCCCTGATGAGGCCACACCTGCATTGCTGGGTCCAGTTCTGGGCTCCCCAATACAAGAGAGACAAGGAGATACYGGAGTGAATCCAGCAAAGAGCTACCAAGACAATTGAGGGACTGAAGCATCTCTCATAAGAGAGGCTGCGAGAGCTGGACCTCTTTAGCCTGGAGAAGAGGAGACTGAGGGGGGGGATCTTATCAACGTGTATAAGTACCTGAAGGGAGGGTGTCAAGGGGATGGGGACAAACTCTTTCAGTTGCCCTGTGTGACAGGACAAGAGGCGATGGGCAGAAATTGAAGCACAGGAAGTTCCACCTGAAAGTGAGGAAAACTAAATTGTGAGAGTGACGGAGCACTGAAACAGGTTGCTCAGAAAGGTTGTGGAGTCTCCATTGTTGGACATATTCAAAAGTTGCCTGGACACAGTCCTGAGAAATATGCTCTAGCTGACCCTGTTTGAGCTGGGAGATTGGACTAGATCATCTCCTGAGGTGCCTTCCATCGCCAACCATCCTGAGATTCTGCAATTCCAGCAATGGCATTACTTTATATATTTTATCCATATTTTTTGAACAAAGATTAAGTCTGTCCCTTAATATCAGACAGGATTTTTAGTCATTTTCTATTAAAAAGTGAAGCTTCTTTCTTTTTGGAAATTATTCACCATTTATTCCTATGTTCCATACATTACCCATTTTAATTATTTATAATATTACTAAAGAGACCAATTTTAAAACCTTTCCTATCCATTTTACTTCTGAAAACATTTTAGGGGTTCTCTATCCTCTTTTCCCATTCACTCATCCTCCCAGTGCCACAGCAAAATCTAGGGGTTCCTTTACCTAACAAGAAAGAGGACTAAGTTACTGTCATTATAGCTATACAGTCATRCAGAAAGACATTAGTGATCTCTAAGTTCTAGTAGCAGAAGAGCAAATAGACCACAATTTATTTGGAGAAAGGAGACAGAGCTAAGGGGGCTTAAATTCCTCCTTATCTCTCATTAGTACGATGTAGTTTAACATATAAGGTTTTTGATCAGGTTTGCCTCAACCACTACAAGACGTGGACATTAGAAAAATAATGCTCTGAAATATCCCAAACTATACTAAGATGAGATCAGTTTACTGTAATGGGAATGGACAGTTTAATGAGGTGGGAAATTTGCAATTGCAACGAATGTGGAAAGAATTCAAAGGACCAGTACGGAAGAGCAAAGTTTTACTGCAAGGACACACTACAGGATCTCCTGACACTTAGTTCTGTGCATTTGCTCTACATTAGTGATCAAGTCACTCTATCCAGAGAATCAGAAATGACAATGTAGCAGATAATTATCATTTAATTTTCACTGGTGTTTTTACTCCAGCAGCCTGAAACAGTATAGCCCAGCATGCTGAGAAAAAAACATGAACATATTTTAAAAGCTCTAGAAATCATAGAATCATAGAATCAGTAAGGTTGGAAGGGACCTCTGGAGATCATCTAGTCCAACCCCCCTGCTCAGCAGGGTCACCTAGAGCATCCAGGCGGGCTTTGAATATCTCCAGAGAAGGAGACTAAAATAATGGAAGTTATTAAAAATTATAAATTCCCAACAGAAAAAGTAAAACTGAAAACCAAATATTTAATTATTTATTACATTTTCTCAATTACACATAATTTTTCATAAGGTATCATCAACCTACAACATTATTGAATTTATTTTATGTCAAATAACTCCATTACATATCACAATGCAAGAATGGATTCACAGCATATTCATACACAGCTGTTTCGACAAAAGAAATCAYGAAGAGCATTTAGATCAACCCACTTGACCTAAAAAAATGTAATGATAGTTTTAGTTTAAATGACACTCGTGTTAAAATCAAGGGCATTTTGTATAGTGAATGGTTTCGTTACTTGAGATCTTGGGAAAGATCTTTGATTCTTTCCATGTGGATGTAGTTGGTTAGTTTTTTGGTTTCTCTGTTAGGAGAGTGGAACTGAACACCTTGATCAACATGGAAATGTCTTTATTTGAGGGGAAGGGRAAAAGTTAACGTCTGTGTTTTTCAAAAGACCATATAAACAAACACCAAAATTTTCTTCTCTAATTGTGTTCTTTCAAATACCTTTAATCTAAGAAGTTAGCACAACACTATCTGATTATATATTCATATCATTGCTTTGGCTTTGTGTCAGGGCAAGGGCTTTTCCTTGTGATCTCRGAATGTGCAACTGTTTACTGACAACTTCAGCCCAGAGGCAGAAGGATTTCACATGCATTTAGACAGTAGCCTTCAGTGAAGATCAAATCCACAAGGRCGCTACGAGGTGCTCATACTCCCCRCCCACGAGTCCTCCACTACAGAGTAGATGGTGCACCCCAAATGAACTAGCAACCAGCTGTGAGTATGTAACTCCTTCTTTTCAAGTTTGTAGCACACACTGTTTTCTCTTAATGTAGTTTCTTTAGAACCTAATAATTAAGCTTTTTTTCTGCTTACTTTCTCTACAGTGGTTTTAGTAAAAGGAGGATATTCCTGGTGTTAGAATTTCAAAACTAATATTTAATATTATGAGAATAGAAACAATTTCTCCAAATAAAGTATAATTTCTTTATTTTATTATATTACTTTTGTTTAAATAGTTTAAGATATGGCTTATACATAGTCAAAGAGGATATTCCTGACTTTCCATCACTAACAAAGCCAGTTGTCATGACATCTTAAAATAGGATTTCAAAAATTTGTAGTACACTTTATTTAAAATAATTAAACTAAAAGTTGAACAGTTATCACTCAATTATCAGTATCTTCTTTTACTGAGCAGGACAGTGTATAATAGTTCTTCCGATAGGATTATGCTATCATGAATGCATAGAAAGCAAATTTAAAAATAATACAGTCATTGACAAACACATTGATAAAYACAGAAATCGATGTGTGAATTATTTTTAAGGTGTGAAATGTAACAGCTAGAAAGTATCTTTTAAAGAGATACTTTTGGAAGAGTTTTGAGTAAGGGATCAGTCTGAGAGTTTCAGTCTGCCTACAAATACTTTGGGAGTTAAAGGAAGGCTACAATTGTTAGCTGAGATAACTGCTGCAAATGAGTTAAGCATCCACTGATAAAAAGCTCTTCAAGGTCTACATATAAGTGCTGTGCAAGAAGAGTATTTCTGCTCTGAGTTGCACAGCCTTGGTATATTTGTGATAACCCTCTACCACCGAGATTTTCACTTTACTAAACCTAGAGACAAATCAATTGAAAACTTTCAGGGCTTGACATACAGTTTAGAAATACACCAGATGTCTATCCAATATCTAACTAAAACCATTTTCTTGTCACACATTATTCTGATCTTCTGGTCATTCTATAATTATAGAAGCACAACTCTCTGCCTTTTCTGCCATGGCCTCAAGAAAGTAAATAATCAGGAGGCTTTTGCCTCAGATATAAATGTTCATTATTAGAGGAAAACTATAAACTCTCAAATAACCAAGCAGTAATATTTATAATGGATATCATTTATATTTTCAGAAACAAATTTTATTATTATTACTGTGCAGCTAATGTTAGACATAAGCCTTATCAGCAAGTTCAGCAATTTGTCTCTCCACCTCAGTAAGTGGCTATACTTTGCTTAAAAGCTTTTAGTTTTGAAACAAAGACAGGGCATGATGTATCTGAAGTTAAAAAAGAAAAGTTAAAAAAAAAATTTATTGGTCTTCAAAGGCGCGACACGTACGGCATAAAGCAAAACTCAGTMAAGTCAGGTACTACTCTGGAAATTTGTCTGTGCAGAAATTTCAGATGAGAATGATGTAATTCTAGAGTTTGGTACTTTAAGTACCATGCCACCAGGAATAAAGGGAAGTCATGTTGTGTTCTTAGTATCACAGCAGTTAATTCCCATTGTGAATCTCTGGATAGAAATCCTGTGTAGAGAAAAAATTCTCTATTTAAGGGCTTCAGATACTGTTAAACTAGGCAAGGCGGTCAAAAATAATATCTGATATACATTTGCTTATTTTAGATTATATGACAACAGAAACACAAGGGAAACTACAGTGTGATAGTTATCAAAATATGTTACCTCTTTGCAAACTCTTTATATGATGTTTTTACCCTACATACTCTAAGGAGGTAGCTTACATGGAGGGATAAACCATCTTAAATATGTTCTCATGTAAATAGAGCAGCTGATACTTGGTAAGCTGCTGTTTCCCTACTCTGTTTCTTTCCCACCCACCCCCCAATCCTATCTAGCTCCTCTTTTAGCTTCTGTCACTGGGAAAGACCAGCTAGGTCATATGAGTAAAAAGAACAGTTGTCCACCTCTGTACTGCAACTTTCCCCAGCCTCTGAGAGATGTCCTAAGAGATCAGAAGGACTCAGGACAAAATAGCGAGAGAACCAGCTCAGCAACACTGTAGTATGACCTAGTTTTAACCCAATAATGGATACTTTTTCCTCTGGTCCTATTACAAATTGAATCATTTCCAGTTAGTTGTTTCCCTATATATTTAATTCACAAATTCCCTTAGCGGGGATAAGTTCACTATCATAAGGCTGAAGTTTACCAGCTTACCCTCTGCTGCTTGTGCCTTTCCATTCAGTGCTAATATTACCATTTTTGGCATCACACTGTCTTCCATAACTCTGTCCAACTTCAAATTTAGTTTTCCTCTTGCTTTCCAACTGACAGCCTATTCATCTTATGCTTCAAAAAATTCTTTTTTTTTTTCAGATTAAATGTTACGTGGGGTGCAACACCTTCAGAATTTTTTGCAATGCATTTTAATAGCTAGTTTTCTCTGCCTACAGCAGCTGAAAACTATCTAGATAATGTGCTTCAGAATGAAGCGTTTGTTAGAAACAGAGCAACTTTCTACCTCTCTTTTTGCCTACACTAGTACTTTTGTCCCCAGAACAAAGCAGCATTTTCTCCGCTCACCATCTGCATTTGTACAGCTCTTGGACATTTCATTTGGGTGAAGCTTCAGTATGAACTGAAGCACTCATTTTTCTTAGATCATTAATTGCAGTATCAGTTACAGGTCAGTAGATTCTCAAAGGCAAAGAAACTAATAAATATTTGTTTTAATCAGTGTCAGAATTTTACCTGATCATCATCACATAGAAATCTCTAGTATACAGTATAAAAATTTGTTCCAATTGTGTTATAATAGAGGCTCTGATACTTATTTCTTCAGACCTCCAAGGTTCTTCTACAACTTAATTTGTTACTAGGAGAGTCATTCCCATGCATCTTCCTGAAGTCTTTCAGAAGAACTTAAAGAAAACAAAAATGCCCCTGTAATTTGTCTTCAGATTATTCCAGAAATCTTACTTTTCTTCCTTAGCCACTATATTCTATCACCAAAAATGCTAACTTTCCAGGGCTGTTCTTCTGGAGCTTCAGACTAGTGCCAATCATTCCAAAAAAATGTAACTCTTCTTCTGTAATTTACCTATAACTGCTTTTCCTAGAGGAAAGAAAAAGGAAAAAGAAAAAGGGAAAGGAAAAGGGAAAGAAAAGGGGAAAGAAAAAGAAAAAGAAAAAGGGAAAGAGAAAGACAAAATTTTAACTATCATCTCTTCTCTTTAGAAGAAAAAACAAAAAGCATCAGCATCTTCTCAGACCAGTGAGCTCTTTCCATGCCAACATTCTGCCGCTTCCACCTAGATTTCAGAGAGAATCAGCTGCTCCATGTGCTTCAGGTGCACACGAGTTTCTATGTTGGGGTGAGCTTATACATTCTCAAGAGCTCTGCATTGCTGCTCCCTATGGGGAACCCTAGATAAGAACTGAAACTCATTGTCACRATTTTTCTTATTCTATATTCCTGCATTAGAGGGGGACAAATGAGAAATCATTTGTTACTGCATCAGGCACGGTCTCTGAATCTRCAGCATCAGACGTACTGAGACCCCAGCCGGACCATAGCCTCTTGTCCTCTGGCCAAATAAAATTCAGGAAGCATATAGCTGCACCACAAGATTTGGGGAGGTCTGATTCATGATACTCCCAATAGTGGTTTTTATCTATAATACTAAAAGCTTAATTTGGTGCGCTTAGATCTCCAGTAAACTTAGATAATCATGCAGGCATGTTGAGATTAAATATGAGACTAAAATGTATTATCTTATATTATTTCTATTGTGATAATGCAAGGAGATCTCAATCGTGTTTCAAATTCTGTTCTGATGTACTATGTGGGAAATACATACATAAGATAGACCTTTCCTAATGGAAAACATTATTTAATGCCTTTTTTCTGCGACAGATGTATAGCTTTCCTTTCCACACAATCCAGGGAAATCTGTTAAGTATATAACATGAGTATTTTCTTAACTCTGATACTAAGTACCATTTATAACTGTCTGTCTGTCTCTGGAGTATGCTTCACTAATAGCATTCTCCAGTCTTCTACATTACCGGAGCTCTGTCAAATGTGATGGGGTCTAGGCAATGGGATCCAAAAGAGGCTCATTACAACTCTGTCATAGTGCCAAATGTAAATATAAATCTCTCTAATTATAAGTGTTTGAAATATAGATGGATCAAATAGCTTTACGGTAATTTAAAGCTTAGAGATTGAAACTGTTTATATATAATGGTATAACATATGGCTTTGTGCCTTCACTTCTTTTAGGAAAGTCAAAGGGAAAAAGAGCAAATTTCCCAGTGGAAGAGTAGGTATTAAGTCTTTAAAATGAACTAATGTTCCTTTATTTTGAACAGCGTTAGTAAAACATACCAGCTAACAATATTATTAAAAGAAAAAAGAAATATTTTAATACATAAATATCAAGTCTTTTGCTGAAGAGGTGTGTAGGATCTTTATTATCCTTGAGGATATATTATGGTTCCAGACATATTCAGGTGTAGAGGGAAACTAAATACAATGAACAATGATTTCATGCATGTATTGTAATTATTATGAATGTATAAATGTTCATATATGTGTGCACATATGTATCGTAATACTATGAGTGATACACTACCTGAATCCTGAAAAAAGGGCTTATCTTTCCCCCATATGAGCTCTGTTTACAGCGATGTAACTCCACTGAATCAACCTATGCCCAAAATTAATGTACTGGCAAGTTAGGATGCAAAATATGAAATTCTTAATTACTTTGTGGTCATATGTTTCAGCACTTTTAGGGAATAACTTTTCTTTTTATCTCAACAGTGTAGCTGTGATTGTTTGTTTGACCTTGGTACACATGAAGTAAGCTGGAGAACAACACATAATAAATTTAATGACTGGGTCAGTAGCAGCTAGGCTCTTTTCCATAACCAGTAGAGTATCATTTTTAGACAATGTTATGGATGGATTTGCAGTTCACCTTCATAGCTCAGTAACAGCTAGGTATAGGAACAGTACAAAACCTATCCCTGATTTTCTTTATAAGAATTTTTTCCTATGATCTTCCTTGTGGATTTTAAGCAAACAAAATATGCAACAAGAGATGAAGCCATTTTGTAAATTATAGTAATAGGTGGTGGCCTTCAATCAGCACTAGGCAGGACTGGAGTTTTGTTTTCCACTTTTTCTCCCACTGTGAAGTTGATTAGGGTGTTATTGGCTCTACCAGGAATCATCTCAGTGCCCAGTATTATTCTGCAGAGTTTTAATTTCACTGTACATCTATAAATGTTTAAGCCTCAAACATGAAGTAGCTATCATGAACTTTTTGTAGCTGTTCATGAGGCTGGCTGCAGGAGGCAGGAGGTATACAGAACGCAGCTTAGCCTCCCTTAGGGYCATGAGCTGTTAACATTGATCATCTCTGTGTCAGAGAGGTATAAGACTTCCTTACTGGTGAAATTCAGTCACTTGAAGCCCAAGTATCCGTGCTTTCCATAGGATTCGCTGGTATACCAAGCATATCCTATCTCTCCACGGTGGAGGCAGCATGCAGCCACCTTGGTTGTTATCCCACCTGTGAGCCAACAGCCCAATATTCCCCGCTAGGCAGCTCCCGAGAAGACTTTGATCCTCTGCCTGGCTCAGTCTCAGCAGTGCGCTCACCCCAGAGATGTYGGCCCCCTCACCCGGCTGTGCAGTTAAACGACCTGGCAAGGCTTGTGCACCAGGAAAGTGCTACAGATTCATCCAGTCCTACCGGTGGCCTTCAGGTCAATGGGCTTTGCAGCTGGGAAACTGAAGCAGACTAAAACACTGAAACCACACAGTTGCCATCTGCATAATATTGTAAATGTCATGCTGCCTGTCACTTTTATCTGACACTGCAAAGGTTATACATGAGATAAATTGTGTCTGATTTACGTTTAGGGAAACAGATAAGTTAGGAATGTTTGAACCAGCCAATTAGTGTAGACAAAGTCATTTGATACTTGTATCAATAAACACACCAATAACTCAATTAGATTTTGTACTGTTTGTGAGGCAAATTCATCAGGAGAATGACTGTATTCTCTTGAGGATTGGCATTACAATTTAAAATAATTGTAAAACGTTTCATTTATTACATCATGGAGTCTTCAGCAGCAGGTGATTTTCATAGCTGTTTTTATGAGAGGAAAAAGTAAATATTATTTTTCATGTGCCTAGTTTTCCCCCTTTAATGTTTTATTTTCATGTAATGAAATCTGAATCAAATATCTCTAATGAAGTTAATAACTCCTGATTCCTTTTCCTAATCTGAAACACTTTAGTCTTCAAGTAACTACTAAACACCATTTGATATATCTCACAGTATTCAGCAAGGCAGCTTAACCAGGATATTTTCCCATGTAGCAACATGAAACTAAACCCTGTCATATGYGTGTATGTAGGCTTATATTTAGCCCATGTAATTCCTCTTAAAGAAAGTACAGAAAAAATACGTGCTTCATCAAATGATTTCTTTGTAATTACTTTGATCATTTCTTATTTCTTTCCATGTAGTACTCAGTAACATTTCTGGTATCATACTCTCAATCCTTTATTCTGGTTTATTTATCAATCATTTAACTATCTGCTCTTAAACAAACTAATGTAGTAAAAATAAAAAAACACAAGTTTTCAGGCACACAAACTTTTTTTTGTTGTTGTTGTCTGAGGAAAAGCAGTCTTTCTTAAGACTTACTTGCTTTTTCCAATTCTGCCAGTTTGCCTTAGACATTATGTCTCTCTCCAAACCTTGCCTTACTTGTCTCTTTAAGCCATGACAGCTATAACACTATCTAATACCTCTCCATTAGATTATTCAAAATATTGTCATTTAAAATAACATTATGTCTTACAAAGAAATAACTACTATTTTAAGTAATCTAAAAACTTCAATTAGTTATCATCTATCAACTAGATGGATCATTCTGTGATATCATTACTATATAGTCTTCTGTACAACTACATCTTAACTTATTTACAGCCTGATTTTTCAGGTTAAATCCAGAAATAGTCAGGTAATTACTACACTAGATGCTGAAGTTGAAACTTAAATTTTCAGCATGTTCRTTCAATTGTTTTTGACTTTTGTAGTGTTTTAGATAGCTTTACTCAATTTTTATCRCTCAGTCCTGGAGATCAAGATATTCTTTCCATACTATATTTTGCTCCATAATCATCAGCTTTGTACCATGAGGAAACTTCCTGTTCTGCTTTCTGCATTTTAACTGTAATATATCTTATTATGTCTATAGATACATGTTTTTAATTAATTCAACCTCTGCTTGAGACACTCTCCTAGCAAGAACAGTTTCTAAATAGGTAAATCAAAAAGTATGTAAGTTCCAGACTCCTTTGCTGTAGTTGTCTTGAAACAACTAAAAATARTAGCATAGAATTTTTACAGTACTATGCTTAAGGTGGTAACAGCATCTTATCAAATCATATCAAATATGGTTTGAGGCCATATTGCATATAATATTGCATAGCTTGTAGGTAAGTCCTTTGAAGTCATAAAAATGTTTCCCAAAGAAATTTGGTAAGTCTATTTTTCTCAGATGATCTGAACTTCTTACGACAGCAATCTCTTAGTGGGATTGTCTAAGGTATAAGGGGAGGGTAGTCAGTATAAAAAGATTACGATGGTTATGAAGCTCTATTTGTTCTCTCTTTGTAGAAAAAGTATAATGTGATTTTATCCGTCTTACTTGAGTAACAGGCATTCATCACGATGTCCAGTCCCAGTCAAGCTAATAATTAGCYGTACACATTTATAATTATATGTTTATAGTATGTATTCTTTCTAAAACACGAAACATGAAAGACAAAAACTGATGTAAAGAATGCAATGCAGAAGATGCACACACATTTCAGATTGAAACATATCGGTGTGTCATGAAACAGGGAAGGAAAAAGCTCCACCCTGACTGAAGCACAAACCTATTTATTACCAGACAACCTGCAATCTAACAGTTTAAAAAGGAGATGAACCAATCCTCAATTTAACAGATAAGCATCGTCAAACAATCTCCAAAGTAGGAAGGGGAATAAATTGAAAATTAGGATGGAAGGCTAGATTTTGTCCAAATTGCCTCTAAGAATTCAAAGAGAAGCTTGGATGCAAAAGTGAACATACTCCACTCAGCAAAGATGCAGGTATAATTTGAGATCTGAGATCAGAAGATAAATCCTGCAGWGTGAAATTAGGAGCTGAGGGGAGCTCCTTTTGAGAAGCTCTCTTTTAGCAAGGAATTCTTTGATGGAAGCTCCTGAATGGYCCTAAGTGATGCCCAACAGGCACCAAAAGGCTGGACCTGGCATCATCTCAGAACATCAGTCACCTGAATAAGGCAGAGTTACCTTTCTGACATTCTTAGTGTGAGTAAGTTAAGCTGTTTTTTTCTTCACTTATTTGTCTATGTCTTTCGTAAACACTAGTAACTGCATTGTCTATCTGGAATGTTATAAATATGGGTCATTTCATAATCTATTTGCTTCCATCTTGTCTGATTTAACTGTGAGCTAAGGCATCTTAATAACAGTAAGACATTCCTTACCTAAAGGACAGAGTGGATCTAGAAACTGAGGAACTGAACATTTTCACATGCATTTTAGTTCTCCAGAACACCCTCTGGAGTATTCAGAGGGCATCAGACTGGGTTACTCTGTTCAGATTCGTGGGTCAGGTAGAGAAGACTGAAGCAAGGCAGGAGAGACTTCAGCAAAGATTAGGAACATCGAAGTTTCTCTGGCCTGTAGGAAGTTATTAGAGTGATCCATGAGTATAAGGAGTATGTCACAAGCTCATTCACTGTGTTTTGTACTTTCCTGCTGTGAAAGATATATATTTCAACTTCCATTAGCCCAATTAAGCGTTTGCAAAGCATATGTCACAGCATGCTTTTCTCTTGAAATCCAGAGGAATCATATGTGCTGTATATAACATCATGCCTATGTAATCACTTGGTATTTTGGATACTTTTCATTTCTTTACTCAGCATTTATATTTGCCAGTTTGTTCTCCCATGCTGTAATGACCTCTTTTTCTTCCCTCAATTTTCACCTCTAGTGCACCTATCCATTTTCTTGTTCAGTTACAGTTCTCTTTGGCTGTGTCTACAGTTTGATTGTAGATTAAATCCAGACTGCTGGAATAAGAACACTCCCACTATATGATGCAGAGTGCTGATAAAATTACACTTGAGCCAGTGAAGTAAGTTTATAGAACTCAAAAAATGTTGATGAGTTAACTTTGTGCCAGCTGACTTTATGCTAAGTCAAGACTGTCTGACCATGCCAGATCTCCCACAGCTAGTGAACCTCCTACAGACAGTCTTTTAACAGCCCCTTCTTGCTCCTTTTCTGCTTGCTTACTTGCAGAGGCATCRTCCTTGGAAATAGCCTTGTATCCTTTATGTGCAGACACAGGGCAATATATTTCTCTTTCTCTTTGGTTCTCATTTACAGTTACAGACCTAACCATGTACCTGCCATGAATTGCATCTGTACGCTGGTCAGCAGCCTTAGACTTGGCCTCATAATTCAATGTTAACTACACTACCACGGTACCATCGCTGAGACAGAATCAGGCCTTGAGACAGATCAAGGTCGTATGTGAACTGTTTGCATCATCTCAGAGCTCATCTTTTTCATAGTAACCCAGAATGACCATGGGTAGATTTAATACAACTGCTAAAGCTCTAAGTGGAGGTTCCTGTACAGGCCCCCTATTGCCAGCATGTGCAAAGATTCTATATGCTGCACTATTCATGTGCATGAGGGCAAATAAGTATATTCTGTCTTTGCAGAACCATAGTATGGCCTTGAGCATTGCCCTGCCCACCAGAGTTGCAGCAAATTAGCAGTCTCCTTTGCATAGTTTTAGCCTGTGCCAGCTGAACTTCTCTCACAGGCCTGGCTTGGAAAATAGCATGGGCCAGGAACTGCCCCACAGGTACCACAGATGAAACCACCTTGTTTTTTTCCATAAAAGAAGAAAAAATTTACCCATTCAACATTCTGCCATCAGGCTCAGGGAAGAGGTCCTGGTTTTGCTTCAGTTATTGGTATAGGCAGAGCTGAAAAGACCAGGTGCACTCAACTAAAGTGAAGTCTCTGAAGAAGGATTAATGGAGAGTAAAGGATTACAAYGGCTGAACAGATGCTGTGAAGACATTCCACAAGTATCATGAAGAGCTTAGGAACAGCCTAACAGAGATTTTGACATAATTTCAAAGTATAGTTTACTCTGCAGCATACAGCACACCATTTCAGCCTCCTCTTTGTTCTTCTCTTGAGGAAAAGAGGGAGCATCTAAGGACAAAGTCTGGACCATTTCTGAAGGTCTTCAAGACCTATGTATACTTTCTTATCATTTTCTAAGCATACAGCCAGCTCCTAGGCATTTTGCCAATAAAACAATTAGTGTTGTTGGCTGTTCTGGCCCTGCAAATCTGTGTTTCCCTACTTTGGGGTTTCTGACTGGGGCCTGGCCATTCACTACCTAAATCCTTCCCCTGTCAAATTAGCTTCCCAGTTGAGGATTCAGTCTATCCTACCTGTGAAGGCTTTGACTTCTTGCTTTGCTTGCCTCACCCACGGAAGTCATAAATCACAACACCATAGCTATTGCTTTCTGTCTCCTACTTTCCCACTAAAAGCTCTTCCTGGCTTATTTTACTGAAGTTGCACAGTCRACCATTTTAAAGATAAAATGTAGATGCACATATACACAAAGAAGAAGAATGATGAATTTTACAACTTAGAAGCGTATTTGGTGAAGTGAAAAGAGCTTGGACTGATGTCCCTCCCCCTCAGTTATCATCATTTATTATGATGTGTCAGAGGTTATACAGCTGTACTTGAGCTGGAGATACGTAGAGAGTATACCCAGATGTTTCTTGGAACGATGAGCTTCTCCACAGAGGTGAATTTTTATGTCTATACAATCAGTATTTTTGAAGCATTTTGTAAAAAGAAGGATGCATGCTATTATAAAAATATTTCTGTAGTCTGGTGATTACATGGGTGACTGTCATCATGCAGCATAAACAGTTACCTGCCAAGGGCAACAGTGGGACTGTCTTCCTCTGATAGTTCCCATGATTCACTCTGGGTCCATTTAAGTCCTTGTCCTCCATATACTGGATCCAGTAATGGAAGAGGTTGGAGATAGCTTTCTGGATCCAGTAGTTATGAGATCTTCCTTCCTCCATCGCCTTTCTCATTGCCCAAAACCAGCCAGGCAGAGCCTAACATCACCAGAATTRGCCTATACAGATAAAAAAACCTGAGAGTCCATAATAGCATTGAGCAAAGTTACTTATTTAAGTAACTTTGGAATATGCAATGAAGTTTTTAATTTTCTATTTAGGAGTTTGGGTATCCATAGGCAAAGCCAGCCAACTAGGCGCATGACCTGGACTTCAGCCAAGTGGATGGATAATCTATGAAATTAAAAGTATGAGAACAGGGAAGAGAGGACTCAAAGAAGAAAATATACTCTGGCCTGGAGTAGGTATAATGTTCTGTGGTTGTCCTGGGCCAGAGCCAAATGACAACTACAGCTGCACTCAATTACTTGCATTCTAGCATAGACCCTCAGCAGGACAAGAATCAGAAGATAACAGAGGCAGGTTGTGAGAGACCTACTACAATGTGTAGGAAGGTCTTTACTGGCATCTGGGTCTTACACTTCACACCCCTTCAATATCTAAATCATSAACTTCTTGAGTACAGTTTCCCCCACCCATGTCTCAAACACCTTCCTAAGTAAGACGCTCACTTCATTTCCATTAGTTTGCAGAGATCAAATCCCATTAGAACAAAAACAGGCTGCAAACAATGCCTTCTGGGACCAAATCTGGTTCTGTGATCCTGGGAGCTAAATGTATTCTAAACTTGGCACAGTTTCTGTTTTGTCCTGTTTACTGCATCTGTTTTCCAAATTCCTTGCTTTGAAGTCTTTATACATTCTTCCCTGACAAACTCTAACCTCCTCATTTATTCCTATAGTTAATATCCCAAAGCCTTCAGAATTGGGATAGAAAATCTGAGATTTAAAAGATAGTAAGAACTATGCCGCTAGAACCTGTAGAATAAAAGAGACTGCAAGGAAAAGCAATTGACATAAAAAATACTCGGGAAAAATGAAGCTGTATCATTTTATCTCGTTATTGCGACTTACAGCAAGCAGCAATCAACAGTTTTCTAGGCCTTCTCCTCTGACTTCTCTCTTCTGGTTCTCATAGTGAGTGAAAGAGCTATATATAGAAAGGCTTCAATTACCCTGCTAAGTGCTTCCTCTCTAAGGTKTGATCTTTGACTCCCAGGGCCAATGTTGAGAGTGGCTTGTATCAACACTTCTGAAAACTAGGCTCCTCTAAAACACATTAGCCACATCCATACTTGGTGCAGAGTCTCTTCGGGACCTTATAGCCTTAAGACACAATAATCCTTTGTTTGTTTGTTTATCAAAGTTCCAAGGATCTGAAATAAAGACCATTGTGTTGTGTTGCTGTTTCCAAGGCATGAAACTGAACCGCAAAATGTGAAAAGCCATGTAGGTAAGTGCAAAACAAATCTTGCAAAGATAAGGCTGAAGGAGTATGTAAGGAAGCAAATTTGGTGCTCTCTCTTTCATACTGCCTATTGGGAAGGCTTTCTGAAGTGAGTTTTCCTCAGATCCAAACCACAGAGGGCCTAGTTAGTTCATTCTAAAAGAACATTCCAGGTTGAACTGGTGTTCACAAAGTGTGGATGATCATCACACATCTAACGGGATGTATGCTGGAATGATTATGGACAACAAGGCCTGAGGCACAAATTCAGGAGCTGAAATATTTGACAATTGTCAACAGATTGTCAAATACCTAAGATTTATGGCTTAGAAGTTTTACTCTCTGTTCTTATTCTTTTTCTGCTTTTATCCAAAAACACTGTACAGTGCACAGCAAGAAAACTGTTTTAGTAAGAAAGTAAGAATCAAGCATGAATCTGAGACCAGGGTCTCTCATCTTCACCCTTCAGATGGCCAGCACATTTTATAGTATGTTGAGCAATAATTGCAGAGTCACTGGAGAGCAACAGAGAGGGACAAGAGAAGTGACTTACATATAGCTTCCCAAAACAAAGCAATGGTACAAGCATGATTACCAAGTAACAGGGCTAGTAATGTGAAACCACTGATCTTTGTGAGATCAGCACAGATGCATGCTCCTCTGAATACATAGCATCAGTGAGGACAGAACTGCAGAAGAAACACTCTTCTTCTTTTCTGAACCACTGAGGGAATAGTTTAGACCAGCTCGTGGCACAAAACTCCTGAAAATAAAGAATAGCATCTGTTCAGATAGGAGGGATAGAAACAATGGAAAATAACAGGAATATGTGAAAGCAATAGAGCAGTTAGGAAAATCCATCTGAGCAGAGCCTTCTGTGACCTCCTGTTTGCAACTCATTTGGATGTAACCCAAACCAAGACCAATTGCACAGTAATAGTGATATCATAGATCATTTACTGGTGGGCTATTATCCCAATTTTGAGGTCACAAAGAATAAAGCAGAGGCTGGAAGTTTTGGACTTCCTGACAACCATGTTCCATTGGTTGACATATCAGYTGAGATACCAGTTAGAAGACAAGCTCAACACAAATCTCCACAAGAGTCAATTGCTCCATTCTGGAGTCCTCTCTCCACTGCGGATCCTCCCACATTTGCAGAATGATCCTCTGCCATAACTTTTTTCAGAGGCACTGAAAGAGGAATAGCCCAATGGTAAGTCAAGAATTTCCAACCTAACCTGCATTTGTCGCTTGCTGATGAACTGTACACTGTGATGGCACTCAAAATTTGTTAGAGGTTTGAAATACCTTTACTTTTCCCTTAATGAGTTCATGCTAATGATTAACTTTGATTAGAACATGCACTAGAACGAATGAAAATACAATGAATAACAATTAAAAAAAATAAAGAATATTCAGTCTGAGGGAGAATAGAATTAAAAAACTACACTTAATTCACGCTTACTAGAAATATATGACCTTCAAACCTCAAAAAAATCAGTATAATCCATCTTTTCTCCTTCAAAAGCTTCTGCTTTCCATTACTGAAATCCGAAATGCATCTGCTCCTTGTTCTTCTCAGCAGGCTTCTTTCCTCTGTTAACAGATACTACTAAATATTCCACTTTCCCACTTGTCCCACTTTTACTACCAGTGAGACAGGGTTACACTGGAAGAAGGAGTGATCTCTCCCTCTTTCCATTGGCTTCTACTTGACCCACAGTGCAAGTTTCCTTCTGCTGCCCAAATACTGCCTTTCTAAAGGAAGATAATGTAGGAATGTTGATACACAGTGAACATTATCATCCATCATATTTATGTTTGTGATCCCAGCTGCCAGTCTAGAGGAATCATGCGGGCTTATAGGTCTGTGTGTACAATTACGATGAAGCAAGGAGTTTTTCTGCTGTTTCTGTTGCTGTTATTTCAGTTGCCCAGGTAGATGGCTAGGATGTTATATCAGCCTCGCAAGGAGAGGTAAGAATGGCAGCCTGGTCCAGCAGAACTTCTAGTGAGATCATTCCCGAAAGTGGTGGCTGATTTTTCAAATAGAAGCTGAGTTTGCCCAAAGAGTTGCCAAAGAACAAGAGTTGCCTACGGTGCACTGAGATTGGCATCCCACAACCCATAAAATGTGCAAGTGGACAAAACGTATGCTGCAGTCAGCTTACCCTGAGCTTGTATAGGTACAGAAGCACGGTTGTGTGGCCTTGCTAACTGAAATTTATATTGCTGTGCCTTCAACTGCATCACATCTGTGTTGGTCCAGCACCAATGCTTGGCTAAATATGTTCTGAAATATACTTCTATATATGCAAATCACAGGCTTTTAAACAGCACAGTAACTTCATTGAATGAAATTCTCTATATCAATGTGACCATATCAAGACATTCTATTAACAATAAAATACAGAAATTATTGACTTTGATTTTTATAACTATCTGTAAGATTTCAGACTTAATTCAAATTCTTGTTTTCTGCTACTGCCTTTTCCATATTGTCTCCTCTGCCTTTTCCCTCCTTTTCAAGACAATTAGGACAACTCTCTTCATCTGCAAGTTACCCTTTCTCTGCTGTTCATTCTCAGCTACTTGGCTCCTTAAACTTTTATCTAGGTCAGCCCTACCCTGTCACAGAGGTTTGGCAAATAACAAACTGTTAACACTGCTGGCAGTGATCAAAAGCAGAAAGACTTTTTCACCCCTCAGCTGCAAGCCGTTCTTCCTACTCAAAACAGACAGCCCCAGATTCTGCAAACAAGAAACTGCAGCCAAACCACAAATTCGACAAACTGCAATCAAACAAACCATTACTCAACAGATAAGCAAACAAATTAATTTACTCCCAGGGAACAAGGACTTTTTCCACATCAACTGTCACACAAACTTATGGTCTTTCATACACCGTGTACTCTCTGACTTTGATGAGAAAGAGGAAATATGGATAAAAATCCTTTTCTCAGACTAGCTATGAAGGTCATAAGTCATGTACATTTTTTCTGTTCCTAACCCAACAAGAACTTAATTATTTCTTGAAAAAGAATTGGCTTCAATAGACACCTTCTCTGCTCAGGAATTTCCTAAGCAACAAAATGTTGATGACTGGTAGAGTATTTAGCGAAATGTTCTTATAATTTTACCTGCATGTGTGCTTTTGACTTCCATTGGATAGTGGATTAGAGGACCCAGTGTGACCATGCTGGTGTTAATAAATTCCAGCATGGCATAAACAGTCCCTCCTCATCCAGTATACCCACCAGATCTGGGGTGGTACTCTTTCCCCTAAAGCAGGACATATGGCAGTTAGAGAGTGGAGGAAGCTATAGCCAGATCTCCTGATCCCAGGTAAATACCCTGATGCAGGGAAATATGTAAAGAGTTAGTTACAACCTCTCTACTTCCTCCACTGAAAGAAATTGTTTTGCCCTCTACTCAATTTCTTAAACAAAGAGTTTAAAAACCAAGAATGACTGTGAATCATTTATAGAGTGAAATATCTCTTAGTGGTGAAGGTAAAATGCCTTATCTTGGCAAAGAATTTAGCTAAACACCTCCTATCAGCTAGACTAGATTACTACCTGCTCAGAGCGCTGGCACTTACCTCTTTCCATGCCCTGTGTGGCCAGCCTATATGTCTAATGTATATGTTGTGGACTCCCAAGAGAAGGCAGGAGCCTAAAAGCTGTACACTGCAATGCCAGAGAACATAAACATTGCATGACACACTGCAGTGTGTTACAGATTATCAGCAACGTGATAGCTGTGTTAGCAGGCTGCTCCACACAGCCTGATCTGCCCGACTTCTCAGCAGCTGGATTGCTTGTGGTAGCCAGGCTGCAATGTGCAATACAGATGTATCCGGATCACGAGGTCACAGTTTTCTATGAATTTAGTCTAAATGCCTGTAATTTCCACCGAACTGAAGAGTATGTTGGCAACATTTCTGATAGCCAAGTCACATTTTTTAAATGTTTAAATGTGAATTTAAACATATGTTGTGCTTTGGCTTCTCATAATAACTATAATGAAAATAATAATAAATCTTTCCTGTAGTAAACAATAGTGCTAACTCAAAACTGATGAATCCAGATCACTCAATAAAACAAGGTCTTTCATACACCCCTTTATTTTATCACTTTTGTTCGACTGATATCAGCAACTAGCACACAGGTATGATCAAGGACAAATCTGTTTAGCAATAACTGGATGAAAAGAGTGCACTAAGAGATAGCAAAGGACATATTCAGGCTTTGGCAAAATTTTTGTGTCATGAGCATCACTAAGGTGCTGGATAAACTATTGGGTATGGAACAGAAAGGAAGAACAGAAAAAAAAAAAGATTTGTATTTCAAATCTCTATTTCAATATCTCATCATAACTTTCTCATATAGAAATCTGCAACTGAAAGGTATGACTAGTTGGAGGCCTGTGGCTAGTGACGTCCTCCAGGGCTCACTACTGGGTCCCATCCTGKWCAACTTCTTCATCAATGACCYGGATGAGGGGACAGAGTGCCTCCTCAGCAAGTTTGCTGATGATACCAAGTTGGGAGGAGGRGYTGACACACCTGAGGGCTGTGTGGCCATTCGGAGAGGCCTGGACAGCCTGGAGAGTTGGGCAGAGAGGAACCTCMTSAGGTTCAAYGACGGCAAGAGCAGAGTCYTCCACCAGGGAAAGATAACCCTAGGCACCAGGACAAGCTGGGGGCTGACCYKCTGGAGAGCAGCTCTGCAGAGAAGGASCTGGGAGTGCTGGTGGATGSCAAGTTGACCATGAGCYAGCAATGTGTCCTTGTGGCCAAGAAAGCCAATGGTCTCCTGGGGTGCATTGGGAAGAGTGTTGCCAGCAGGTGGAGGGAGGTGATCCTGACCCTCTCCTCAGCCCTGCTGAGGCCTCATCTTGAGTAYTGTGTCCATTTCTGGGCTCCCCTGTACAACAGAGACATGGAGCTACTGGAGGGAGTCCAGCGTAGGGCTATGAAGATGATCAGAGGGCTGGAGCACCTGCCCTATGAGGAACGGCTGCGAGAGCTGGGCCTGTTCAGCCTGGGGAAGAGAAGGCTGAGGGGGGATCTGATCAATGTGTAGAAGTACCTGAAGGGAGGGTGTCAAGGGGACGGGGAGAAACTCTTTTCAGTTGTCCCGTGTGACAGGACAAGAGGCAAGGGGCAGAAAYTGAAGCACAGGAAGTTCCKCCTGACCGTGAGGGGGAATTTCTTCCCTGTGAGAGTGATGGAGCACTGGAGGAGGTTGCCCAGAGAGGTTGTGGAGTCTCCTTCTCTGGAGATCTTCAAGGCCCGCCTGGATGCAACCCTGTCTAATATGTTCTAGATGGCTCTGGTGAGCAGGTGTGTTGGACTAGATGATCTCCAGAGGTCCCTTCCAACCTTACTGATTCTACKATTCTATGACTGTTCATTACAATATTAAAAAAGGAAAGTCCTGAATGATATGACCTAGCTGGTTTTTTGGTTTTACAATATGTATTTGGTATATTCAAGTATCTTTCTTACTTATATTAATTCAACTTTCCATAAATAAATCCTTCTTATAGGTAGGAAGATAAATGAAGCCCAAAAGATACCACAAGACATCTTACATCTTGACACTGAGATACCTGGTAATAAGATTATATTTATTTTTAGTTTTTTAAAAATATTCACTATCATTTTAAAAATTTGATTAAAACTGAATGCTATTTCAGGAATTTTGGGGCTCAGTAGAGGAGKTGTCAGAAGCTTTATGCTCTCTCCTGGTCTTCTTGAGTCTTAACCATGCTTCAGAAATGAGCACATGTTGACTGGTATAACAATTTGGTGCTGACAGGTGCAACAAAATGCAGAGTGAAGAAAAATACTTGAACTAAGTACAGATTACTGAATGAACAATGTCTGATCAGGAGATGAATGTAGATATTCAGGGGATACCTCTGCCAATGTGGAGAAGCTGTACATAAATGCTAAAATGTTAAAAAGACAGCAAAGGAGAACACTAGAAAAAGTTAYCCTAGCTTTCAGAAAATAGCTGCTTTACCTCTCCAATGGTGTGTGGCACACCACCACCCAAAAGATATTGCAGAAGTGTGCAGTGCTGGGAAAAAGATGGGGCCATGAAGAAGTTTTGTGTGAAGAGAGACCAAAGATTTTGGAGTTGTTTACTTTAGAAAAGAGGCAGATAAGAKGAGACATGATAAAAACATAAAATGGAATTAATGTAATATATTCTCTCAGTCTTATAACACAAAAACAAATGCATCTCTGGAAAATGTCAGCTTTTTTTCAAAACTTAAAACTCAGAAACCTATTGGCTGAAAACAGAACTGCCAACATGGGTTGGCAGTAAAGATTTTAGTTTGGGGGTTTTGGCAAAAAAAATCAAATTTCCTGTTGACAGCAGACACTTTCACAGGAAAATGATTCTAGGAAAATTCAATTTTCTGCTAAAAACAAATTTGATAGAAATCATTTGATCATCCTAATTTGGCTACAGAAAGTAGCCTAAAACAATGTGATGATGATACGTCTGCTAATCAAGGTTAGCAGGCTCCTGCAAGGTACATTTTCCCCACTGTTCAAGGAAAAATTCTGCTGTCAGCATTTTCTCTGCAAAGGGCCCTCCTTTTTTTGACTAACTTTTCTCTGAATCATATCTAACTTGATTTTGTGGACCTKCAAGGAACACTGAAAAATCACGTCTTCAAAAATTCAATGTTCTTTTAACAAAATTTAAGTGAAAATTTTGAATCATCTATAATTTTAAGAATGACTAAGTGCCATATCCAGATAGATTGCTATTTGTTCTGTTTTTTGTCAGAAAGAGAAATGCAGGAGGTTTCCTGTTTTTTTTTTTTTTAAGTTTGTGACTACTAAATTTCAGCATTGCAAATGAAGCTAGGTAGCTATATCCATGCCTGTATTTGGTTTAGATGTCAAAAATGCTTACAGCAAAGAATGAGTGTGCTTTTACTTATATACAAAAATTAAGTAATAATGAATTTGCCTTGAATGCCATTAGTAATACTGTTTGCAGTCAGCCAAGACAGCAATCTGTTTCTCTGCAAGCCAAAGTGAGTAAGTTCTCACATACTATTTTTTTTGCTTTTTTAGGTAACAAGTCTTTTGCTGTATGGTCACAACATACTCTTTTTTACTAAGAAACAAAYACCCTGTCATCTTTGCAGAATCCTGGCAGAGAGGGGGTGTCTATGACTAGCGTTTCCTTGTTTTCTTGGGCATTGTGAAAAAGTTCTTACAGTACAGCTTTGAATCCAGGTGTTTCCTTTCCTGGTGTGTTTTCATACTAGGCCAGATCTCTTCTTGCTTCTGCTGAGTGTAAATCTGGAATATTTCTAGAGAAGTCAAAGAAGCAACTATATATAGTATAGTCCTTGTATAGAAATATACCAGGAACCCAGCTGAAATTTTTAATATCTTCTAGGAGTTAAAATATTTGTTTAAATGATCTCACTATGAATGACTGTGAAAAGTACATCCCATAAAACTTATTCCACCTCTTGGAGCAGCTTCTAGTTTCAGTACAGGTGAGGCACTTTAGTGCAGAAGTGAGTACTCCTGCAGGTGGAATGTGGGACCAGAGAAGAAAAAAAAGGCGAGAAGCCTTAGTGTTATCAGTGCCTGTTCCTACCAGGTACTTTTTCCCCACTGTTCAAGGAATAATTCAGTTRTCAGCATTTTCTCTGCAAAGACTCCTCCTTTATTTTGACTGACTTTTCTCTGAGTGATATCTAACTATATCCAGCTCTATTCATTAGTTAATGAACTAGTTCAGATGAAAATCAACAAATATACAAATATAACATATATTTCATTCATATCCTCCTGYAGTTTACAGCCAAATAAAGCCTGCTTCATGACACTTCTTCACATGCAGTCTCACGAGAAACATATTTTGAATTTTGCTTTTTAAACCTGATATATCCTAGAATTCAGCAAATGACTTTACCCAATTTTAATTTATCATCTTTTATCATTTATCATCTTATGAAGCTCTAGTAAAAACTACTGTGCAGTGCCTGACTAAAAGAGCTTATGAATGCTTAAGCCAGCTTTGGCAATATGAACAGAAACGCATCTGTGTTTTCCACTGCTGTCCGATCAATCTGAAACATCTGACCACTTCTGTCATTGCAGGTGGTATTGCTTTCTTACTTCTCTGATCTCTTAATTCGGTTTAGCATTCGGTCTTGGTGCAAACTCTATCGATCACAAATCCAGCCGGGGGCTAAACGTGTCAATGTGGCCACTCTTCTACCTGGGTGATATTCTACAATAGGAACTGAGTGTGGAGTCTGAGCAGCCAGTTCTCAACCAGCCAGCTCAGACCTGAGCAATACAGGTCAAAGAGAGTCAGTGGGATTGGCTTAAGGCTTCATCCTGCCTTCCGGTCCTCTTCTCCCTGCCCAGGTTCTCTCCTACTCTCCCGAAAGCTCCTCTCTTACTACTTGCTCCATGCCTATGCTCAGGAGAGGGCTGGCTTCCGGCTCCCAAGTAGATGGAGTCTCCAGGCTCTAGCAGAGGTTAGGACCAGCTCAGCATCCACTATTCCCTAGCTTTAATGTTTGCTGTTCCTTGCAAGCTGAGTTCCCTAAAAGTAGATGCTATGAATCTTGTACTTAAATTCCCCCTAGGCATGCTTTTACTTATTCAGATTCATGAAATCCATACGCCACCCTTTCCCTTACACACCATCTCTGAACAGAACAATATCTAAGCTCAAGGAAATTGAATGTAAGAAAACAACAAGAGGGGAGTACCAGCATTTAAACCAGAGTTTAAATGATATAAATTAAGCCATCAAATCTTCTTCTAGTTCTACAGTGTGTTAATTACTCSAAATTATGTTCCCTTGTTATAAACAAAGTATGTCAGCATCTTAATATAATGACCCACTATTTTGGTATTTTTCTTCCCTCTAAGAGGTTAACAATGTTTTTACTTAGAGTTTTAATCTATGAAATACCCTGAAAAATCACAATCTCACAAAACACAGTGATGGAATCTTTAATATCTTAGAAGTAACATTCCTTGTCATCACTGTTCTTCACCACAACTTTAACACACAAATAATGAGGGAATATAACTGAGCTTGTGATTATTTTAATGTGTAGTGAAGTATACAATGGTATACACAGAAAATATGGAAATAGTATCACTTTTATGTGTATTACACATCATCTCATCCATCTACATTCCCCMAAAACAATTTGAGCTTCAAGTTAGACTTGTTCATGATTTACATCACTTGGGTATACTGATGAGTCTACTATATCTTATGTTACATGATAGGAATTTTTCAGACACTGAGTTGACAAACTGGTGCAAAAGTTTCATAGAAGTTTCAAATATATATAAGCTTTTGAAAACCTGCTTACTTGGTAATTTAYTATGATTGACCTCTCTCTTTTCCACTGGTCAGTAACACTGAAAAAAAAACAAAAAAAAAGAAAAACTCATTTCCAGTATTACTGAGCACATAATGTTCTCCTCATATTTGGTTTCCCTYTCTTGATAAGCATTTCTAATAATAAATCAGCACAGAGTCTTCAATGAGTTCTAAATTTCTTGTTTCTGCATTTTAAGAGCTCAGTTCCTAAATGTCCAGTGCCTTATTTACCTGAGTGGTGTGCAAGGTCAGCAACCTTGTGTCTGTGTTTTCTGACCTTTTCCACTAATGAAAGCATGTTTATCAAATATATAAATTAAGCTTGGATTGAGTTGGCCGGTGTTTATTCCTGACATTAGGAAAGAGCCTATTTTTCATCTCCTTTCATTTTCTGAAACCAAAGGAAATTAGTAAAATCTCCCAAAATTATATACAATATTGCCTTCTGTTAGAATAGAGGAGGCAAGCTATTCCACATAATCTTTTGAAGAAAACACAACACATGAATATATTCATACCTAGACGTTTTTAAACTATCCCTTTCCTACTAGCATCAAACTAATGAAGATAGAAAACATAAGAAAAAAGGAGAAGGGTTTGCCTGAAGTATTGTTCTTACCATTCCTCAGTTCATGTAGAGATGAACCAAACAGACTAACCAAGAAATTCCATGAGTTGAAWGTAGGACRAGTTGAAAGTAGGACAAGTTGAAAGTGGGAAAATTTTAGAGGAAAGTACTTCTGCTTGCCTGTACCTTCTTTCCTCCTGATGTTCTTTTATAGGCATTGCTGCAGGCAGAACATTGGCCTAGATGGAGCTTTGATCAGAACTAGTACAGCCATTCTTGTGTTCTTAGCATGTGGTAGTTTTAAGGTCTAGCGAAATGAAAATGCAATTCCACCTCCAACAGATTTTCTAGTGTGCTATTTTTCAAATAGAGAGGTTCTTTACAGGTTTAGAGACCATCAGGGATGGCATGCTTGGTCTTCAAGTACAAGAAAGTACATTTAAGAAAAAAAAGGGAGAATAGAYCTGGGGTAAAGAGGTAAAACTCAAACTGACAAAGAAAATCTTTAACATTTATAAAGGTCACACCTCTTTGATATCAAAATATTGCATTTACGGATAATAAAATAAAGCATCTAACATAGTTTTTTTAACAMGATATTATATAATATAGCCTGGATGTGAGGGAGAAAGTCTGGAGAAGTCTTTCCTYTGGTTGAGGAGAGTAGGATTAGAGACCTTCCGGGCAGGCTAGACATCCACAAAYCCATGGACCCAGAAGGAATGCACCCACRGGTACTGAGGGAGCTGGCGGATGYTRTTGYCARGCCRCTCTCCATCATCTTTGAGAGGTCCTGGAGAACTGAAGAAGTGCTTGAGGACTGGAAGAAACCTAATGTCACTCCAGTCTTCAARAAGGGCAAGAAGGAGGACCCAGGAAACTACTGGCCAGTCAGCCTCACCTCCATCCCTGGAAAGGTGATGGAAGAGCTCATTCTGGATGTCATCTCCAGAYATCTGGAAGAAAASAAGGTGATCAGGAGTAGYCAGCATGGATTYACCAAGGGGAAATCCTACTTAACCAATCTCATAACCTTCTATGATGAAATGACTGGCTGGGTAGATGAGGAGAGAGCAGTGGACGTTGTRTACCTTGACTTCAGCAAGGCTTTTGACACTGTCTCCCATAATATCCTCCTASRKAAGCTCAGGAAGTGTGGGTTAGGTGAGTGGACAGTGAGRTGGATTGAGAACYRGCTGAAAGGCAGCTCTCAGAAGGTTGTCATCAGTGGCATAGAGTCTAGTTGGAGGCCTGTGGCTAGTGATGTCCTCCAGGGCTCAGTGCTGGGTCCCATCCTGTACAACTTCTTCATCAATGACCTGGATGAGGGGACAGAGTGCCTCCTCAGCAAGTTTGTTGATTATACCAAGCTGGGAGGAGGAGCTGACACACCTGAGGTCTGTGTGGCCATTCGGAGAGGCCTGGACAGGCTGGAGAGTTGGGCAGAGAGGAACCTCCTGAGGTTCAACGACGGCAAGAGCAGGGTCCTGCACCTAGGGAAAAATAATCCTAGGCACCAGGACAAGCTGGGGGCTGACCTCCTGGAGAGCAGCTCTGCAGAGAAGGAGCTGGGAGTGCTGGTGGATGACAAGTTGACCATGAGCCAGCAATGTGCCCTTGTGGCCAAGAAAGCCAATGGTCTCCTGGGGTGCATTGGGAAGAGTGTTGCCAGCAGGTGGAGGGAGGTGGTCCTGCCCCTCTACTCAGCCCTAGCGAGGCCTCATCTCRAGTACTGTGCACATTTCTGGGCTCCCCAGGACAAGAGAGACATGGAGCTACTGGACTGGGACAGACTCTTTTCAGTTGTCCCATRTGACAGGACAAGAGGCAATGGGCAGAAATTGAAGCACAGGAAGTTCCGCCTGACCGTGAGGGGGAATTTCTTCGCTGTGAGAGTGACAGAGCACTGGACCAGGTTGCCCAGAGAGGTTGTGGAGTCTCCTTCTCTGAGATCTTCAAGGCCCGCCTGGATGCAACCCTGTCTAACATGTTCTAGATGGCTCTGGTGAGCAGGTGTGTTGGACTAGATGATCTCCAGAGGTCCCTTCCAACCTTATTGATCCTATGATTCTATGATCCTATAACTTATACTTTATGATTTATAACACTATTTTTATATGGATTTCCATACTGGTTTCATGTACAGTTCTACAAAACCTATTATAGTTTTTTATTTATTTTTTTTTTATTATGGTCATAGCTCTATTGYTCTGTGTTTTTAATTAGAGGAGTCATATGTTTTACATTACTTGGCTTGTAAGAATAATAGTTGCTTCCATATTTCCATTAAGCTCTAAGAGATTATCTAACAAATTTATTTACAGGGTTATTTCATTCTATGTCCCTATAAAGAAGCAGAGTTGTTTATCTATTTCTCTGGTAAAGGAGCTCTTTTTCCCATAGAAGGAAAACAGAAAGACATTTCAAGCTGGATATTTAAGATAATTCTAATTATCTCTGCTTGTCACAGGGAAAAGCATTACTGTCAAAATTTAGCAATGTCCTAGACTATAAATGATCCCTACCAAATAGGAAACAAATATTATGGCTATGGAGATGGTTTTCAAATTATTCTGCATATTCTGCCTTTTATGCTCTGCAAGTGTAGCTTGGCATAGGTTCACTGAATTAAAAGGAGCTAAATACATTCTCCTCAACTGATAACTTGTTCCTCCCTGCACATAAAAAGGGAAAATTGCTTAAAAAAAAAAAAAAAAGTAATCATGAAAGTTTGAATTGCTCCTTTAGCACCTGAAAATTAACAGCCCTCATCTAGAAAATAGTATGCTCTCATCAATGGTTGTGACATGTGGCAGAAGTGGCAGGACACGGCAGGCTATTGCATGACAGCATCACYTTTCATCAAATTGTCAGTAACAGAAAACAGTGATCAAGAAAACATAGACTTTTTGATGAACTGGGTAGCCGGCATCACATTACTGCCTGGCAAAACTTCTCCTGTCCAGAGCTGTCCAGATCCTCCCAGGCCATCCTTGAACACTGCAAGTATCAAATTGTCACAAGACATCGATGAACTTCACTGGTATGGATGGCAAAGGAGCATACAAGATGTATCTAAGAGGAATGCAAAACAGGCCTTGTTGACCAGACCGCTAGGACCTAAGTGGAGTGCCCGAGTGTGTTCTGAGAGCACCTACCAAACATATACCTCCCATATGTTTGGTAGGTGCTCTWATGTGCCTGTGCCCTTCAGTGCAGACATCAATGGTCTCTTTGGATAAAGTGATTATGAATGTTCACATACGAGTAAGAAAATAAAATAAGTCCTCTGACCTGAGACCAGCTAACAAGGCACATCTTATATACGTACTGCTAAACTCTCTTACTCTTCAAAACAGGATGGTTGCATGCAAATTGCCTGCTGGAATGGTTCCTGACCTATCTCCAGCAATGTCAAGATTTGRGAGAACTTTCCCTGGCCCGGGACCAGCCCAAACGTGTGATTGCTGATAATTACCAGGATTAAGCAGTATGGACAATCACATTGGCCTATGCTTAGGCCCACACATCTTTATTTTACTAACAGAGAGAATACTAGTGCAGCCAGCATGGAAAGAATATGTCTTTTAAAAGGAAATTTAAAACTTTTACACTGGTTCTGTATTACCAGTCTTGGCTGCTAGGATAGCCAGCCATCACAGAGAGGATGCTGCAGCCTTGCTCTTCTAAGAGTTGCAAAGTTATAGCTCGTCTTGATTAGGACTCCATGYCATGTGGCCCCACAATCATGGGAACTGGTTCTATTCACTCTGTCTCCAAAATCTTTCCAGGGCCAATATCTGCATCCAATATCTTCAGTAATAATGTCCCTTGGCAACATATCATACATTACTATATACATTCCTGAAAAACTGAAAGCTGTAGGAAATGATTTGCTAATAGATGTAGATTAATGAGGAATAGTGTTTTATACGAATGTAGATATAAAAAGTACATAGACTTCAGAGTCTATAAAAACACATGCAGCATACAAAAAATCAGATATTTCTTTGTAAACAGAACATTTCATAAGTATTTTGGCTAAAGGGTTTTGCAAAGGCTGATTTAGATTTAATCATGCCATGAGAAAGGAGCATAACCTTTAATCTGCTTGAGTTTTTCTTGCTGAACAAACTTTTTWAAAAATATTCCAGTTTGCGTCATGCAGATATCAGGGGAAGAAAAGCTACAGTTACCTCTTTGAAATACTAGCAGAATAATATTCAGGAAGACCTTTAAAAGACTGAAATGATACCAAAGAGAATTTCAACACAATTATCCAGCTTCTCTTTAATTAAACTCTTTGTAGTGTAAGTGATAAAACAAGCATTCCTCATTAATGCAAGGTCAGAGATTTTAGCATGGACATTGGCCCATCAAATTTCTAATGAAAATATAAAGTTGATCAAAATCCTTAGGAATCTTAAATGTCTTAGAATRAATTAGCATTTATGAATCCTAGCAATGGGTATTTCACCCTGCTCTCTTCTGAAAGCTGATCTTGTGAATTTGTGTGTTATTTCCAAAACAACTAGGGCCATAACAAATGTCTCTCACAGGACAGTGATCTCAATAGTCCTAGAGCATTCTTTACTTCACTGAAGGCAACTTCAGATGTAGCACTGAAACCATATGGACAGGCAATAAACAATAAAGAAAATCCTATTGGAAATACTGAAACAGATGTCTCTTAGTAGAACTACTATCAGAATGGAATTTTAGTGCAAGAGTCAAAAAAGGATTTAGTAGCCTCAATGACCTTTAAATGAATGGCAGTAAAGCCCAAATGTGCCTCCAAATGGTGAAGGCAAGTACCTCCCTCCAAAATGAAAATCTCTGATGCTCTGGTCTGGCTGACACTGAACTCTGAGACTTAAGATTTTTCCTATTAATGCCATACAGTTCAGATACAGTCAACCTAAGGTTACAGCAGTTCTGGAAAGACTGTGGAGTGTGTCRCCCTGGAACCCAGCTTCAGAAAGCTATCAGGAACAGTCAACATGCGTTCACCAAGGATAAATCCTGCTCAGCTGCCTTCTGTGATGAAATCACTGTTTATACAGACAACAGGAAAGCAGTAGATACAATATAACTTGACATTAGTAATGCTTTTGACACCGTCTCCAGTACCATTCTCCCTTAAAAGCTGAGAAAATACGGGCTGGACGGATGCACTTTAAAAGGGTTGAAAACTGGCTGGACTACTGGGCTTGCAGGGATGGTAATCCTGGCATCGAGTTCGCAACCAGTAATAAATTCAGCATTCCAGAAGTTGCTAATGAGACTTCAGAGCTTCATTCCAGAGAATCCTGAAAACCTGAGGACTGGACCAACAGAAACRTTATGAAGTTCACAACAGGCAAGTGCAAAATTTTTGTCGGAGTCCCTGGGGGCACTGCCCAGCAAGTTCCTGGGTCTTCCCCATCCTTCCCAGCCCCAGACCCCATGTCAGCCCAACCATCAGTCCTGTTCCACAACGCCACAGTGGTGCCGGGCTGCAGCCCAGCTTCACCCTGGTCCTGGTCCCATGGCTCCTTCAGCTGCCCCAGCTGCTCTGCTCCCTCACAGATGGTGGCCCTGTCACCACCGAGACCCCCACTAACACTGGCCCCAGGGAGCCCTCAGCCTGTGCTGAGCAGTGCCCCGATAGTTTTGCACCYGAAATGGAGTAAGCACATGCACAAACACAGGGGTGCAAATAGGATGCTGCCCCTTGGATATTGAAAGTGCTTTAGCTGCCTACACACTAAATTTAAGTGGGTTTCTCCATTAGCATTTTATTTCTCACAAAACTTTTCGTAATAATCTTCCTGACTTTTGATATCAAATCTGAGTGATTTGCCTAAAACATGAAACTCAGCACATCTATAAAAATAAAACTTACCCAAAATCCAAAAAGCTACTATTGAAAGTCAAATCATACTCATCTTAATCACCTTGTCTGTTTGTGTTTGCTCACTACCACACTCATTTGTGTTTTTCTTTCATCAGTCACATTTTGTCACAATTCAGTCCTCACGGACAAGAGTTCCCTTCAGTGTTCAGGCAACTCCTCACACTTTTTTTCTGATTACATCCCCAAACCTAACAGTATTTTTAAGAATGGATAAACAGACTTACCTTTCTAAACCTAAATATTCTACCTAATATATTAATGGTGTCTCTCTGAGGTTCCCCCTGGATCTGAAATTCACAGCTCTCTTGATGTTCAGCTGTATTTATATTTAGAAAATATATTTAAAAAACTGCTGGAATTGCTGTGATGGTCAGTGAAATGAAGTTGCCTTCTATCTCAACACTGTTGTGCCGAATCATGCACATGCAGAGAAAAGGTGATGGGCAGAACTTCCTGTGTGCCACTGTCAAAAAAAAAAAAAAAATACAGCTTTTGGACGCACTGTGGAATGCACCAACAATTGAGGGTGATAAATCACACCACAGCACACTAAGCTGCAGAAACAGTCCAGGCACCTGCTACTTGTCTGCACACCACTGGCACAGCAGCATGATTACAGATTAGCTTTGGTACATTAAGTGCGGGAGACTCAGCGTGGACATGGTGCTGACTGCAGGTCGCATCGCGGCTGCCAGGTTAGRCCAAGTCAGAGTCGTTAGTGCCAGGAACACTGAGGTCAGACAGTGTTAGTAAGTGGACAGGAAGAGATTAATATTCTTCTTTTATTCCTTTAACATGAAAGTATTTGCCTACCTGCAAGAGGTGAAAGACTCATGCTTTCTACCATGTGTTGGTACTACAGGCTATTAGAAATTTCTTTCCTGATTTATGAGAAGCAGATGTTATTAACTGAAAATACTACAAGAAAAGCTAGAGAATTCTCAAAATAATCCATTTGCTCAATTCACTTTCATTTCAGTCACTGGTTCTTAGAAACTAACCACAGTATATGTCAAGGGTATACTCATTTGAGACCTGATAAGAATAAAGTGATGTTGAAAGGAACAATTAAAATATTCTGAAAGTCATTTACTTCCAAAAGGATATGGGAAGAATTTCAYTTTTGACGAATGATACAAAGGACATCTCCTACTTTTTGCATATTTCATCTCAGGGTTACCCAGTGTGATTTTCACCCACTTCTACGAAATCATTATGTAGCAAGAAAGAGGGGAGGAAGGCAGGCTTGCCTTATTTTGTGGAGCAAATACTTCGCAGCATTTGGAGGAGTGATTGCTAGAGTCAAGGCATTTTAAACTTTAATCTTTCTGCATATTAAAGCCTACAAGCTAGCCAGAACCTTAGTAGCCAGGTGCTACTCATCTCTAGTCTTCGTTCTACTGTTATCAAGCCTAAAAAGCAGGAGACACTTGCAGCTTACAAACTTAAAATAGCTCAGAAGTGTTGGTCAAGATATACTTGCTCTGAAGGTACATAAAGTGCTCTTTGTCAATTTTGCTCCAGTGTTAACTGACATACTGCATGCGGTGCTTGACAGTCCTGTTAAAACTTAGTTTAAAAACAAGTAAAAGACTGAGAATTTGGCTGCTTGCAGTATGGGCCACTTCAGCTTTCATAACATGAAAAAGTAAGGCTTCCAAGGGTGCCAGATCGCACCTCCTCATGACAGAGGCAAAACTGATAAATACATCATTCCCATTTTAATTTAGTATTCATTTACTCTTTACTGGTGACAGGTCTGGAATGCTGAGCACTGGAATAACAAATAAATTTGGACAAGAGTTGTGGAAATAAAGAAGCTCACAGGATAATCTTTAACCTTCCATTGCAATAGGAGCAGAAACTGTAAAAAAAACCTCRACCATTTCATATTGCACAGACTGAGAAACTGTTTTCTCTACATTTCTCAAGCAAAATATTAAAAGCTGTTTCTTTAAAATTAGTTTGAGTTTTGCTATTGTTTTTAATATAAATAAGTTTAGACCCTATTGAGATATTTTTACCTTTCCTAGTAGTCACTAGGTAAAAGCTTTGTATTGAAATTTTGAAATTTTGACCTCATTGATRCTAAAAAAGAAATTTCACTGATTACAGTGGGGGGAGGGTTTCACCTAGTTCCTTTAGATTTTTTTTTAAACAACTCCTTCACCATCTCCTTCAGTGATACTTGCTACTGAGAAGTCCGCCAGAGAGGTGCTACAGGTTTGATTAATTTTCCATTGAAATTTCATGTCAATGCGACTAAATCTATGTTTTCAGGATTATCAGTATATTGTGAATATAAACATAAAATTATATATTCCTGTGCAACGTGCTCTAAATGGCCTTGCTTGAGAGGACTAGAGGGTTGGACTAGATGATCTCCAAAGATCCCTTCTAACCTCAACCATTCTATGATTCTGTGATATAGTGAAATAGATCATTCTGTGAGGATTTTGTTGAATTTGTGGAAGAAACACCTTTACACCAATTTCTGTGAGTTTCTGAACTTCATCAGCTGTTGATTAAAACCTCAAAGGCAGAAGAAAACTTTAACTCTACCCAATATCTAGGTGTTCCAGCCTCTCACATAGTGACATCCAAGAAKTCTTCTTGGATTAGATCAATCTGGATTATTCACTATAAGATATTATAGCTTTTACCAGTCTGCATTCACCCTTAGATTTTCTGCAGAATGTCGTATAACCTGGGAACAGAGGAGTTGGGACATCCATCACAGGGATATGATTTATTAGTAAAGCAACAACAGTATGCTGATCTGAGCAACAAGGCTACTCAAAACCACATGTTTCTTCTAAGCCATTTTATCCTATAATCAGCTGAGCTATCTTAAACTGAAGATGAAAGCCAGTTCAATTTTCTAAAGTTTTTTTGGGGAGGGGGATTTTTTGAGCTGTATTATTTCAGGTAACTTGTATCAGATACTGCGTGATGTAACTTGACATGATATAAAGCAGTATTCTTGAACGTGGGGAAAGCTGAATGTTATTTTAGCTGTCAAGAATATTTTTGGATAGTAAATTTTATACTCAATCCTTATACAAGAACGGAGAACAGAAAAAAAGCAACTGAGGCTACAAAATCTTATCATCAAATTAAGGGGGAGTGACTGTGCATATTTCTATTATMCTGTGACTATAACAAATACATTTTGAAAGTACCTGTACTATCTATAGCTGACAAAAATGCAATGAATTTAAAATAAAATATCTTTATGCCCAAAATAAAATATACACAACAGTATTAAGCAATATGAAATGATCCCTTATGTCTAACTTGGTAAAGTAATGACAGAAGGATGTGGGAGGAAACAGATACGATCATCTGCAAGAACTGAAAGGGGGTAAGAGTCAAAGACGATGCGATTGCTTTGTGTGGTCAAAGAGGTTACCCTGAAACTGAGTTCGGGGAGTATCCGGTGGCTTTTCCTAAAGCAGGTTCTGTTAAACTGTTATATACTCCTGAGGAAAGTGGGGGAAGCCCCTTAATTCTCAAGTCATTTAAAACGAGATTGTAAACTGCAGGGAACAATTCTAGACTGGCAGGGGAGGGTAACGTGTGACCTGATCCTGGGTTTTCCATCTCTGGTTACTCTGACTCTGTGACTGGACGTTTCAGGGGATTCGAAACAGGATACCAGTCTCTCACATCTAGGGCACTGGAGATTTATGTTGGGCTTGTTTACCATTGCTCTGACACTAAGGTGTTATTTCAGAAGAGGTGTAACCAGAGGTGAGCTCAGGTCAGAACACRACAAAAATCCTGTTAGAAGGTGGCAGAGGGAACACACAGCCCAGGATCAGCTTTTAAGTATTAGCTAAATTTTTGAGCACGAGATGGGGCTGGGGACTTCTGAAATTGATTACAAGTTATGGCCTGCTTCCTGTTTCGATTGAAGTCAAAAGCAAAACTCCCATTGATCTCATGGGAACACATCTTATACTTTCCCACTCCATAGCTCTAATATTTTAATGGATTTAAACATTTTTGTTAAAAAAAAATCACACTCATGCTGACAGTTTAGACATCAAATTTCTTCCAGCTTGATGTAATTTGAAATATCCCAGATGTGAAACCCTCTACAAATGAGATTTATAAAGGAAACAAAATCTTAACCTTAATGTTGACAACTTTTGTGGCACCACTAATATCAATAAAAGGGAAGGAAAGTTATTTTTTGCAGCTCCGTGGGGACAGAACCATTCAGCTACTCCCATCTGAAAAAATAACTCCCACTAGGACTTCAAAAGATGCTGGTCACAACCTTGCATATGTGAGGATTCATTAGTGCTTCTCAGTAGTTCTCTCTAAGCTATTTTTATGCAAAGAWGTGAGTTCAGAGGTCACGCTGTACATCACGCGACAGTGTCAGGGCACTTTCATAAGCGTAGGTATTGTCAAAGAGTTATATCAWGTCATATTCCATGAATCTGTAGCTATATGGAGAGAAAGTTATGTGAACTTCTCGTTAAGAAGCTTTGCAAAAGCCTTGTTCTGGGCCCTTTGTATTTTCCAGGCGTCTCCCACCTCAACCTCAGTTTTTCTTTTGGATTTCATTTCATGAAATTCCTGGGTCAAAATAAAACTCTCYCAGGACAAAAAGCTGAATACAGCTCTTTCTTGCACTGAAGAAAGACAATGAACTAACAAAAAGCCAAGGTCCACCTTTACCGGGCATTCTTGTGATGACAGTCTAGTCCTGCATAACTATTGTACGTACCAAGCTAAAGTTTTTATCCTCAGTTTTCACATTTTACCCTTTACTCTGAAATGACCATTTGAAATCTCCATTTTTTTAAGGTATATTTGTTTTCACACATTTGATTTTTTTTGACAGTGAAATACCAACCAAATTCTGAAGTGACATGTCCCCCTTCCCTTAGAGCTAATCAGAGGGACCTACCCTGACTGAAATCCCTCTCTGTGCTACTATTGTTTTGTTGTGTTTTGTTTTACAGTAAAAGCTCTGTTAGAACTCTATTAGGAGAGGCTGCTGAGAAGGCACAGCAAGCCAGTCCTAACAAACCCCAGCCCTGTCCTTCCATAGGCCTCTAAGCCCATAGAGAGGGGTCCCTTGGCCTTCTGCTCCCACCTCTCAGAAGTGGTCTTTTTTTTCCACATCTTGTAGGATTCAGAGGGTCGCTGGGCCAAGGTGAAGAAGAACATGGGCAAGTGTTGATCTTTGGGCAAGTTATGTTCACTTGATTGTTCTTCTATCTGTCAATGCTCTYTTCTTCCTGTAATGTCAATAGCCCAGTTGTCCCGKGTGACAGGACAAGAGGCAATGGGCAGAAAYTGAASCACAGGAAGYTCTGCCTGAMCGTGAGGGGGAATTTCTTCSCTGTGAGAGTGAYGGAGCACTGKAGCAGGTTGCCCAGAGAGGCTGTGGAGTCTCCTTCTCTGGAGATCTTCAAGGCCTGCCTGGATGCCATCCTGTCTAACATGCTGTAGGTGACCCTGCTGAGCARGGAGGTTGGACTAGATGATCTCCAGASGTCCCTTCCAACCTACTGATTCTATGATTCTACGATTCTATTGTCTCAGAAAATTCAGCTTTCTCTGATCTTTGTGGTAAAGAAAATTTTCTTTTGCAACATTACCCAAATTTAGTTAATGGTTCCAGAAATAATTGTCATGGGTAAAGAACAAAGAATCATCTTTATCAGGAKTAGGTGAATATTGAAGGCACATTACAAAAATAAGTGTTTGTTGATGTGTCYGAACATAATAAAACGTTGCCTGCAGAAATCAGGCTCTATCAGTTAACCCTCTATGAGCATATTAATAGAAYCACCTGGCTTTTGAGATTGTAATTATATAATTAACATGTGTTGTACATGCAAGATAAACACGTAGGCAAATGGCAGGGAATAATCAGTTGCAGGCCTCTCTAAAAATTCAGTCCATAAAGAAAAAGAGTCTATCTTTTTTCTCCAAACTTTCCAACTTCTACATTACATTGTGGAACACACATTTGCATTACACTGTCATGACATTTGGACAACTCTTAGAAAATAACAGACATCCATAATAATAGAAGRGGGGAAAAAAAGGAATGATTAAAGATGATTAAATATTCTGGAAGAACTTTAATTTCTGAAGAAGATTTTTTTTCAGAAATATATTTGTTTCAACAACATTTTCTCAGATCTAAAATTTTCTGACTGTTCCAACTAGAGAACAGGAAAAARGATCAAGCTTAATCCTCACATTTCATTGGTTGAGATGCTGGGTATGCAGTAGACTCARACACTTACAAAAAAAATCCTTTCTGATTTTGATCCAAAACGTAACATTTCTTCATCATTTTATTTTGCAAAAGTGTTCAAAGGTTTTGGATTTGTTCCAAAATAGAATCAAAGAAAAATTTCAAACCTTAAACCCCACAGTGAAACAGTGTTTGTCCTCCAGACAGGTCTGTATGCAATATGTARCTATTTTTATGACTGTGATGTTACTCATGTCATACCTTCTTTACCCCATATAAAATTCTGTTGTTTTGATYTTACTAGATAAGCATACTTTCAGTCTAGAAGAAGAATAGAAATGTGAAGCAACCATCATTGCAACATTTAACTAATTCCCATAGSGACATGGTAGGCAGGTCTCCAAATATTTGAAGGTACACATGGAGTTGCAAGCCCTAAAAAGACATTGCTTCCCATCATTATCTTCTCTCCTGAAAGCATGTGTTCTTCACACTGCCTGTCTCTGAAGTGCTGGACTGATTTRAGCTGGCTGCGTTGACATGATTTGCTTATGGGGTTCATTCATTTTCCCTGCAGCCAGTATARTACAGTTTGCTGTGGCAGCTCTAAGTGGTAGTAACTGGGTTACTGTCTCAATCGGTTCCTACTCCACACTTGATTTTGACAAATGTGTTAAAGCAGCAGTTTTTCCAATATGCTTCCCATTCTCTTCCCTTCCATCCTTCTCTATTTTTATTGAAGTATTAATTGACAGCTCTAAACACTTGCATGAGTGAAGATAATGAGGTCTTATATTTTCAAAAGGGGTTCTGCCAAGTGTGTCTCAATCTGCTAATAGCTAAAGGGGTTCTCTTATATTTCCATGCTTCTATCAAAAACAGAAGACGAGAATCATACTTGATTCGGATGCTGCRGAAATATATCTCAACAAACATACTCACAAGTTGGGCTATACCTTCAAGTGCTCCTCCTCCTCTCCTCACTTTCTTGTCTTCAGATTGTTCTATCTCTTTGGAAATACTGGTAGTGAAAATCATCAAATTTGGGGCAGACGGACACCAGGGAATGAATCCCGTCACAGAGACACTGAAACTAGTAGAGACAGTCGCTGTTCCCAAAACACGTCACTGCAGCCTATCTCAGAGATCATTAACTTGGGCTCAGGTAAACGTGTTACTGATTTCCAGCCAGAAAGGAGAGCAAATCTAAATGKAGTGAAACAATGTAACAAAGACTGAGAGGAAAAAGTATGCAGGAGAGAATGGGCTACAAACAGAGTTATGAAGGAAAAAAAAGAACTTACCTCATAAGCTTAAAGCTTGATTTTGGGCTGGTTTTCAGCTGTTTAAAGACTGGAGAATGATATGAAGGTAGTGTGTTGGAATTAAATTTTAATAAAGTATTTGATATTGTAGGTCACAAAATCTAGCTTSACATATTTGTCTAAATCAGTCTGAATTATTAAAGATACAAATGTAGAATTGGAATTGACTTAAAGATCAAATAAAAGATTATAATAAAGAACAAATATCACACTGGAAGAGACAGCTAGTAAGACTGGCAGCTGGCCTCACTGAATGTCTCCATCTGGAAGCTGCAGGATAGAGAACATGGCTCAGATTTTGAGATAGCACTGAACTGGAAGAAACTATAGTACTGGCTGGAAAATGAAGAACTAGTGGAAGAAAATTTTTGTTTATATAACTGCAATATTATAAATCTCAGGGAAAAAAAATACCTCAATTATATGCAGTACAGAGGAAGGAAGAAACCTAGGAAAATTAAAGCAGGATGTAAGCATTTATTGACAGCAAAAGAGACATAATCCTACAATATACTGTGTAGTATAGCTACAGCTGAATGAATGAATGAAAGAAGGAACAAACTTTGGCTTGCATCTATAAAAAGGTACCAAAGATGAGACAGGCCTTCTGCAGGCAGCCMAGGTTCAGTAAGTCTTCTGGAACATTATAGTATGTTACAAATCAGAAGTTGCTGAAAGAAGAAAAATAGACATGACCAATATAAAATATTAGGCCTAAACGTGTGTATCTTGGAGAAGCAGCAGCAAAGGATGAGCCATGATAACAGTCTACATAACCACATATGTATATATGTATTAACATATATGTGTAAGGGCACAAACACTGAGAAAGGAATTGTTTAGGGTGTCAAAAGATGAAACAAACAATGAAGGATTTAGAATGGGTATCTGAAAGCCTTCTCACAGGGAGGTGTGCTACTCTGCAAAGGACTCAAAGATCCCTTGAGTAGGAGTCTTTAAACATGGCTGAACATGTTCTGGTCTTTTAAACAAGACCAGAAAATGAATGCTGTAAGACAGGACTCTGAGTACATAATTAGGTGATAAGCCACTTTGACACGTTCTTGTGTCTGTCAAAGGCTGCTTTGATTCCAATCCAAATCAGAGAACCTCATATAGTGTTCTTCTTTACGACTGCTCCTTCCCTCCCCAGTCCCCTAATCTCTATCCATGACAAAGAAACRTCAGTATTTTAAGGTCAGAAAGTATTGTAATTATCATAAGGTCTAAATCCTTGCATAACTCCAACCTCAGCCATTTGCACAGCAGAATATGTCTGAACAAAGTCCTTCTTACAGGCTGGGCTYCATATTGTCAAGGGCACCTTGACTCAAACAAGCAAGTGTACAGCTGTAGCCTTTGGGATTCTCGTAATTCCTAGATCATTTTAGATGTGAGCCTTTCACCATTTTAATGTCAGGGAAAAAAAATATGGATATATCTGCAGATCACTTTATTCATCTGCATGTTTTTCATATGACAAWGTCAACTGAACTGTTCTGTGAACTTTATGCAAGTTCATCATTTTGGCAAAGTATGTCCTAAGTGCTTTATTGGATTGACAGCAGAAGGAAAATTTAGAAGCTGGATCGAAATCTGTGTTAGTTCTCTCCATTAATTGAYTTTACTATGACATTTACCATGTCATTTTATGTACTTAACTCACTCRATATCATTGCTGATGTTTGCTCTACCTTAAAGAACAAAGAGAAGCAAGTGTACTGTTATAAAAAGGTCATGTTTACAAAAAGTCCCTACATAGCATTTTAATATTTTGAACAAAAGCAACTTTATTTTAAAATATTTAAATTCTTTATTTTATTAAACTTAWTTTTAGATCTCACATACTTCATACGTAAAAAAACTTGTTGATTTCTGACTTACTATAGGCAAGTATAATCAATCACCCAAGCCGTGTACATTCAGAAATGACTGTGGTTTTGCAATCAGATGTTGGAAACCTTTACATTTTCTAAAATAATATTTATTTTTAATATCCTGAACAACACTTAGTTCAAGTGGTAGAAATAAAGTGCCTGGGATATATATAGTAGGAAGAGTTGAATTTCAGGCAAAGGTGGTTGGAACAGACGAATGAAAATAGCACAGTGGAATTAAGTGCTGAGAGCTGCAGTAAAGGGAGGTTTCAGATTTTTCCTTCTGTAGATGTATCTTGCAAAGTTTACAGAGCCCCTGCACTGGGGTACATAGCTTTGTTTTCTGGCCCATKCTCTCAGGCCCTTGTCTTAACCCCAAGTAAAGGTGATGTCAGGCATATATCAGCCTATTCCTTTCTTTTTGGCATACTGGTTTCTACATGCACCCGTTCCCCACAACGGAGGCATGAATTCCAGGACAGACAGGCTTAAGACCAGATTAAAAAACAATTAAAATGACCGATGGACCAAGGGAGAAGGAATTAAAACATATTCCGTTTAGTTCGTCTCACCGTTGACAAAAAGCTATATCCAAGCAGCTCATGACTCTGGCTCATATCACGGACATCGCTGAAGGACCTGAAAAAGAAAAATTAATAAATAAAAACAGTTGTTTTCAGCCTGTAAGAGAGTAATGTTCCACCCTTTCATTTCCAGAGGACTCATTTGGGGGGAGGGGAGGAGTAAGGATACTTGCACCATGCTTCATGTTCTGCTTTTTGTATTTCCCATCCCACTGAGCCTGAACAGGCACAGTCTGATGGATGGAGGGATTGCCCACCCCATTCAAGTAGCCTCTGCCTTTTTAATGCACCTTCTGGAGATTCTTTGTATTGCTCACTAGAAAAGCTCTAATTCATCTTGAATACGGCTTGTGTCTGGGAAGTGACTCCTGTTATTTCAGCTATCTTATTCTGAAACAAGACCTCAGTTGCTTCTTGATGTCTACACTAAATCAAGGGCAGTTATTTTGCCACCACTACTTTCAGCTTCCTGTGCAACAGTATTATAATACAGCCATCCTGCAGGATGGCTTTCCAAAGTTCTGGTAAAGCATATGCAGCTGCAAAGAGAAACTTAAATACTTTTCACACTTAATTCTAATAAAAATATTACATATTAAAAATCCCTCCAATTTCAAGGCATTCAAAAACAAGGGCTCAAATTCTCCCCTGTACAGATGGATCACTCCAAAGTGCCTTATGTCTCAATGCACCYAACCTTACAATGTGAAGAGTGTTCACTTCACCATTGAATAAATCCAGTTTTTGACAATTGCTAGTGCAATGTGAAACATGTGATATCCTGACATAGGGGATTTATCATTGCTATTAAATACCACACAGTCTACTGTCAGCAAAATGTATTCTCACATAGTTAAATCATGCCATGAATGAACGCCTCCAGTAGTGGCGTAATTATAAATGGAAATGTTGATATGCCCCAAATTGTGAGAGATGGAAAATGACCAAAAATCTCAAGTAATAACACACCATATGTATTGCAAGCTACACAAAACTTTTAAAGCCCTGAATATATTTGATATCATCACCATGCAGGATGTACATATTAGCCCTATGAAAAGTCTACATTTGCCTGGAACCTAGTGAAGTGAACATTGTTCTCAATTTGGCAGGTACCTCTGTGCTGCAATGTCCCTCACAGCATCTCCCACCGAGCGGTGGAGAAAGAGGAAGAGGAAAGAAAGGAGAGAAAGAGGAGTCGAGCTGAGCCCAGCTAGCACYGAATCTTGTGAGGCTCAGGGTTTTACATATCAAGAGCTAAATATATGATATACCTGAGGTCTCTGAGCCACTTCTTAGTAAACTCAGTGCAAGTTTGGYTACTCATCAGCAGCTCTAATTTGAAGCCAGACAGGAGTGCAGAAAAGTAAGCAAGAGAATTCACTAGCCCRCTGGATATAAAGAACTTATCCCTGGGAACATTTACCTTAAGCCTTAGTCAGAAATTAACAGTTGGCACCTCAGTTCACCCTCAAAAAGCAATCTTACAGAATCATGCTCTCCTCTGAACSACAGACCTCAACAAAACAATTTTCACAGTTGCATCTTTAAAAAAAATGACTGAAAAGACAGTGTTTTCAATAACAAAAGGACAGTTGGGTCAAGTACAGTAATAAAAAGAGTAAAATATGATCAGCTAGGGTGCCAAAAACCCCACTAGTAGAAAACAACACCTTTAGCTTTCAGAAATAAATGTTGATTTTTATATATGCTTGGTTGGCTGAAAACAATATCTTGGAATAGTAAAAGCTAGCTAAATCAGCAACGAATCCTACATCAAATTTTCCTGCAAGTAGAGGAAAAAATGATTGTCACCTATATTATAATAGAATTAGTGCCCAGTTTAACATATATCCATAATAAAAAGCAGATTTTCACAAACTCTTTCCCAATGTCTGTGGCTTTTGCGAAGCTCCACTGGTTCATATTTCTGCCAAAGTGATAAAAATATATACTATTTTTCTTTTGTATAGAAATAAGGTTTAAAGTTTTCAGTCTCAGGTTATGCCTACATGGTCCTGCCTTAAAAAAATTGAGAGGGATCAGATGCCATACATTTCTTTCCAAATCTTASTTTTTATTGTACAATAAGCTTGCTAGGATACCAAGTGATAGTCTAAGGTAAATAATCCATTTCCTCGCCCTTTGTGTCTCTACAGTAAATTAGAGATAAGTTTTCTTGGTGGTTTCTTAAAAGTAGAACTGAACAAACACACACAAAAGAGCAATTCCTAAGGGCAAACATGTTGTATACGGATTAACGTGGTGTGAAATCACATTATGTGCAGAAATTTTCACTGCCTGCTGGGCCAGAGTGATTTCAGTTTGTGGAGTTGGTATAAGGAGAGAAAGTGTTATTTGCAAGCACCTTAGCACACAGGTTTTGAGAAACAGGAAAACAGCAGCCTTTTGCCTAACTGCTTTCCACGAGTCCAATCAGCRTTTAAGTTATAGCTACTTTTTACATTCCTGAAGCAGGCATGGATTGGCAGGGCTCAGGTCTGAAACGCTGCAGCCCGTATTCCTGAGAGAGAACTTGATTTTTTTTTCCCTCTGTATACAGAAGACAACTCCAAGCGCATTTTTGCCTCAGAGAGAGGCTTTGAGCAGAGCATTTTTACACGTAGCAGAGYATTTATCTCATATCACATGGGAAATCAGTCAAAGCAGGTTAGTTCTAAAGTACCTTCTGCATACCATTTATGCTTAAATATTTTTTAAATTATTACTTAACATTCTTTTATTACGATCCATGATTGCACACCCCACAATGAACCTGTGCAGCTATTTGCCTGAAATAACTGAGGAGAGAGAACAGGCACCAGTCTTCTCTGTCAGTAAAGGCACAACTCCAAACCCAAGCCTCAAAGCCTGCAGTTCCTTAAGACATACTTTAGGAAGCCGTACGAAGACTTTCTGTGAGCAACAAAGGCGGAAAGAGCTTTCTCATCCTGCAAAATTGGGAAGAACCCAAGAAGCTTGCAAGCACATTGGGGAGAAAACGAAGATGTCGATGGCAGTGCTCTTGGCATTCCTGCGTGCCTGCCTCAGACCCAGGAGCCGAACCATGACCGCCCGGTCCGGGGGGCCAGCCCRTCCCAGGGCAGCCTCGCAGGCTGCTGCGCGGGGGGAAATTCCAGCCTCCGCTCGAGCGCTTCTCTGGCCGCACTGGTGTGCTTCTTCCCACAGAGCTCCCGGTATCTGTGAATCAACACCGCGGAGGAAGAACGGGTGGTTTCAAAATTCAGCTGTACTCCCCTTTTTGAAAGTAATCAATACCAAACTCTATAACCACAGGGCTGTTCGGAGCAGTAGTCTAGGGACTGAGGGGAAGGGTCAGCAGGACAGCGCAGATGCAGCCCAGACCTCCATGGGACTTGGTGCGTGCATGAGAAAGAGGGACTGCATGAATCTGTATACATCTCTGGGCCTTTCAAGGCCAAAATAAAGCCCAGCTGCCTATTCTGGCTTATGTCCATGGCTGCCAGCATTTCAAAAATGTTTTGCAAGGGTTTTTCAGTTTTCCCACACTGAGAGAAAAACAGAAAATTTGCAATCTAGATGACTTATTTCATTAAAAGAGACAACAACGGACAGACAAATAAAGTACATGTGTATGTGCAAGCCTACGTGAATATGTGCACAAGAGAAATAAAATGGACACTCAACCCTTTGAGCTTGACTTAACAGGTGAAGTAACTGCTTCCTCACTGCTTGGCAGCAGCTATAATTGTCTACATTCAAAAGAACTGCACAGAGAAGGATTTTTTTTTTTTTTTTTTACTTTTCTCTCTGTAAGGATTATTGTAAGGACAACAATCTATATAAACAAAAAAATCTAGATTTTTCTAGGTGACTGAAGTTTTTGGTAGGAGATACTTTTTGGAATTGAAGGACTTGCATTCCCTGCTTTCATCACAATTTTAACAAGTAGTGGTGTTTAAGTGTTGTTGTTTTGTTACATTTGTGACATAGAGATGAACATTCTTAATGTGAACACTTTCTTTTAGCCAAGTTGTTTTGCACAGCTTTGGACTTAGATTCTGACTACGGCTTTGACCAAAACTTATTCTAATATACCTCAGTCCTGGCTGTTGGAAGGGTGTTAGATCTTCAGCTAGTATGTTTATGAGCTCAGAGAGGGAATACCTATTGTTGCGTGTCTGATGAGATTTTCTTTTCTATAAAGCCTTGTGTCCCCTTCTTAATCATATTTATATGGAATAAATTACATCATTTCCTGATGTAATCAGGGCAAGTCATCCTTGCTTATAACAGTAGCACCACTGCAGTTGAAGCAACTGACTCTCCTGATCGAGAGTTTGGACCAGAGAGAAGAAAGCTCTGATTTGAATATTTTGTACTGATTATGCACAAGGTAGCCTGAAAACTGATGCAAAAAACCCCCTAATATTTGAGAGATTACCTTTTATCAGAGAAATGCACCACAACTCCCTGAYTCGCACAGCACAATTCAACCAAATGGAGAATTGCTGGCGTGCAATTTGTCTTGTCTGACCAGAAAGTCTGAACTGGTACGGGTGGACTCTGTTCAGTGTTGACTTGGGCTGATTCACCTCACCTCAGGCTTAAACCTAAAGCAAAATATTTGATTTCAGTTGACCTAATGAATTTCAGTTTCAGCCAGAACCAGTAGTACGTTTTTTTGCCTTTTTTTTTTTTTTAATATAAAGTCAAATGTTCTGTGGATATGTATCAGTTTCATTAATTGTCAACAAACAAAATTAAATATTTTCCAGTAAGCCCAAGCTCATATATTTGCAGATACATGAACTAGGTAACTAGTTCAGGATGGGATTTTTTTCTTTCTACTTAATCAACAGCCACACACTTTTYTCTAGCACTTGCCATCTGTTCTTAATTAACAAAAGCAAACAGTGATAGAYAGAAACTGTGTCTGGTAATAGCCACAAGCCGTCAGCTTACAGGTGTGGTGAAAACTAAGAAAGAAGAAAATGTATTCCCCAACTGGGAGAAAGTTCTTTATAACCTAGTTTATGTGACTTTAGACCTCCCTTGGACTGGTAGGTTTCTTTTCATTATTAAAGCTGAAAACAGGATTCCACTTCTCCCCTTACAAAAGTAAACAAATAATTTGGGAAGACAAAAAAAAGTAAAAGCCCTAAATTAACACTATTAAAAAAAATGATAATTGAAGACAGAGAGCTATGGAAAAAATATGGGTGAAACACAAGGACTAACCCACAATGGAACAAATAAAGGAATTTTATTGAAAAAGTAGCCAGAACAACAAAGCACTAGAAGTCTGAATATTGTCTTAAAGGCCTGAATAGCCATTAACTGGAAGGTACTTGTAAGTACAGAAGAATAAATGTAGCCTGAAAAATCAAGCTACTGCAATTTATACAGAAAAAAAGGAAACCTAATTGGCTAACCAGAATAAAAAAATTTTATAAAAAAAAAAAAAAAAAAACTTGGATGCTATTCAAAAGAGAGGAAGGGAATATAGCACTGTAATTACACAAAAACTCCTGGCCTTGTCACCTTCTAGAGGAGCGGAAGACAAAAACTGTATCAATGCTCTTCAGCAACTCAGTGTAGAGGCCATGGATTGTGAGCCAGACCATTGCTCTTCATGTCTCTTGTCCCCCACCAAATCAGATATTATCCACAGATAGGTGCAACACCTCAGCTTGTTCCTACACTGCTAATAAAACCTTTACTAAAGAAACCTTTACGAAAGAGGTAAAGAATTCCAATATTTTCAGAAGAGAGCTTGGAGTCAGAGAGCTAGGAATTTGTAAACACCCATTAGGTAAGCTTTCCTTTACATGTGGACAAAAAATTAAGTCTGTTTCATGATAAGTATCCAAGCCATGAAATATGTTTTTGTTTTGCATTGGTATGAAAATAGAACCTTTTGCAAACTTTGACTTAGTATGCAAACAGCAGTTTTAAAAACATCTGTCATTCTGTAGAAAATTCATTTTGGACCTAAAGAACTACCGTTGTGAAACTTTTCTAAACTGATGCATTCTTCAGTGCATTTTTGATTCAATAACACAGCATTTTTTAATAAAAAACTTTTTATAAARTTTCCAGCCAACTCATCCTTCCCAAGACCTCCCCATCAACACTTAAGCTAAAATAAAGAGGCTCAGTCTCATCTTCAATTAATCTGTCTTTTTCCTCATTGGAACCAGACATGTTGTTTTACTGTAAAACATTGCTGTTTTGCTGAACACTCTGTTGTGAGATGCTAGGAAAAGAGTTWTTATGAGTTATTATGAGAGAGGTATGATAAGAAATCTTATTATGTAAATTATAATAAAATGTWCCTTTGAGTAATTCATCTGATTGCATTTTCATCTATAAGAAATAAATTCTTATTCGTTCCATCAGTACAATGCTAGGCTAGACACAGCCTAAGTAAATTCAATGGAAACTAAGATGTTCTATTTAAAAGGTGCTTTGTACTAACAAATTAAGGTTACAATTTACCTTTTAAATATAATTTTTAGTCAGAAAATACATTTCTTAGTCTGCAGTTATTCAATAAACTATTTTAGTTGGTCTTAGGTGTTAAATTTAAAATTGCCTTTCTAAATTTTTTGGAAAATGTTACYCCCACCCAGAACTTCCATGTACGTTTACCTTCAGAGTCTTTTTTTCCAGCTGGCAACATCTCTCTACAAATTTTTATTTGCATCTTTAGACCACCATGATGACATGACAACAAAATGATGTCTACATTGGGCTTGTGAAAAAGAGCATTGAAGTTGGTGAGACTAGACATGTCAGTGAAATCCAGCATGTATACAGTTCATAAAATATCAGTGTCTCTGTGAGTATTGCAGGAAACTGAAATAGAAATTTTTGAATATTTCCAGTAGACGTCAGTGGTCAAATACGGTCCTCCTGAATTATGCTAATTTGTCTGAAAAGGTCCRGGGAGTAGCTACAATAATGCAAGGCATCTCTTACTACTGATCACCTTCAATTACTGCCTTCTTTGAAGCCTCCGTTCTAATTCATATCTCTGCTGCTGGCAGGACACTGCCTTTTTCTTGCCATTGCTGCAAATATCATYACTACTGTGCTGGAAACAGTAGTTCCCTCTGTGGCATCTGTGCCATTCATTTTGTACTAGTTGCAAAAACAGATTGTCACCCAAGGGTGATCAAATCTGTGGCTAGAGTTTGATAGAGCCTGGAAAATCATGACTTATTTTTGATACATGGTGGTCATGGTGATCCCTGACCCTCATGTAGTCCTCGCAGAACAGAAGCCTGTGAGGGTTTAGAACTAAATTGATTACTACATGGGAAGTAATTTTACCCAGATACTGCTTTGCACAACAGACTTYTTTCCAYCTCTGTCAAAAGCATCAGGAACTGGGCGCTGATGGCAATAGTATTATAGTGTTTGGGAGAAATCAGCTCAAGCATCATGGCAATTCCCACTATAAATCCTACAGATGTTTACATGTTTTCTTTTCCCCCACCCCTATGTCAAGCTCTACAAAAAAACCTACTGAAGATGAACATATACTCTGACTAATCCAATTATTCTATTTCTCACACTTTTCCACTGTATAGCAGTAGCAGGAASACCAATAAAACAGTTATCATATACGTGTTCTATCTATGAATCCCTTAATGTAGTGAGATCGGTCATCAGGATAAAATGCCAAGACAAATATTCAAATAGTTTAAAATAAGCTGTTCTTTAGTAAGCCATTAGTTCATTCAAAAAGCTATTAYATGCACTGCAGTGCACAGAAATTTCCTCTGTGAACATATACATAGATGTATTTCAACAGCAAAATATTCCTTAGATTTGACAATTACAGTGGAGAGCAAAGCAGTTCCCTTAAAATCCTGAGACACTTTAATACATTTCATACGATGCCTGTGAAGCATCATTGCAACTTGCCAGTTCAGAGCAAATCCCTCTCTTTGAACACCTTGTTGTGATGAGAGCTGCCTGCCAAGAAAGCTCTCAACAGATGGATTGAAGCTCTGAAGAATGTCTTTCCTGAGTCAGGTCTTAGAGCTGTCTTTGACACCACTTTCCCAGTAAGACTTGTAAATCCTTCTGTAATTTTGGGGAGGGATAAGAGATGTATCTGCAAATGCACCTGATCAAAATATAAGCCATTCCAGAGGTATTTCCTAATCTCCCCTCCTCGTTTCTCAACAGATAAAGAAAGTGTATTTCACTAATGCCTGCTTTCTGCCTTAAAGGGTCAGCCACACTGCCTTAAAGCATGTAACATAAAAATGAACTATCTGCATAAATAAGAGGTTGTATCAGGCATTGCACAGATACAAGTGAAAGCAAATTAACAGCCAGGCTTTTGTAATGACTGATTTTGCTTATCTATCATATAGCAGCCAAACTTTATGCCTGGTAGGCTGACGGTTTTTTGTTTTTTGTTTTCTGGTTTTTGTTTTTTTTTTTTTTAATTGGATATTGTAACCATAGTGTAGGAACTGCATAAAGCCACGGTACAAATTGTATCATTAGATTTTTGTTGAAGCCTTTGAGCATTTTAACAAAATCTCTATGCAGAAGATAAGGTTGCCAGAGTACAGCAATAATTGCTCATATAACAGAATTTTTTTTCTTGAACTCTTAAGTGAGCCAAAATTAGTCCTGGACAAACCTTAAATGGTTTATCTAAACAATAAAATCTCCCTTTGGMCTGCAAAATTGAGCTGGCAATCTTGAGAATCGCCCGTCTCACAATACTTCTAGTACTTACTGCTCGGAAACTGATATACCACAACAAGGGCCTTCTTTGTAACACAAGCTATTTATTTCTATGTCTGATTCTAGCTGCGAAGCGAAAGGCAATGCACATAAAAGTGAAAAACATTGGAAGGAGGTAGTATTTCAAGACTATTTTTTTTTAACTGCTGTTTTTCACTAGCAGAACTGGTGGGAGAACTGATAAAATGCATTTTCCTTGAAATATGTTATTTTCAAAGCCGAAATGTTTTGTTAAAGTGCATCACTTTCTACAATATTTAATAGAAGAAAGCTTGATGAAATCCATAGCACACTTTTTTCAACTAGMAATAGAAAATAAAAACCATATTTTTGATCAAAAAGTGCACATTTTGACTAAATTATTCTATTCAAAAACTATTGAAAGAGTTTTGTTTAAAAGTGTTGATTAAAAATAAGAACATAAGCACTTGGGGGGGGAAAGAATTCTTGTCCTCTAATCCATTCTATTTACAAGGCCTAATGAGTTTTTGCATTTATGTTGCCAAGAAGGAATTACAAAGTGTCAGTAATCCAGTAATGGGATGGATCTGAACTAAATAAATTATTGTAGAAGCCAATTAAAAACTGTGGCCTTCTGCTGTGAAGGAAGCTAAATAACTAAGTGAATCCACAACTAACGTCTCACTGTAAGTATTCCTGATAACTTAATACAAGAGGATATAAAAAGTGAAATGATACAATTTTCAGAGTTTTAGCTCATCAAGTTTTGYAATTATAAATATAATCATTCTTCGTTAACTTGAGATTAATTAAATAAAAAAAAAGAAATTGCTACAGTGAAATTTGTCTTGTTCCCTCCAGAACACTTAAAAACCTAAAATTTTCTTGTACTGCTATCATTCTTAAAATAGAGTAGCTGTGTAACTCCTGAGCTGTGTAACTCCTGRGTCTGACTGAGCAAGATTAACCATGTTATGCAGTATGGAGGTGAACAGAGATAAAGTTTGCTTCCATGGATTGGGCATAATTTATCCAACCTTTATCTCATTCCRTGCTGTTTTTAACATCTCAGAATGTCTTTATTAAAGACAGTAGATAAACRGTCATTCTTTAAATGACCTTTTATGGTCAGATGGGAGATTCTRAGAAAACYGTGAACAGATTTTAAGCAGAGTTAKACAACTGAATGGCTATGGCCRACAACTACAGTACAACTGTATAATTTTCGTTTGTGCAAAAGTAAATAAAAGTCTTGTATCTGAGGACACAATTTGAGTTTATGAGGAAGAACTCTGAATATCACATTACATTTGGTCAGTGTGAGTCTAATTTTATGTAACTTGTTGAAAAAAAGAAATTGCTTAGATAGAAAATTATTTTTATGGTATTTTTTAGTAAATTTTTGCTTTTAGTGATTGTTTTTTTCTTATATAATTGAAATGTGTTAATACGTTAAGGCAAAGATGTAGGCCAAGATGCAATTTGGCACCCAACCAGTTATCCCATTGATTCAATGTGACTATGCAAGAATGCAAAAACGTAGTCATGTATTTAAACCTTTCCAGATTGGTGTCTGACATAGAGAGTTGTAATATGAAAGAATGAATCTTCCTGTAAAAAAGCATATAAACATCCATTTAATGTAAATATCATATGTCTGGCACAAATACAACAGAAGATTGCCAAGAGATTCTGTTTTCTTGTCTTCAAGAACGTAAAGCTCCTATGGATAGGTCAGATTTCTCACATCTGCAAAAATAAACTCTTCATTCACTTATGTTCTGTTGTCTGCACAGACCATGATGTTCCATTATCTCTTGTACAATTTGACTRGCTGRGTAGATGAGGGGAGAGCAGTGGACGTTGTGTACCTTGACTTCAGCAAGGCYTYTGACACYGTCTCCCATAACATCCTYCTAGGCAAGCTCAGRAAGTGTGGGTTAGRTGAGTGGACAGTGAGGTGGATKGAGAACTGGCTGAAAGGCAGAGCTCAGAGGGTCGTCATCAGTGGTGTGGAGTCYAGTTGGAGRCCTGTGGCTAGYGGYRYCCCCCARRGCTCAGTGCTGGGTCCCATCCTGTTCAACTTCTTCCTCAATGACCTGGATGAGGGGACAGAGTGCCCTGACATGCACATGCAGTGAGAAAAAGAATAAAAGGGAGAGTCACATAAATTTTCTTGAAGATTTTACTATTTRTCCTAGAGCCAAGAAATTTTAAGCAAATTTTCAAGTACACAAGGTAGTTCATCCACTCCTAAATCAGATGAAAAWTAACAGTATTTCTCCCAAAAGTGTTAAAACTGACAGAGAGAATAAGAGAAATTATGCTCACTAAAGAACTATCACTATTTTTTTTGAGTTAGAGTATTTCTCTAAACAGTATTTCTCTTTTTAGATACCTACCTTATATCAGTCATTCTTAAATTAGATAGCCTATTTTTGTTATTAGTGAATATAAATTATATATTCACATTTTGTATCTAAAGTTTTATATTTTTCATTAATTTGGGATAAAATGACATTTTTCTATCTTAAATTATGCATTTGATGACATACATTATRATGCCTCAACTAAAAGTTACTGCTGGTTTCAAATATTCATCTCTTCTTGAATGGTTAGGCTTACAAATGAATTCAAAAATTTAAATAAATATCACACTAAAAAGGCTCATCAAAATAATTTTTTTCAGGACATTGAACAATATTTCAAATAAACCTTTGTCTATGCATACTTGAAGCACCTATGTTGTTGGGAGGAGGTAATTGAAACCTAAGTAATGATGCACATGTCAGCAAAAAAATACTGTACAATACTCGCTTATACTGGTAGCTTTAAACTTATTAAGTTACATGCCTTAATTATGTAATAAAATTATAGTCTGCAAATAATGAGGAAAATATTCCAACTTGTCTTTTTTAATGGTAAAATTCTATTTCAGTAACATTTCTTGTCTTTTCAACTTATTTTCCATTTTGCATACCAGTCCCTCTCTTTGAAAAATAGTTGAATGAAACTCCATGGAGCAAACACAAGCCTGCAGCAGTATACTAAATTAATTTACCTTAGCTCAGGATTTAGCTCATTAGCTCTAAAAGACACTTAATGTTCCCACTGCCAAAACTGTCTCTACAGCAATATATTCACTCAAAGCCAAACTCTGATGAGACCTTGAGAAATGAGAGCTTAATACTTTATAAAATCAATGCACAGAGTGTGAAAGAAATGAGAGAAGAAGATCAGGCTCCTATCATGCTGCTTTTAGAGAGGTAGCATTTTCAGTAATGTTAAATCTATAATGTTACTCCATAGTCCCAACAGAAAGAGGTTCTCTTTCTACAGTAGGAAATCAGAGCACCTAATGGATGGCAAAGTCGTACTAAACATAGCGTAAACAAATAAATATAGGTCCWACTAGCTAGACCTCCTGTTAGAATTAAAATATTTTATTACTGCATATCACGAAGCAGTAACATCAAGAGATAATACATACCTGTGGTTGTTGCCTTTCAGGGAGCCTTAATATATCAACGTCAGACAGTGCTTTGAAGCGAGTACTACATTTTCATCCCAAAGGACAAGATGTTGGAAAAATAGAGGATCTCCCGCTTCTTGTCCCCAAATCTGTGTTTGATATRTGAATGTAGGTCATTCAGAGCACTAACAAATTAATTTTTAAAGCTGTTTTCACTAGTGTATCTTATCTTTAAAGTATAAAGGTAAAAATACTAAAGACAGAATCTCAATACTTTTCRAAACTTTTGCCTACCTATGTTTTTCTCCAATCATGCAACTTTAGTATAAATAAAAACATGTTTGATTACTATGTCTTAACATGTATGTCATTCAGATAGCACAGGGAGAAAATTTACCCCCAAATAATTGGCAGCCGGTAGTTATGATACCTGAAACTCTGAACGTGCCTTTCTTGAAATCCTCCAGTCTGTTGTTTTAATCAAATTCATGTTACTAGGCTGCTGAGTCCACTGATTTCAACTGTATCTCAGCTGCAGAACAGGGACCTAMATTTGTAGATGACAGAACTGGCACCTTCTGCCAGAACGTCAACTACGTGGTATTTTATAAAGCAAAAGATTTGAAAAATTTATTAGTGCTTTATTAGTACTTCCTATTTACTYGGAACAGTTGATATTTCTTTTACATATGTCATGAGTTATAGTATCAAATGATACCTTTTCTGCTCTCAATCATTGTTATCAACATCTATGTTTTCAATTATTCTTCTGTTTTTTTGGAGGGCTGTGTTTGTGATTATAACTTCCTGAAACATTTCAGAGCATTTGAATCTTAAATGAATTAAACATAATATGGCATCAAGGATAATTAAAATGGATACATCCTAGCATGAGATGTGGATGTTGTAAGACATAAGCACATAGGGAAAAAGTAGGAAATGCAAAAGAGGAAAAGAAAAAAAACCCCACGATGTTCCTTTGCCTGATCCTGTAGAAATGTTTAGCCCTAGTTGGCATGTAGGTCGAAACCCAGTCTTCATTTTGCCAGGTTCCGTGTGATTTCCAGGATTAATTCAAGTTCTGAAAATTAAGTTTAAATGCTCTCCTAGATAAGGGCTGCTGTGCTCTATATTTTATTGGACTGAAGCACAAGCCATTTGAAAATTTTTAACGATTGTCAAATAAGAAAAACAGAAAACATTTAAGCTGAGACTGATTATGCTCATGTTGTATTTAATTACTGAAGAATTTTGGGTAGAATATCTTATGTTTCAGCACATGGCAGCAACATTTTCTTTCCTTATCATACCAAACGAAAAGGAGATGGAGGCAGTGTATTTAAATAGTTTGATTGACCACTTCCATCTGTCCACTACAAATGAACTCTAGCCACATTTTTCAGATTTCAAAATCTATTCATATGTTTTATAAATTCACAGGAATATTTAAACAAAAAGGTTGGAAGAAATTCCATTTTCTGGGTCACTGACTCCTATTGTCTGCAATCACAGGCAATCACRGTTTATAATCCCCTAATATATTTACTCTAACCCCATTCTGAAAGCAGTTAGATTTCCTGCCTGCAGTATTCCTGAGGGAGAGCTGATCCAAGACCTCGTTCCTCCGATGTTTAAGAACATTTTTCTAATATCCCTCCTAAATTTATTCGAATGCTAATCTTTACTTGTTCCAGTCTTATCCTTTAGCTTAAATAATACAGTGGATTTATGKATATAAATTATATTCCTTCTCAACATATCACTTCAGAGCACATRAACACATTTTCTCTGTGAGTGATACCTCATTTTTGTTCATACTAGTAATGTCACCCAGTTCTATGTCATGAGCAAGTTTCAGCAGGAAACTTTTACCCCTCCGTTCAAGTCAAACATTAACATGATTAATCCCTGGCTGCTGCTTGAAGAGCTCAACTCAAGTCCCCTTTCAACCATCATACTTYGTAGTCTTCTCTTTGGCCAGTTTGAACCCACTGTATCAATTTCTCAACATGAGAAATTACTGATTAAATTGCAAAATTGAAAACTACTGAAAATTTAAACTTTCCAAAAGAAATTTTCAGATACAAATAAGAGAAATATATATGAGGAAACAAAGACTACTTATAGGTTATATACAGTTGTGACCAGAAGCAGACGTGCTGGAAGTCTTAAAAGTATTCATCCTCTTGCAAGACTTCCAGCCCAATTCCTTGGGCTCTAGAGGATCAGATAAACATCTGAACTTTTAGACATTTGTCCGTACTTCACCCAAATTCCAAGTCTTTGGGGGGAGGGAGGGTCACCCATCACTRTGAATTTCCTCGTTCTTATATTTGACAGACCCTTTTAACCCCAAATTTTCAGAGGTTGATAGAATTTAATTGTTCAGTTCCCCAAAAATCCACAGAGGTTGGGAGATTGAATTCCACTTAATTCTGAAAAGTTAGAGTTCACTATTACTTAATATATAACTGTTTAAAAATGTCATTAACATACACAGTTCRTACCACTCTGGAAACTCTAGTATCCCCTTAAGATGAAGCCACTCTAATGTTGCTATGTATATGCATTATGTGTCCTTTACTTCCTCGTTTATGAGTATATATTTTTTAAAATTCAGTGTGCTAAAACTTATGACAATTAGAAACTACAAGGTTTGTCAAATTTAAAAATTTGTCAAATTTGTCATTTTTCTTAACATACTGTTCTTTAAGAGCACAACATTTAAAGGACTGATGTATACTTATGTACTTTTTATATGTTGTATTGTTTTATTATTCTTATGGATTAATCTCTCAGGGCTTGCAAAGCTAAGTCATGATAACGAGTATTTGTTTTAAGCAATTGCTTGTTCACTTTTCAAAGCTGAAAGCATGTGTCTATACATATCCAAAGAACTGAAGCAGCATTCATCTCTATGCAATACTCAAATCCCCACAACACAGGTTGTGGTTATATATAAACATTATATTGGTCTTTCAGCCCAAGATATGAGATGGGTCACTGCTGGCACCTTTGACAGACTTCTCGAAAACTATCAATCCTTACTGACAGCTGTTCCTCTTCATGGATGTTTTGAATTCTTGTTTATAGCAGTATCACTTGTATGGACACACTTCTTCCACCACAACAATACTTTTATTTCTTTACCTTGAACTAGAAATAACACTTTGATAGCACAACACTTGTGCAAATAAGAAGTGATATAGATATAACAGGTTAAGTTGGCTCATTAATTGACATTGATATAAGTTTCTCTATTATCAGTCTTAGTTTATGCAACTTTAAGGAGAGCTATCACAAGTGATTCAGTAAGTATCTATCAAAAGATGAATATCAAATCAGTACAGAAGACCACTGCGTACCCAATCCTGCAAAGATTTGCCACGTTTACTTAGTTTTGGGTGCTAGGAATAGTCCCTTAAAAATCGATATATTTAATAAACGGGGTGCCTCCAAYTACATGTATTTGCACATGTACATAAGTTATTATGGGCTATTTTCTTAAAATTTTAGATGATTCCAGCATCTAGTACCTACATAATATGGCTAACACATTATCCCYCAAAAATAGATTCAGCATTATTCGGTCAGACATCTCTATAGGAAGATGTATCAAAATAGCATTGTTCAAACTGCTTTTCCATCCACAGAAAGCAACAGCAAGACTACATACATTTCACCAAACTTTTTTTTTTTTCCTCTTAATATGCAGRTGATCACTTTGTAAATGAGTCATTGGTATATGTGAATCTGCAAATCTACTAYTGCTAGTGGAGTGCCAGGGACAGGGGAGAGCAGAGAGATCTGGGGTTTAGGTTTCTTGGTGGTACGGAAGATGTGCCTCAAGATGTATTTCTGTGGTTTAATTGAGTCTCCYTGTCACAAAAAACAAAATCACAGATTCAGTTTGTTAATACCTTATTAACTCATAAACGTTTTTAAAAAATGTACATTATTTTTTCCTATATGTTAGAATTCCAAGTTATTATCTCTCTGTTTCCTGTGAGTATACTTTGAAATGAAAGTCTGTCAAATTAAATGCAGATCAAAATAGATGAGTAAAGACTAAAAATAATTAAATCTAGTGTCTTCCATGAAAAAATGACACTGAAAACAAAACAGAAACTTTCTGAAAACAAAATAGAAACTTTTATCTCAACAAAAGGGAAATTTTCTTAACAAGATTTCATGTTTCTATAGAGGTTACTTCAGAAATCAAAACTGACTAACTATTGATGAAACAAAATAGATCTGAAGCAGTTTTCCAGTAATTTGCAGAATTAGGACTTAGTTTAAAAAATGATCATAAATACTTTTCAGAAGAAAAAAATAATTGTAGAAAGTTGTATGAAGTGGGTTTTTGGCACATGGAAATGTAAAATTCTTTTCTCTAGACCTGCTGAGGTCAGATGTCAAGGTCCCTACATGACTCCTAAGAATGTCTTTGGTCTTGTTGCAAGTGACTTTCCTGTTCATGTTATTCATCATGGAAAATGGGAAGAACTTAAACAGTTTGGTGTGTGTGTGTATATATATATATATATATATATATGTATGTATATATATATGTATGTATATATATATATAAAAGGACACATTAATCTCCCAAAGGAAACAAAATTGATACCAAATCCCCTTCTATACCTGATGTCTCTAGAGTGGTTATCATAAAGTTATTTCAGAATAAAGAACAGTATTTCAAGAGAGTGTTTTGTATTTGAAAGCAGCAGCAGATTTAATAATCATTCTAGCTCTATTCTCCTGGCAATTTCAGTGAGACATTGAAATGTTTTACTTTCTCTTTATGACATGGATGTGTTGCTTTCATATCAAAGAGTTTAGCTGCCTTTTTTACTTATGGTTGATAACAAAATATTAGTTTGACACTGAAGTACAGCATTTATCTTCATTTGATGGCAAAACAACATTGGTCTGGCTTTTCAATGTGGTATTCATCCTAATATGACTATTTTTCATTTTACACTACATCTGTTTGCCAAAGCATTATTCCTATTGGCAAATTAAAAACACAAAATAGCCCTTAGCCTTTCATTTTGTTTGTATTCCCCAAACTCCATTAAAAGGCAGCACTGACATCCTTAACACGTTACAACAAAACCTTGTGCCATGGCAACCAAAAATACTACATTTGTTTTGTGTTTGAAATTTGCCATGGTCATTTCTACAATGGTATCTAGTTAAGTTCTGGGCTCTCTCCTCTCAAATACGCTTTCCAGGTTTCAGACATCTTTTTGAAGTTAACCATGAGCTCTGTATTGAGGTTGGTAAGACATAAAAATTAGATTGGTTCTAAATAGATGTTTAAATTGGATAATGTGCAAAATCTCTKCCTGCGTGAGACAGCAGAATGATAAATGAGTGTGCTTTACAGTGGGAAGCCCTCCAGACTATGCACCTCCTCAAAACCCCCCAAAGACTGAGACATAGACATAGACATTCATGTAGTTGCAGGTATCAACAGTTATCAATTTTTGACAAAAGACTGAAAATGTTAATGTAATAAACATTCAGAATGAAAGATGCAACATCAAATAGTGCTGATATAATTCAAGCATTAAATAATTTGTTCAGAATTTAATTTGAAAGGGAGGAAAATAATTTTCTAACACATTGATGTAGAGAGGTTTGRAATTATGTGATTGATTAATCAAATTTTAAAAAATATTTTACAAATTTGGCCAAAGTACAACATATGTGACTGTGAATGCAATTAAGATTTTGATCCCCCAAGGCTTTATCTATTTCTGTTGAAGTGATGGAAATTTTTCCACAGAAATAAATGGGAGCTGGACTGAWCCCCTTGGCTCTGGGGGGTCGAGACTTCTACATGAACAAAACAGATTGTTGCTAGGAAAAAGATGATTATGTTACTGTATTTGTTGTACTTGTGTAATATACCACAGTTGTGGTTGTACTGAGATCACTAACACTCCCAAAAAGCAAACAAAGGAGTCTATTAAGATAGCTTTTAGCCGAAATGTAGAAAAAGGGGGTCCAGATCCCAGTGCCTTTCCTCGTGTTAAGTCATGCTTAACTACTCCAGTAGGAACCCAGCTGATTTCGGTGGGACTGTTTCTGCTAAGGATCTGCTGGTGTTGAAATGCAGCAAAACCCACTCATAATGTGTGAACGCGCTACATCACAGAGCTCCCATAACRCCTATATAAACACGCTGTAAATAGTTTGCATGCGCTGAGGTGAAATGGCCATAATGCAATATGCAGGTCCAACTTGCAGTACTTGCTGTCTTGGTGAAGAGTAAAATTGTCCTGCAGCAAATCTGGGGAGTTGAAAGAAAGGTCAGTGATAGTTATAAAGTTCTGCCATATGGTGCTTTATCATTTTCATATGTTATGAAGTATGGACAGGCAATAGAGTTCCAGAGCAAACTTGAACCTTCTAAAAACAAGCTGAGCCCAAATCATGTGGCTCATTAAAAGCTGAGCCAACTGTTATAAATTCCATTTTATTCTCTTTTCAGGTATCTAGATCATACTTTTCAGCCAGAAATTGCTACAAAGTGTGTGAAGAGGAGGTTCTTATCACTTTATTGGCTCAAATAAAATTTTACAAGGTATCTAGTCCTATGTACAAAAAAAACTAAGCTTGCAATAACACTCAAGACACAAAGTTTTACTTCTCCTCTAAATCAAATTTAAACTTTGCATCATGACCTGTATAACCTTACACACTTCCATTCCAGGTCACACTTCTCAGATATAGTTGTTGAAATCTTATTTTTCTTTCCCCTTAGAAGAACCCAGAAATGCAGACAAGATTGCTAGCTCTCCTGTGRAAATAACAGTCTTTCAGTGAATTACTGAAAAACCTGGAAGCAAAAGATGTATGAGACTCCAGTTTTACGTCATGCTAGATTGGGGCTGTATAGGCAAATGAGGACCATGGGAAGAAAATGCCTAAATAACCACTTGTTCAATTATATAACACTGCAAAAGGTACTGCATGTATCTTTGAAGCAAATCCTAAGGAGTTATCTTGTTAACTCACCTTAAAGTCACCAGGCCAGCCTAAAAATGCTGGGCAGAAGTCATTAATGTTCGCATTTTGGGGTGGAAAGTAAGCATATCTTTTCAAAAATCTGCAAAGGATGTGAAGGCCAGCTGTGAGGGGCAGCCGGATTTAACTAGGGATGATTCAGCCCTGTGGAAGTGAAAGCAGCAAGGGCAAGCCATCGAGGCAGACCTCGGGGAAATAGCCTGGAATTAAAGAATACGGAAAATCTTATTCCTCACAAGAGCTCCTTTGTGCAGTTTAGCTTAGTCCACTTTGGGAAGGAGCTTGTTTAGGCTTGTCCACATAGAAAGTTCACATTATTTTGCAACTGCTTTCCTTGGCAGCCGTTCAGATCAATTCAAATAGCCTGGACTGATATGACAGGCAATGCAAGCACTGTCAAAAGCGAGAGAAAAGGATCCTTATTGGGACCCGTCAGGAACAGCAACAGCCTGTCGCCTTCTAAAGAGTTCTCTTTACTCACTTCCGTGGCCATAAGCCTACCACAAAAGAGATTCCCTTCTGTTTTTCAGAAAGGTCAAAACAGATGAGCAGATCACTGAAGATACAAAACAGATCTGACTCAAGCGTCTTCAAATCAGCAGAACTAAAAAAGGCTTATCTTGGTTTTCAAACTATCTCTCTGGTTCTAGTCGGGATTACAAGCTGAAAAGCCAGAAAAAAACAAAGACAGATTGTTTCTGGTCTAATCAAAAATCCCAGGAGAGTAACTACAGTTGCAAGATTACCAGAATAATTTCTYAAAATGGAGAAGGCCAAACACGCTTCCAAAAAAACATTCACAAATTTGGAAGTATTTAAATCTTTTCCCTAACTGTTTGACCTACTCTCTGTCTCCACTCCACGACAAACTTTAAATTTATACCTGAAATTGATCAGAAAAATGATCTAAAGAACGTATTATTTCTTTTCCCAGTGCTGATCAATCCAGGGATCACTGCTAGTTAACTGCAAGTTTTCACTCTGTGCTAATACTCACTGTTCTCTATTTTTAATAAAATCTCCACATTCAGTGTCCAACTTTCCTTTTAAAACTTGGATTTTAATACTGAAATTATCTCAGAGAAGTTGTGTTAACTTGAAAATTACTGAGTGAAGATTAAATGAAAATAAATTAGTARATAAGGGCAAAATAGTAAAAATTAYGTTAGCTTTCATTGTCATAAATGAAAACTCAGAACATGGGTTATGGTACTTTACACAGAACTTGTTTGTTATTCTGCCCAGAACTTGTTTGTTATTCTGCCTTCCCTGGTGTCCCTACAAGGGATATGTAGAGACAGAATGAGAATTTTCATACTTGGGAGACACATCTTCGCTGGTATTAAATGCTATATTGTTTGAAGGAGCACCATCAATCCGAGCAGCTGAGATTCAGGCTGTTACTTTTATCATTTTTCCCTCTTCCTTGTCCCTGATAGTTATAACAAAGTTTTCGTAGCACGAAGTCTCTCTTACTAGGCTCTTGCTGAATCAGTGTGGCTTCCCTCGGGAGCTCGTTACACAACCTCGCTCTTCTGCCCAAGCGTACTGCAGCTTTCACGTACAACRCCTTGCATCTCGCAGCAGAACTGTGCGGCCAGAGAGCAAACGTCTCAYTGAGTTGCATAAGAATTTGCAGTCCCTGCTTTGATAGTGTCTTAGTCTGCTGCTAGTTTCAAAAAATTAAAGCCTGTAATGCTGGATTCAGAGCCAGTGGAAGGACAGGGATAAGGGGTGGTCACTTTGGTGGGAGAAGGGAGACAATCCAGTTTTACATAGACACATCTCTGTACTGYTTCCATGCTCACCATCCAAGAGCAGTGATTTATGGCAACTTGTTCCTTTTCTTATTCCCACCCCAGTTACAGGAGGAGTTTTCAGCTGCAAAGCTCAATTTCCTCTGACAATACAGTATTACTCCTCCGACAGTAATACATCTCTTCTATAGCAGCAGATGTATTACCCTTTCTCAAACGCAAAAATATTCTAAGGCTAGTTATCAGCTACACTGTGATAAACAGATCCATTATTTCAAAGTACGAAAACTGAATTTTATCACAATATAACAAACTTATCTGTAGTATAGAATAGAAATGATCTTTCATTAATAACTTTCAAACAACCCCAAAAGAAAACCCCTATGCATTCACAATTCTATCATAAATAAAATTTAATCCCACTAAATTACATGAATGTAAYTATTCTCAAGAAACAGTAATTGCAGGTAATATAACAAAATCCTTACTGTTGTATTGGAAAATACTTAAACTGGTATCGCTTTTTTAATTATAAGAAAATATTGCAACACTGAAATTAAGATAAGAAATATCACACACAGAGACTGAGATTTTTCAGAGGCAATAGGCCAGCTTGCAGTGCCCAATATTCTAAGCCTTTCTGTATGAAGACAGCAAACATCCACTTCCAGCTGAATATTAAATCTCCCTTGAACTTCCATTCAGCAAGAATAACTAATAAAAAGATTCCAAACAGAAGATTTTGAAAAAACAACAAGATTAAYATAGAGTATGTCATCAACTTTACTCAACTGGAGCAGACATTTAGAATATGTTCAGTGTCATAACAGTCTGTATGAATTATGTATGATGATAAAAATTTCAAAAATATTAGCAGTAGGTAAACTCAGTAAGCACGAGGTCAGCAACATTTGAACTGAGATGACTAATGACTTCATTTTACATGGAGCTGAAAACTTTCGAAATTAAATGAACAGTCAAATAGCTCAATTTCCAACTTCTGGGCTTCTATATTGTAGAAAGTAAATCATCTTTAGAATACTGAAAGTTTTGTAGACTTGCCCTTCCTATATGGCAAGCTGTTAAAGAAGTCTCAGATAAATATTGGGGTATGTGACTTTCATTGTTCTAAAAATGCTGAAAACCAGAAATACATTCAAAAACACAAATGAAGAAATAATTAAAAAGATATGAAGAAATAATTAAAAAGATGAACATAGAAAGAGCATATTTATTTGAAATACCAGTTGAAAGAAAATTTTATTTTCATGACTGTATTGCCAATCAGTAGGAAAGCAGTTAACTTTTTGTCCTTACGCTTTTAAACAAGATGGAAGACAAAGAAAACAAAATATCTTGCAACTCAGGGAATGGTATCCATGAAAAAGTGGATGGGTTTGAGTTCTTCCRTGATGTTAGAAATAAGTTCATGTTTCCAGAATCGCTTGCTATTCTTGTTTCTGTCCTCACAACTCATTCCATTTCATCCCTATATTCCACATATTTTGTGCAGCCATTTAGGTGAAATCCTAAACCTTGAATCTGAAAAAAAAAACCCTTAATAATAACCTCCTGAAGGTAAGACACTGTCCTTACTCAGAAATGACACTTGTTCAGTTCTTTTTCCAGCTTCATGAACTTATTTCATCGTTTTCCCAGCTGATCATCCATTTTTATAAAAAGGCCAATTTCTGCCATACARACTAGGAACTAGTTTGATAGTTTTCATACTTTTTCTTCACAAACATTTCACACCTTTTTTCCTATATTTTACCTTGTTAATTTCAGACCATCTCTTCAGCTCTTAAAAAATCACTTTGAATGGTCATAAGGAATGACATTACGCTTAAGTCTTCTCTTTAGTTTGACATTAGTGTTATCCTTCCATAAAAAAGATTAATTTGCCCATGAAAAGGCATTAGTGTCATCTGCAATAAATAACGTCTTTTATTTCAACCCATGGGAGTGAAAAAAGCTACGCTCGCTCTCTTTTTCAAAGGAATAATTGATGAAATCATTGAGGTAATAGTCTCATGAAAACACTACCACCTTGCTTACTCTGCTAGTTCCAGTGGCTTCAAAAACCTAATGGTCTGAGTAATTTGAATGGAATTTGGCCCTGATGACACACTGGTCATTTTTATAACCATTAGGTAGAAATGTGTTTTCTTCTGTGTGAATTCTGAACTTTAATTGTTAATTCACTTATGACCAAAATATAGAATCTTAAGAAACTCTGTTCTGCATACCATCATCATCTCTCTTCTTCAAAGAAAAAATTGAAAAGACAGATCAAATGTATAAGCATATGAGATTTAGTATTTTCATAGGTTGTATCCAATGTCTTTTCTTGCAGTAACATGAATATTGAAACAACTTTTGCCTCTCAGGTTTCTTCAAAGGGCTATTTTGTGGTATGTTTGTCTTCGTTTTTTTTCCTTATTCTAATGCAAACACCCAAAAGATCTCCAAAAGAGTTTTCCTTTCTTGATCAAGAAGGGCTTGAAACTTCTAAAACATTGCATTCCTGGGATAGTTATCCCAGGGTGCCCACTTATTTAGTTGGCTCCTTTTAAAGAGGGGAATTTCACATTACTTAGGAGTGAGGAGCTCATTGTCAAGCCATTAATGCTGAATAGTTTGTTTGTCTAGTCTCTTAATCAAATTCCTTTAATTGCATTACACAATCCCATTGTGCCTTAAATGTTACACATCTGGAATGCAGCACAAAGGGTTTAGTGGATTGATATCCCCTACTTCCTTAATATAAAGTATGTTAGGAAATCCCATTTTTCATTTGAACAGGTCTGCAAAGAACTCAGAGTGGGTAAGGATGAGAGGATTTGTTGTTACAAAAATGTTATGTGTAGTAATTAAAATACCGCATTWGATTCCCTGAGAGTGACTGACAGGAGTATAGGCATCACTTTGATTATTTACAGACCCAGCTTTTCAGAAAAATTTACTTAAGTAAAAAGATTTGGCAGTCTTTTATCCCCTGGAAACCTACATGAGAAGATTTGGCTTACAGTTTTATTAAACAGTGAGAAATAATTTAGAGGTATTTTTCTTCTTGCCCTCTCAATGGGATATGCAGATATGGCTAAGGGACTTGGGGAAATACCTTATCTGATCATGATATTAGCAACAGATAAAGTTCAACTTYGCATTTAACACACAATAACATGAGACAAAGTCAATATTGTTATTCAGATATGCTTCAGTCCTCCTTCTACTTCTAAAGTAATTCACTACACTTGTTCATATTTTGGCAACCAGGATCAATTATTGTGTTAGGTGACATATGAAGACATCGCAATGTACGATGTCACTTTGGGCAAGAAAAAAATGGTGTATAAAATACAAAGAAGATAGTAAAATTATGAAYGTAACACCAAAACTTCAAAATAACATACTGTGTCTGTTTTGGCCACTCTCTTTTGGCTATTTTGCATGTCCAGTGGTAGGATGGGATCTAGCAGATGGATTTGCAGAGTCATTTGATCCAGCTTAAGTGTCAAAAGCAAGTTCTTTCTTTTGGTTCTGTTTGCCATCTGTAATATTAAACTTTTACTGAATTCTAATCAGTGATACACGTCAGAGACATTTCCACATTCTATCAGATATACCTCCAACAGTGGCAGTGACAGATGCTTCACAATGATATTCAAGAAACCCATATGAGCAAACAAGTGAATTTAGTAGCAGAGACAGGCATAATCACTAAAKCATGAAGTTTATTACCCCTTATGAAACTTTTGTTTTAAATCCCTTGTCATAATTTTGGATATACCTCTTAATACAAATGTCCCATTCCTATTTTAGAATAGTAAAGCCGAGCAGCATCCTGTGCCCAAAAGATTTATTACGCATAGTGTAAATAAACATTACTTTTTATGCATTTTAAATTTGTCACATTGAAGTTTCATGAAATGTTCCCACATTTAAGACATCAGGAGAACAGAAGCTACAAGCATATAGTTTCTATGTCATTTTTTGTCTTGTTTTATCAAGTACTCTTCTAACAGGTTGTCTTCTATGATAAGCAAAATACCCTTTTCATTCTCTATTTGTATATGCAAATATAGCCATAGATTTGATGATTCTATCAGGCATTTCTGGCCCACTCTGTGTTCTGCTTTTTTCTTTTAAGATAGAGTGGCCAATTTCATCTATGGTATTCCATCAAAGCATATCAACAAAATACATAATGATAATAGCATTTTTAAATAAAATTTACCATCCTAGTTCTGGCAAGCCTTGAGTTATCCTTCATCTGATTTCCCATAAGCTCTGTTAAACATACCTCCTCACTAATGCATCTGCAGTGATAATTGGATCATTAACCTGAGCTGATGTTGTTAATTTTGGACTCTTCTAAAATACTGTTCCTATAGTATTGTTATAGTATGTTATTCTCCTATAGTATCGTTTCTTATTTCTCAGMATTGATAAATATGACTGCCATAGCACTGAATTAATTTACTTCATCTCCTTAAGTATTCCTAAAGTTTGTCCTAGTCCTTTGAGTAACTAACCAAAATAGTTCTCATCTACAATTGTGCTTATAACTACCACATGATGTCCTACTGTCATTTAGCCCAGTGTTTTCCCTACAAAACCAAAGGCAGCAATGCAGAACTTGAACTTCTGAAAGGTTCTTCCTTTCAAGTGTTCCTTGAAATGAGATCTGATTTTGGGAATAGAAAGAAAGAGAAAATGATGGCAGAAGTTAGAAATACAAATCATTGTGTGAGGTCCCATACATTTAAAAAGGTCTCTAGAAAAGAAAAGCTATACTTCATTTCCTAAGGACACAGAGACTTGGCACTCACTTCAGATCTTCAGAGGATCACTGCAGCACTGGCTTCTTTGGTAAAATAACTCTTGTACACAATTGCTTCTCCCCACTAATTTCTGGATGGATGTAGAATTTTCCAAACAAAATTCTTCTCTATTTTGAGAAGATCAGAATGAAGACCTCAGATTGGAAGAGAAAGTTACTGCCCATGATGGACTTTTGCCCAAACTTCTTTTGTTTTCAGTGACCAGAATCAGAAAAAAAGGTGGAAAAATACTTCTTGAATCAGCTGGAACTTGCTCATGTCAGTCACATTCAGTTTCTACAGACACAGTCGTATTTGTCCACATTGCAGTCAGAAAAACGGCAGACTACGGCAGTCAAATCCTTGTCAGAGAGAAGGGAATGAATTTTCCCTGCCAGCTGGACAGGAGAGGTCCGTCTGGAAACTGATGCTACCTGATCATCCARTGTTGGCAAAGAGTCAACAGAGCCCCGAGGCTTTGCACTATTTTGATGAAAGACAGCTTGTATTTCTTCCATGGAATGTGGAAGTAATTTTTCGGCCAGATATTTAAAGGATTTCCCTTTTCCAATCGATATTACTTTACTCTTCCCAGGGTTCAGTTTGACTGGCTGCTCTGTGCTGAGGAATTAATTGCCTGYTGGTAAGCTGACAGTCCAGAAGTGGGGAAATCCAGGAGTCCATCAGTTGATATTACCTTGTAACTTATTCCCCTCTACAGATTGCTGACAAAGACATTCAGTAATATCAGACACAATGTGTTTCTCAGTTCTAGGCAACTGGCTAACCAGTGCCCAGTCCTCTTTCTACACATGACAATATCAGAAGTAAAAAGTTGCATGCAGAGAATGGGGGACACTGGGATCTGAGCCTTTGGTACACAGCTGCTACCACAGGAAGATGAGATGGGTGGAATTCAGTCTACTCTCTAAGCCAGGGCTATATGTGCAGCACTGACAGCTAAGCAAAAGGATATTTTTTATGGAAAAGGAAACATCTTTTATGTGAAACACAAAGATAAAAAGCAGAAATTCACAACATTGTGTTCACAATGACAATCTTCAAAGAAGAAATTTATGTTAAGACATCRCAGCGTGGAGGGAAACCTCCACCTGACACAGTGTTTTTACTGGCAGTCTCTCTGCTTTCAGGAAGACATATCAAAACATCTCCAAATATGTTAAATATAATTCTACTCCACTCTTAGGAAGAGGTCACCTGCATTAGGTGTCTCCTGAGTGGTTTATTAACACAGAGATAATTTTATCAAGTTTAACTATAAATATATCTGCCACTATTACAGATTGTCAGAATAAATTTAATGAAAAATAACCTACCTTTCTGTCATCACATAGCCCTCATCAGAGTAATTTCCTACAATGCCCAACATTAGCATAAAGCTGTTTTCTGACAGACTAAGTAGAAGATTTTATCCTGTAAAATGTTCTGACATTAGAAAGTCTGAGGTGTCCAATGAGAGAAAAAGGTGTGAAGACCAAACCGAGAATGACCTGTCAGGCAATCTATGTCATGTTACTGAAAGAATTTCAGTTCAGTTATCTCTGCTGACCAACATATGTCATAAGGGAGGTCTCTTAGGTTACACTTTTGTAGCTTAATATCTCAAGTCCAGGAATTATCCTTCTGACTCTGGAGCCAAGCAGCACAAAACACTCAACCGCATCTCACAGTGTTTGCCTGATGTCTCCTCTCAACCCCATGCTGTGCCCAGCAACATATGATGCTACGTTTTATGTGTTGTTTTTGATTCAAAGTGTCTGTAAGTAAGGCCCTGTGTCTCCCCTTAACCCCATGCTACACTCAGTAATGTGTGATGTTATGTTTTATTTGTTGTTTTTGATTCAAAGTGTCTGCAAGTAAAGWTGAAGCCTACCGGAGTGGTGTTTTCATAGCATGCTATTGTAAGTGTGTGTTATATGCCAAGGGGAGTTTCATGCCTGAGAGACTTATGAAAGCATCTGAGRTGGCAAAGGCTGCTGGAATGCACAAGGGCGTACGGACAAGAGTGCCACATCTGCCRCTGTCTTGACCATGCTGCCTGTTGGGAGTGGTCCTTGGTGAAACCTATCACAAAACCATGCCTGGGCCTTCTCTTCCAGAAGATTAGTCATGAGGGTTAGTCACAGAAGGTCACCATGGACTAAGTCTGTATCTAGGAGCATGCTAATGATTAAGGAATATAGATGACTGACAATTCATTTATCAGTCTCACTCTCTGAACTTATTTTATTTAGCAACATAAATATAGGATTGGGGAGGCTAGATACAATCCCTCATTTATAGTCCAGGACTACCACCTTAATATCAATCTCAAAAAGAAGAGGAACTAGCAAAGACCTCAGAATAAAGGTTTAGTCCATTTATAGAAAGAATCACAATATAACTAATAAGTTAAAGTACAGTTTATGGAGTACTAAATGGAAGTATGACACAAGGGAGCAGTTCAAAATTGGCATGAAAAGGTGTGGATGACTGCTATAAAATCTGTCTCTGAAGTAAATAAGCAGTGTCTGCTGCTATCTGCGGCTCAAAGGGGGCAGATCTTCAACTGTGGAAGATTTAAAACATTAGATAGGTCTTGGGATCTCTCAATATCTTTTCCCAGTGTCAAGTATAAGGGAGTCTTGAACTCAGTTGCAATCAGGATCATGGTATTACTGTAACAAGATTATAAATAATACATACAATGTTTTCTCCCATTTATATTTATATGGCATTTTAAAGAGCATCTTTATTTATAGAGATGTAACCTGACTCATCCACTAAGTTTTATTCAAATCATATTGCTTTCTTCTAGTCATAGCTCAATGACTAGACATATCTATGAGTGCCTGGAGAGTTGGCTGAATGTTAGAAGAAAGTACATTGTACATTTCCCTGAAGTGTCACAATACTTACGGCCGTAATGAGATATTTTGTGATTGCACTGCTCTCTCAACCTCTCATTAAAAATAATTTAGGAGTAAACCTGCTTTTTATATGAAAAATTTTTCTTCAATTAAATTACCCTATCCACCCTCCCTCCCAAAATTTTTAGAGACTGGCATTCATTTTCTCCTAAAAAAATGTTTTGTTTTGGGAGACTATCATCCAAGTCACATCTTAGAGAATTCTCTTGCTTTGAAGAGTCAGTACACCAATAAATCAGGAATCTGAGGAATTTAATCCAATTATTTATTATTTTTGTTGTCACACTGATAATTGATAGCCTGTTATTTGCCACTGTGTTGATAAAAACAACAGTGCATGTTGCCTACAATGACTAAACTGTTGCTTATCAGTCAGAATTGTCTAATATTAAAACATCAATTTTCTAAGGGCTGGAAACTACCACAGCTACATTTAGGCATGATTAACGCTAAATTCTATCAATAATTGAATAGGACAATTTTTGTTTATACTTACGTGACAATTATCATGTTGGTTGACACTAAGAACAGAAAGTGATCTCTAGATTCATAGTAATGCAATCACAACCTAGAGTCAAACTCTGAAAGTTAGAGCTGTGTGGATTAGATCTGCAGCTGAAAGGAAGTAGCACAGCAAAACTCCCTTGAACTTATCAGAGCTTGAGAATTTTGCACTGAAGCCTACAATTAGCTTTAAGTTAAAAAATAGATATGTTATATTGCATATCTGAATCTTGCTTCAATGAGCGCTACAGATCTATTATGATTTGTGCAAGCTAAAAATGTAGACTGAGCTTTCCAGTAGTTCTTTCCACTTATTACAGAGGGATGACACTACAGTTCCACTCTGGGGGAAATGGAAACCAGACTTAAACAGGAACTTTTTTTTTTGTTTGTTTGTTTGGTTTTTTTTAATCAGTCTTGCTAGGGCATAGCCCGTTGGTGTGGAATGGACTTCAGTCTTAGTGGTCATGCACTGTAATGAGCTGTAAACAGAGAATCTCACTAAATCATAGCAGGATCATGCAGAAATTAAGAGTGATCTTTACATTGAAATGAATTAAGCAAGTTTCCTGTGCGTTATGGAAAGATTAGGCAGCTACCTCCCTAGTAAAGCTGGCTGGGGAATGGAATGTTTTCCCATGAAAAAATACTGAATCACTAAAAGAATGACATGTAATGTAAGAATGCATCTATTTCAATATCTTCCCCCTGGAAACCAGAGAAGCCGTGTTTTCTGACAGGCCTTCCCTGCAATTGCCCCAGCTCCTGAACCAGCTGGGCTGCCTGACTCGCAGGAATGATGAGCCACCTCCTTGGGAAACTGGGTGCCACAGAAATCCCAGCTCCCCAGCACAGCTGGGCCTTCAAACTGCTCCAGGAATGAGTTCCTCTGGGTGTCAGCGGTTTCTAAATCATACCTCCCAMGGATTTTATTTTTTACATTTCTAAATGCATCTTAGACACTAAATAAGAGACCTTGTTCAACATTTTAATTACTTCATTTTGATTTTTTTTCTTCAAAGCACGTCCTCCCCTGCTATGTATATGTTGTAATAAAGCAATTTGACACCTTGAATCAATGTGTAAAACTGCTTCATTAAGACATCAAATAAAGGAAGAAACACTTGGAACAAGAAAGTAATGATGTGCTTCACTCAATACAAGTTTGAGTAGCCACTGTTTTATTGTTGCAGCAAAATCAAGCTGGCATGCGGATACTAAAGCAAGTGTCATTCTAAGTTGTACTGAGAGCACAATATTTTCTAATTCAAAGCTTCAGACTTTTCCATGAAAGCTTTAAACAAGAGGCACTCTAAAGAGAAAAATAAGATAAGCTCTGTGTCAGAAACAGTTGTTCTTTATAATAAGAGGTATATTTAATCTGCACAAAATATTTTAAAAATAATATATAAGTAAAAATAAAAATTAAAATACAAGTATGACATTATATATACATATATAATAATGTATAAGAACAAGAACAAACCAGAATAAAATGATTTTAACATAGGATATTGCAAAAGTTTCACAATAATAAAACTCTACATTCTCAAAGTAATGCTAAGTTTAATTTAGTAATGTTAAATAAAAAGTTGTATTAATTTGAAATTGAATTCATTGTGGATTCTTTTTTTTCCTGGAGACCTTTGTAATTTTTAGCTTTCATTTCAAATTCAAATGGAAGTAAATGTCAAAACCCTCTAAAAATGGATTTTTCAGTTTTCCTCTCATTTTGTTTGCAAGGACCATGAGGTTGCTTTAGGCTGCACTATGAGAATGTAGTGTTTGCACTGGCAGTCTGTGAACCATAACCCAGGAGATATTGTCTTTGCAGATATCAGTTTAGATACCAACTATTTCAGTCTAAGTTGCATTTCAAACATATACCTGCTACGGAGCTGCCAGTCCAGTATATATCATTCTTTTGGGATTTATTGTCATATTTGAAAAGTGCTTTTAGAAGCACGTGAGAAGCAGATTGAATGAGATTGAAATGGATAAACGCTGGAAAACTGGACACATTTACTGAAACATGGAGAACTAATTGCAGTATATAATGGATTATGAAACAAAGGTCTTTGCAGGAACACTGTGCATACTAATTACATCTTTTGGAAATTTCTTATATAGTTAATTATGAAGGTTTGGGTTTGTGTTTTTTTTTTTTTTTTTTTTTTGTTTTTTTTTGATGTTGTTTTTGGTTTTTTGGCAGGCATTGTTTAGCATTAAGCATCTATCGTGAATTTTTCCAAGCAAGTACCAAGTGCGGTTGTCCCACAGAAGTGCAGACCGCCAGGGTCTGACATAGCACCTCAGCAATGTTTCCTACCCTGAACTGTGAACTCCATTAGCAAAATACAAGTCCCAGTATTCAGCCTAAGGGGAAATTTAAGCTGTTGGCTCTTTAAAATGTAGGTAGCTGGAGAAGCAGTGGTGGGTTTGAAGTACCTAACAGGTACTTAAATCTGTTTTTTGTATTTGACTGATTCATTGTATTATTGAACTGGTTTAAAAGGGGGAAAGGAAATAGGAAAAAATTCAGATTGGTGTTGTTTCTCTTTAAAGAATCAAAAGGACCTATATTTCATTTTAGAACACCAAATGTTTAAAAGTAAAGTCTTACATTACTGGGAAACTGAATTTATAGAAAGTTAAAGTTTGATAATATTTGTATAATCATTCCACTATTTTAATGAAAATGGAAAAAGTATGCAAAAATTTTCATGAAAAAGTCGTTAAATAACCATTTTTTAAATTAAAACACTTTCATTTGAATCATTTAGCTGGCTTTTATTTTCTGTACATATTCAGGAAAATATTGTATCTAATGTCTGCCTTCAGAGCTAATGAGCTAAATTTTAAAACACAGTACAGGAGTTGCATACAAAAATAACTTTGGCTTGAATTATCCACTTCCTTGGTTTTTTAACTTTAACCAAAATATTGGGATGTATAATCTGCCTTAGGGTGTGAGAAATTTCTAGAAACACATTCTCAGGCCTCCATATGAGAGGACTGCATGCTCAGCCCTCTCTGTGCAGTAACAGAAACCCTGAACTCTACAGCCACTAAAATGAGAATCAAAGCTATAAAATTAAGACTGGGAAATGAGTTACATCAGTTTCCAGACTTTTTTTTTTCCTTTTCTGCCAGCATAGTTGGAGTGCTTTTAAGTCAGTCCATACCTTCCTAAAGATGACCACACATCGTTTTTTACCTAGTGTCAACCCTAAGAAGAATTGTTTAAATCTGCTCAAACTTAAAACTCCTTAGAATAAAGTTTTCTGTGCTACTTTTGCTTTACTGTCTCCAGTAACTCTGCTACAAATTATTCCTGTTCTGAGAGTGAAGCAGTGACGGAGTCTAGAAACAATATCCTGTTTTCCAGAGTCCCTTAGAAAGTCTTAGGAAGAGTGATGATTCCTGCTATAGAGCAGTGACACTCTTTTTCCCTGGAGTATTTACCCAACTTTATTTCCAGCTCAGAGGAGGTGGAATTTTTCATTCTCTCAACTATGCCTTGCCATAATTTCCTGGAAGGCATCCACATCTAACAGATCAAAACCTTTAAAGATTGTCCAGTTTTCAGGACTTTCTAAGGAGCAGAAGTATTCAAGTCTTCTGTGAGTCCAAATGCAGAGTTTAAAACACCAGAGACATTTAAATATAGTGCTTAACAGCAGTGGAGAAGTGCTTTTGCAACTCGGTAATCTCCAGATTCACCGTGGGATAGCAGCTGTCTATATAGATACCAGATATTGATGGCTTGTGTGCATGCAACAATTGAATAGATATTATAACAGATCTTCGCTGTGGGAAGAAAATAAACATTGTGGAATACTTTGAATGAGCCAATAAATGTAAAGCAAAAAATGGCTGCAGCAAATCCTGATCTGCAGGGAGAAAGATCAGTATAGACCTGCTCTAAAAACAGGCAGTGTAGAATCATGAAAATATCCTTACTACTTCTTTTTGTATGTTTTTAGAAGCTATGTACTATGTCATCTTCTACACCTGCACCTTATTTACTATTAAAATAGAAGGACTCATAGTGGGCAACTTATGTTGGGTTTCTCCTTTTTCCTACTAGATTTAATGCTCCAAATTTTGCTCATTGTCTTGAGTTTCCCTCCAGTAKCTTGCTCTACACTGTAGACGCAGCATTCTTGGATGGTTTTTAATCACAGTTTTTCTCACATACTTTCCAAACCACAGAATATGGTAATACAAATCTCTCTGTCTCCAATGCAGATTAAAGAGGTTGCATCAGTCAGAGAGCCAGAGAAAGAAGCAAGCTCCTAGCCTCAGCGCAGTGATTGTGTGGGCCCCCAAGTCAAAATGCTTGGCCAGCTCAGTATTAAATTTATCTCAACATCAATCTAATTAGAAGAACATAGACTCCTAAGACCTCTCAAGACCTAATTTTCATTAGCTGTTGCTTATAACTTGATTTGAATAAAAGCAATGAGCCAGATTTTCACTAAACCATCTGTTAGATAATAACGATGAGATGTCATGATATATGGCCATTTAGTGAATATATTTCCAATATTTAGAGCTATTTAATGAGACAGAATCCCTTGATATAAAAAAAYCTTCTTTCAAGGAGGTCCTGGGAAAGACTCCAGACACAGACAGATTCACAGATGGAGTGTCACAGTGTATCACATATTTATTTCAGTACGACAGTTATACTTCAAGAAATAAAACATAACAACCATATGAAGTAACATTTGCTAAATTCCAGCACTTCTATTGCTCCCTATCTGAAAACAGGTTAGTCATGTCCACGCATTTCATCCAAGCATTACCTATCTCTATTACAGAGGGGAAGCAGGAAACAGAAACAATAAACATGCTAATTGCAGGTTTAGCTTGTACAATAGATCCTCCTCTCTTCATGTCAGCTTCCCCGTCCTCAATCATTCATACCTCTAAGAGTTTACATACAAACATATGCTGAAAATAAATAACATACATCTCACGCAATGAAACAGACTCAGATTCTTAGTCTTGCTCGAGTATCTCTAATACAGTAGCACTAAAACACAGAGATCACTGTGCTCTATTAGGTGAGAAACACCTCCGTGTTTAGCACTTAACTCTTCAYAGCCTATTCCTCCAGCTTTAATCATTTCAAACACCAAAAAAAAAAWTCTTTATGCATCTCAGATCTTTGACAGACACATCTAAATATCTATCGGGGAGTTCCATTAAACCCTTCAGAAGCTGTGCAGTAATGCCTAATTCATCGCTGTTTGCAAAACAAAATAAAAAGAACCAGCCTCCTATTTTAGAGGATACTCCCCCATATATTTTCACATGATCTTTAACAGCAGCTAAACCCTCCTTCTTGTCCTACAAAGTTTTGCTGAGGCAGCTACAGAGAGACAGTTAAAGGCTGTTTGTAGAAATAACAGATTATTTTTCTTTTTCTGGGTAAGTTAACATTTTAATTCTTTTGGCCCTCAAAGTTATTTTTGGCGGATCCAATAGAACCAGCCATTGTGACAAAGTCTGATCCCACAATCTCTATTATTCTAAAGGAAAGCCCTAGTTTTCATTTTCTGTTTAAAAAAATGTAAAAAAATCTTTTCTCCTAAAAAAACTCATCTCCATCTCTCAGTACATACAAATGTAGTTTTTATCTATACACCTCAAAACCATTCTTTGCATGAATAACTAGGAAATTTAAAACATCATCAACTAATGAAAACTGGGAATTGATTTCTTATCCATCCATTGATTAATCGCATGCATATGTTTCTCCAGCTCACAGCTGGACTTTTAGTGCTTAGGAAATATATACCTGTAGCTCCTTTAAAATGAGGGGAAAAAAACCCTGTAGGGAACATATCATAGCCACAATAAAGCAAAATAGAGCAGGAACAGCACAGTCATCAAAAGTAAATTGTTATGTTTCAGGAGACAGACAGAGTTAGTAATTTTCTGGATTAATAGTTGTTCACGGCAACATTCCTCATATCTGATGAAACCTGCTTGGGCTGGCCCTCCTGAGATGCACACGGAGAGCCGGGGAGGCGTATCCACCACTGTCAGTCTGCAGCACGGATTTGATTAGAAAATGCGTCTCTGGGAATACATATGTGAATGCATGTATGTGAACTCATGTGCAGTGATGAAGTGGAAATGTTTAAATCAAGACTTTTAAAGTAGGCTGACCAGTGTTTTGCTTAGAGACAAGCATAGTTAGTAGTGATGGATATCTTTAATGTTGCCAAGATCCAAATGGGACAGGTTCTCAGAAACTACAGAGGGAAGATAGATTATGTTTTCTTCTACTGAAACTAAGTCCCCATCTATACTGCTACAAATCTCAGATGTTTGACTTTTAAAAAGGCAACAAAAATTGTTGATTTTAAAATGAAACAAGTTTTGAAAGGGTTAAGAGAACCAAAAAGTAACATGCAGTTCTTATTCTTAACTGATTACTCCTCCGGTGACAAGGAACAGCCAACCAGARACATGAATACAATATTACTGAAAATATACCAAATCATAAATTGTTATTTACTTTTATTAAATATCCATGAGAAAAATTCCATTTATACCAGAAGGTGTTTGTTTGAATAGAACAAACAAGATTTTTAGAATATCAGCAAAAGTAAAGTGATATGCACAGTATTCTTCTTTCCACAGGAGTAATGAAAATATATTCCTGTATTTAATGCTGGCTGGCTTTGTTATGCAAGATGAAAAAAGTTCATTCAGTCCTAGTGAAGCCTATAATTTCTGAGTGCTACTGACATTAAGAATCACTAGATCACACGTTTAGGAACATGTATAATCTCTGAGGTAAATTTTACCTTGTCCAGTTTCTAATATAAAGATGTTTTAACATTTGAAGTTGATAAATGATTGACTGTTTCTTTTTTTCCCTTTTCTTTTCCTCCTTAAAAATGAAGAAATTTTGTCTTGTATACAACAAAAAAAGGTATACGTCACTATCATTTCCATGTGACAAGACTGTTTAATGCTAGGACATTCTAAGATGATGTCTGCAAGAGTAAAAACACAGGGCAACAAACTGGGATATAAGAGGAAAACACAGTAAGAAAAGACATATTCCTGCATGTCTGAAAGATCACAGGAACTCAAACACTCTTGGCATAAAGAGACAGATATTTAAATATTTGTCACGCCTGAAATGTAGATAAAATATTAATTTGATTCCTTTCTTGAACACCAAATTATGCACTCAACCTGACGCATTTCTGCCAATGCTCATTGTTTAGCCTCATTGGAGCCTCATTGTTTAGTTACATGATAATGAACAATGTGGTGATTTAAATAAAAAGATTTAAAAAATGGTATGAGTTAAAATAATAACTTAAATATTAACAAGAAAACAAGCATCAAACAGTATAATACCTGAATAAATAGTGAACCACCTAATTTTAAAGGAGTGTGATCTGAAAGGATTTTACTTACATCAAAGRGTTGAAATCTTTACACCAGGCAAAGTGAAGAGACCTAAGTGACRGAAACAAAGGCATTTTACTCTTAAATACTGATATTTAAATACAACAATTTCATAGTAATGCTAATACATTCAGATGCAAAATAAATGTATATTTCCTGGATGCACCTTCTGAGTCGCAATTCTGCAAAGTATTTAAGCTGAAATACAATTAATATTATGGAGGTGGCATAACAGCAGTCAAAAAAGGCCATAGGCCATGAAAAACATTTATTGCATCAGTCTTCCCCACCACCATATGAAAAAAAACAGGTTTTGGAATACAGAAATCTTCCAATTGGATCAAACTGACCCTATCTAGTCCCTAATCTGCTTTTGACAAAAGCCAGCATCAGATATTTTCAGAGAAATAGATATGAGCAATAAGCATGTTCTGCCTTTACATTAGTTGTCATTTGATATCTACTAGCTCAGCTAAAAAGATTTAGTGCTACACTGTAGGACTTCTCATAGATTCAAATATCTGAGTAGAATCACATAAATACAGTAATAACCTTATAACTTTACCCTTATATTGCTCATTTTCCCTCAAGAGTTAGAAAACACTGTAAAAACCGTATAAGACAAAAAAATATCCTAAATGTAACTAGGTTAACAAAAGGCACAGGAAAAGCATGGGGAGGTTTAGTGACTGGCCAAACATCCTGTGTCAATGCAGTGACATTGCCAAGAACAGAACACCAAGCTCCTCATTTTCAGTCTTCTGCTTTAACATTTGACTACTTCATGGGAAGCCTTCCTTACAAATACCTTTAATTATATCACTTCTGTGYTGGATACAAAGTCAACACAAATCTTTCTGAGTTAAATAGTCTGTTGATCTAGATAATGTGATTATATTTATGGTATCGAACCATACCTTCATGAAAAGTAAAACTACCACAGCACACTGAATTGATATTGTGTTGACTTCCTTTAAAATATATGTTAGAGTGTAAATTCTCAACTCTTACTCATRTGAGACCACATGCTTAGCTGGGTCATACCTGTGGTTTGTCCATGGTTGGATCACATGGCAGTTTCTTATTTCCCCTGTTTCTTCCAATGCAAATAAACTGATCAATCATGATTTCCCCCAAAGAAATACAAAAGTCTTGGATGAAGAATTGTGTTTATTGGGATTAGCTTTTCTGATTCCTTTTACAAAATTAGACCTGAAGGAGTTATCACTGTGCACCCTGATAACGTAAAACTTTTTTATAAAATAGTTGCAGAAAGTCATTACAGACATTTTTTTTTCTGTTTAGGAGTCCTGCTGGTTTTCAGCAGTGATATTTCTGAAGATGTGGTTCCATGAAGGCTCACGTGCTTTACGAAAGCCAAATCCAAAAAATCAAAAGATGTTATCATTTATATCAATGCTAGAAAAGCAGCCATTTTAGCTGTTATAGCAATTATTTTTACTGCATAATTGATAAAAGAAAGAAATAGTATTTTTATTGAAAATGTGATTTTCTTGTAAACGTCCCAAAAGACTACAGTCAGGAATGGAGATAGTCAATGAACTTACCACCCTCTCACAGGCARTCTGCCTTAAATGGTCAAGAATGATCTATATGCTTATGTATCAGTAGGTGAATTTCTTAAGAYGCTCTCCTTGCATGCCTAAGGTGGACGCAACACAAAGAGGCCATTTTCAGAGAAACTGCAGATGGGAAGACTGGATGCCCGCTTTTAATGAAAGTTTCCAAAGTCTTGTTGCTGGAATAGTTCACTTGGTGGTCTGTTAGTATAGAGAGCTGCTGAGAGCAACAGAGTAGGCTACTTTTTACAAGTTTCTGGATAAATATTAGGAATTAAAATTCAGGTGGCAGATTACTCTCTGCTGCAGAAGTTACCTTAGAAATTCTGACTGCTAAGCAAACATTTGCTTTTCTACAAAAAAAAAAATAAATAAAAGAAAGAAAAAAAAGGAAGAAAGAAAGAAAGGAAGGAAGGAAGAAAGAAAGGAAGAAAGAAAGAAAGGAAGAAAGAAAGGAAGAAAGAAAGAAAAACTTCAGTGTCTAGGACTATGGCAAAATTTGGTCACTGACTAGAATAACATTACCCTGAAATACTGAGAGCAAAATATGAAAGACACTATTATACATCAATTTAGGCTATAGAAGTACCCATCTTGCTGCTGTTAAATGAGACAAGGCAAGAATTTTGGACTTCATTTTTTTTTTCCATTCTTGATTATGTACTTTCTGTAGGTTTTTGGGTCAGTAGCTGGTCTGCCCAAAGAGCAGGATGGCTGAAGAAAGCCATTTTTTACTTGATTGGCCCATGATTATTTTCTCCATTCCCTTTGCCATGTATCATTTTTTTTGGTCTTTTTCTTAAATGTGTTTCTCTAAGTAGTCCTGTGCCACAAGCATCACCCCTTTGGATTTAGACACAAGACACAGTTGCTTCAGAGCCCGTCAGTGATATTGAGTGACAGCAATCACTCAAGAGGGATCACCAAACAGTAGCATAAATTACTTTACATCTTAGTAAAAAATTTTATTTCTGCAGCTTATCAGTTACCTCTCAGCCCAAAAACAAATGACAGGAGAGTCCTCATTTTTCTCTACACCGAGTTACCATAAAACAGTCAAYTAGTTTGGTTTCTCTACAGATATAAGTCGTAAATTGTCTTAGATATATTTGACCATATCTGAAACATCTTTAAGCTTGTAACATGAGAATTTATGCTCTGGTTTCATAGACTTATTGGTTTGTTGTTGTGGGGGGAGGGTGGCAAATTAATCATACAATCCTTGCACATTAAGTTTCTTTAGGTTGAAACTACCATCTGGATTCATGACAAAATTTAAYGTTTTGAATAAAGCAACAGGTATTTCATGTATCAATACTGTCTCCTAAAGTTTGGAGAGACATTTATATTTTTCTACTAGTCAGGATCCAAGGAGGAGCTGTATTTCCAGTTTGGTGTGAGACAGACTTCTAAGAATAACCACAGGATTTTGTAGCATACAAAAAAAAATTAAGAAATCAAAATTTTTAAAAAATATCTAGAACAAAATCTTAATTCATTATTATAAGTCAACTCTTTTCTTGTATGCAGGCCAGGTGTCATTTATCACTAAATCACAGAATCATGAAATGGTTGAGGTTGGAAGGAACCTCTGGAGATCATCTAGTCCAACCTCCCTGCTCAGTAGGGTCACCTAGAGCATGGATCACGTCCACATGAATTTTGAATATCTCCAGAGAAGGAGACTCCATAACCTCTCTGGGCAACCTGGTCCAGGGCTCTGTCACTCTCACAGTGAAGAAATTCCCTCTCATGTTCAGGTGGAACTTCCTATGTTTCAATTTGCATCCGTTGCCTCTTGTCCTGTTGCCTGGAACTACTGAAAGAGTTTGGCCCCATCCCCTTGACATCCCCCTTAAGATATTTGTAGACATTAGCAAGATCCCCCCTCAGTCTTCTCCAGGCTGAAGAGGCCCAGCTCTTGCAGCTGTTCCTCATAGGGCAGATGCTCCAGCCCTCTGATCATCTTTGTAGCCCTATGCTGGACTCTCTCCAGTARCTCCATGTCTCTCTCGTACTGGSGAGCCCAGAAATGGAGGTAGTACTCAMGATGAGGCCTCACTAGGGCTGAGTAGAGGGGCAGGATCACCTTCCTTGAYCTGCTGGCAACAGTCTTCCYAATGCACCCCAGCAGACCATTGGCTTTCTTGGCCACAAGGGCACATTGCTGGCTCATGGTTAACTTGTCATCCACCGGCACTCCCAAATCCTTCTCTGCAGAGCTGCTCTCCAGAAGGTCAGCCCCCAGCTTGTACTACTGTGTGGGATTATTTCTCCCTACATGCAGGACCCTGCACTTGCCCTTCTTGAACGTCATGAGGTTCCTCTCCGCCCATCTCTCCAGCCTATTGAGGTCCATTCAAATGGCAATCAGGTGTACCAGCCACTCCTCCCAGCTTGGTATCATCAGCAAACTTGCTGAGGAGGCACTCTGTCCCCTCATCCAGATCATTGAGGAAGGAGTTGAACAGGATGGGACCCAGTAGTGAGCCCCAGGGGATGCCACTAGCCACAGGCCTCCAACCGGACTCCACGCCACTGATGACGACCCTCTAAGCTCTGCCTTTCAGCTGGTTCTCAATCCATCTCACTGTCCACTCACCTAACCACACTTCCTGAGCTTGCCTATAAGGATGTTATGGGAGWCAGTGTCAAAAGCCTTGCTGAAGTCAAGGTACACAACRTTCACGGCTCTCTCCTCATCTACTCAGCCAGCCATTCCATCATAGAAGGTTATCAGATTAGTTCAGCATGATTTCCCCTTGGTGAATCCACACTGACTGCTCATAATCGCCTTCTTATCCTTCACGTGCTTGGAGATGACACTCAGGATGAGCTCTTCCATCACCTTTCCAGGGACAGAGGTGAGGCTGACTGGCCTRTAGTAGCCTGGGTCCTCCTTCTTGCCCTTTTTAAAGACTGGAGTGACATTAGCTTTCTTTCAGTCCTCAGGCACCTCTCCTGTTCTCCATGACTTTTAAAGATGATGGGTAGCAGCTTAACAACAGCTGAGAGTTTCCACAGTACTTGTGAGTGCCTCCCACCAGGGTCCATGGATTTTTGGACATCAGGTTTACCTAATCTTATTAGTATTAATTGTTCCAAAGTTATAGTACTCTCTTTTCCAAAATTTAGGGGAATTGCATCCAAATAGCTCTCAGTGGCAAAGCTTTCATAACATGGAGTTTGAGGTGCTGTAAGAGCTTCTGGCCATGGAAAACAAGGATGTCAGGGAAGCTGTTTCAAATCTAGCTCAACCCAACATTTGTTGTATAACTAAAAAAGGTGGAAATTAGAACTGCTTGCTGAGATTAGCTGGTATGTCCACAACTGTGTTTCTAAGTCAAGAAACGTCAATTTTCAGTCCTCTCTCTGGCCATAAAAACTATTCAGAAACTCAGAGAAACAGTTCACATTTTAGGCACACTTAGCAGCCTCGAAGAACGCACTTAGAAAATATGTTTGAATTTGAAAGCTGCCCTCCAGCTGAGAGCTCAGCAGCAGTGCAGAAGTCATCCTAAAACTGACTTTATTGAACCTGTCTTATTTCTCAGCATGGAGAAAATTGTACATTTCAGGTCTAGCACCTTTCATAGCACAAAATTGTTTTTAAAAGAGAAGGAAATAAAGAAAAAGAGAAACTGATACTGGATTAATTCTCTTTCTCTGGGAAAGAATGTCTACCCAGGAGCATTACTTTATATATAATTATTTGATAGGTAATGACAAAGGACCTAGTGATTAAAGAAGTTGTCAACACCACAGATTTGCCAGCAATAGAAAGCATCTGGAGCCCTACATGGAAATAAGTGTCGCAAAGCAGATTTTAAAATGAAATGTGCCAACAATGCTTACCTCATTGTATAAATTCTTGTTACACTTCTGAAATAATCTCACATTTATGTTTTGAAAGATAGGAAAGTGATATAACTCAAGAGCTACCATCCTAAAAAAATGACCGTACAACAGAGTGTGAGAACTTTTACAAGCAATGATAAGTCACTTATAGAAGGTTCTCTAAATAATATCACCCAGAAGTGTATAGAAAAAAGTGGTAATAATACATGAAAGACAGGAATGTACTTTGTAATTTCAGAACAACTTTATATGTCAGACTGCCAGATAAATATTTACAACACACTCCAAGTTAGCTGAACTTATATGACTTCAATCAGGGGAAACTGCTTCCAGACACGAAGGTCGTGAAACACGTTATCAACTTTCCAGAGCCTGCCTTCAAAATCACATTGAAAGTGGAGAGCCACACGGCTGTCTAGTGTTATGCAGACTTAGAAACACTGATAGGAGGTTTATGAAAGCCTCCWAAGGGGGGGGGGGGGAAGAAAAGATTGTGCTGCTATTATTTAATAAAAACCTTAGGAGACTGTTTTTTTTTTATAAGATTCTAATAATCATGCCTAGGAACAACAAACACCTGTGGCTTAGGAGACCATATAGGATGCTGAAATTTTCAATGTGGATGGTAAGAATCATGCCAACAAGAGAGAACAAATGCATAGAAAGTCCATGTAACAGGCTTCTGGCCAGATTTGCAGTGTCAAGTTGTCTTCTTTTAAAAGAAATGTTACCAGCGATACACAAGAGTGGAAAGGGAAAGCATACCAATTAGAAAAGACTGTGAATGAAACCTAGAGACCAGCCAAAGTTGTCACTTACAGCCACAGTCACAACTGGCAAAGAAGAGTTATTTGAGAGATGATGAAAATCTTTCAGATATTAAAGAAGAAAACATAAAGAATAATCTGTGCTTCTAAGTCAAAAAATATCATATTCCATTTAGTATTCTTATTATTCTCTTATTCATTGAATAAGTTAATTCATTATATGCACTTAAGCAAAAGATCTTCTGTTCTGTTAAACTGAACACAGATAGAAGAAAACTATTTCAGGTATGAAAAAACATTGCAATTTTAGGCGTTGGGTCATGTAGACTGATTTCATATTGCAGTTAAAAGGACTGTTTTGCTGTCAATTACTATTTTAAAATCACATCATCATCACTGATAATTCTTAGCATTCCAAAAATTCCCAGTCAAACCTTCCTCTTACAGAAATGTTTGGTTTCCTTTTATTTGCTTTCTGTTTTCTGAATGTTAGGAACGTTATAACTACATAGTCAAGTTTTCCCTCATGACGAGGAGGGYTAGAAATATCTTTTGTTTCWTTTTTTTTKRMYTTTTTTTTTGCTAAAGAAAAGTTAAAATAGAACATTAAATACTAATTTTCTAACCTTTCATCATGAGTTTATGCTCATCTGGAGAAAGCAGAAAAGAAAAAATTAGTATCTTAGCTATTTTGCTTGCAACACTTGTGATTTTTATTACTTCTTGCATACCCACTTTTAGTTATTACTACTCCTATTGGACTCTATGGGACACTGTTATATTCTTCTGCAACTACTGGATAGCGACATTACCACTGAAAGCAGAATATAAAACATTGCAAAAAAGTAGTAAATCACACTTTTTTCTGGTGGATTCTCACAGAAAGCAATCAATGCYATTAATACTACTCTGTGTATAAATGTGTACATTTCTAAATGAGTTTAGAAATATTACCCAACCAATCTGAAATTTGCTCATCGTGTCATATGACAGCAATATTACTAGTGAGGCAGTGAATACCTTAGCTCTTAGCACACGCCGTAATGCATACACTACACATGATGGAAAATATTAAGGAAAGGCTAAATAACAGGCTCACATATAGAATATTCCCTCAGTTTAGTGTACTTTCTATATCTAAATATTTTTATATAACGCAGAATGATAGTGTATGTGGTCCACAGTAGACTTAGGATACTTTTGCCAATTTTGATCTGAGACATGAGAGCTAAGACGACCATAGCTTAGACCCACTACTAAGACTCATATTGAGTGATGGAAAACTGATTCCAGTGCCTAGCAAGAGTGGAAGCTGATAGACAGCAATGCCAAGAGCTACATGGATTCTTTTTCAGAGGTCATGCAGGAGGGTTTTTTCCAGGTGAGTTAAGGAATCTTTAAAAGCATCCTTGGACTAATAAAATGTTGGGCAAGCTGTGCTAATTAGCCCACCCTTTTAAGACAATAGAAAACTGTTTTCTGGACATCCTTCCATGTCTCTCAAGTATATTAAAATGATTATTTTAAATTGAACATACCTCTAATTTATAGGTAAAGAATAGAGACATTTTCATTCCTCCAAAAGGCAGTCCTGGGAATGCAAAACAAATCCAAATGTCCCAGACAGCAATTCAAAGATTTTGCCTATTACATTAGTAGAAGCCCGTCACTAAAACTAAATGCATTTGCCATGCTATTAACCAGTCATAGAATCAGTTGAATTTGAGTTTGCTGCTGTCTCATTTACAATGTTTTACAAGAAAAATAGCCAGAGAGACTTGAGTATTTTTCAACATTCAAAATTTTTTGTCCCAAAAATGTTTTATTTGAGAACTAACTGTCAGAAGAGCAAGATATTGTGAGACCCCATTGCTCTCTCTCACTGGTGAGATAATTGATGTTACAGGCCTGTTGCTCTTATCTTCAGGGAGTGTTTAACAGCATAATGTGAGTCCATTTTGATTTGTGACTCTTTCATCTGGGTGGCCCAGACAACCCATGGAAGGTGTGAACAAACACAGATACTGCTTTTATAAAGTAAAGAGATTGTTCCGATCTTAGGTTTTATTTTTATAGCAAGAAAAATGCTGGGATTATAGCAAGAAAGATCTTTGGATCAAACTGGTGCCTACACATCTAATATTATTTGTTTTAAAGGGGATTCACTCACCTAAAAAGTAGTCTGTCTGGGATTAKTTCATCCAAGGAATGATACCAAAGAGGATGCACTAGAAGATGTACTTCATCTTGTAGCCTAAGCAGTAGAACATTTCCAATGACAGTGGTGATATTCTGATGACATCTCGTAAGTTAAAAAAAAAAGACTTTTTCAGTTGCTTGCCCTCTCTCAAACTTCTTTTTTTAAGAGATGTTTGGCTTTCAAGCATGGCATCAGTCCTTGTTGCTTGTACTGGCATGTTGTGAGCAATGGAATTAAAAAATTAAAAAGAATAGCAGTTTACACTAGAGGCTTTAGGTTTTTGAAATGTTTCTGATACAACGTTATATTTAAGTCAGTTTAGACATATTGAAATAAGGGGCAAGAATACTGTTAGAAAGCTCCTCTAGACCTAGTAGGTATCATCACTACTGATTATTTTAAAAAGTTTATGCAACTCTGACACCATTCATTATTTTCTAATAAAAAGAGAAATACATTAACAGATTCTGCCTGGCTTTGGCTGTTAGTTCCACTGTTCAACTAAGTGCATTTCAGCTGAAAGTTGCAATCTCCAAGATAGTCAGAAAAGTTGGCGACCTACCGGAATATGTAGAGTATGCATGGTGCTGAAAGGCAAGAGAGTGAAGTTTGACTCTATTAAGATGGATGTGGAGTGACTGATAACATGTGTGAGAATGTAGATAGGAGTTTTGAACACGGAAGCAGAGGAGACAGGGAGTGTATTTTTACTCATTTCTAAAACTTCTTTTCTAGAGCCAGAAGAGACAAAGTCCAGATTATTTGTACTCTCCTCCAGTTTCCTGTGATAAATACAAATTCTTTTTTTAATCTAAGGATGTAAAACTAAACACTTGAACACTGGAAAGAGTATGACTTGAAGAAATGTTGACTGAATTCATCAAGAGGCTCTTCCTCTTTGGTAAATGGATCATGTTCCTGTTTCAGACAACCACAAAACGGCTGTCAGCATCCATTAAAGATGTTACTTTAAAACCTACAAACTCATCAGTGCTCTTCTGCCTTTTTACAAAACTATCCTTTCATTTTCTCTACCTTGAGAGCATCATTCTACTGATCTCACCTTGAGAGCTGAAGAAATAAATTCAGAAGACTGACATAAACACACTTATATAGTAGGATGCTGTCTACCTTCTAAATCCAAAACTGCTGCTTAGGAATAATAGTAGGACTACTCCCACAGTATGTCTGAAGTTATTCTAAAATGTTGTGTTTTGTTTTCTGTTCATAAACAAGGCATGCTATACATGTTAATCCTAAAATCAGTGTCCTTACTTTATTGCAAGCAGAAGACTTGCAATCACCAAACAACAACCATAATTTCACAATTGGACTCTTTTTCAATCTTAAAGTAAATATTGAAAGTTATATAAGCAAAATATAATCTACACAATCCAAACTGAGTCAAACATTTTTAAACTTCTATTTATTATAACTACCCATTTTCTGGACCTAATCTTTCAATGTATTTTCAAAGGTTTTCTTGTGAGTTCCTGCCCGTTTTTGTCACTCTATTTTGTCAGAAAGATGTCTTGGCAGGTTCAGTGCAAGCACATGAGTTGTCTGCACTTAGCGTAAGAGGACAATAAGATTCAGAAAAATTTTCCTGAGTGTTGYGGAGTGGATACCATTATTCAAAGGTAAGGGATGGTCCTGATCTAAAGACAAGGCATTCTTCTTTATGTGTCATGAACTTCCACTCACTACTGTCTCTAACAAACTTGATGTTTTTTATTATTCTGAACATTTTCCTTCAAGTCAAAAACTGTCAGTAAAACAAATGGTAAGAGATTTCAGCAACCTCTCAAAGCATTTCACACTATGAGAAAGAAACTTTGGAAAATGTTCTGAAACCTATTATTGTCCTTTCTTTGTTCCAGCTTGTTCCTAAAGAAAGTATTTTCCATTTTTTAGCTACTGCTAACACTGAAAATTTAATACTATTTTTAGGGTATGTGATAGAAGCTCATCTTCACCAGCACAAAGCAGCACAGAAAGACAATGGCARGTGGGAGAACCCTGCCCATCACAGGAAGTGCTCAGCCCATCAAGAGCTTGTTTCCACAAGCACAGAAGAGCACAGAGGCATGAAGGCAGGCAGGGGAACCCAAATTACCTGCTTGGAGGAAAGGAGACCCTGACTGGCTTCACCTACCTCTGTCCCAGGACAGCATCAGCCCCATAGTTCAGGTGTGAAACATCAYGATGTGTCAGTGGGAGCAGCTCTCTGGAGCATCTTTTGGACTGAGGTGTCTAGGGGTACAGGACACATTGTGGGATGAAGGAACAGAATTTCAGAATTACACAAGACTTATGAGATATTTAGGGGAGGAACCAAAGGTTGATAAAGGGAGGGTTCTAGGTGATTTGGGGAACAACAGACATGGGAAACTAGAAGATAAGTGGATTAAAACAGCTAGTTGCATGTAAACAGAGCTGATCAGTACCTTGTTTGGCCATGGCCAGTGCCTGGTCAGTGCAGTCTGCCCTATCTTTTTATTAAATTCCTTTCTATTTTCCTGCATGAGGGACTCTAATCGGTGTGCACAYGTGCATGTGTGGAGGTCGAAGTGCTAGCAGCTGGAACGGGACAATGGGTTATGGGGACTCATGTCTTGGCAGTGCCAGCAATTGGAGCAGGTGAGGGTTTGCAAGCATGCAACTGCTGGCTGGACTAGCTGGCGAGTAGGTTAAGTGACCTGGGAGCCGTGTGTGTTTGGGGGGGGGGGGCGAGGAGTGCATGTGTGTGAACGAAGGGGTCTGTACTAGCAACCAGATAGGGGCTGCAGGCCTCAGGGACTCATATGTCCCACTGCCACTAACTGGGGAGAGCGAGGAATCAAGRCCGGCTGCTGGCGGAGTGTCAAGCCCAGCTGCTGGAGGGATCCACRTGGTACATAGTATACTTATTTCCCACTAACGGACCTTCCTCCTGATCAGCTAGAGAGGAAAACAGGATGAGGCCACTGGCGCTCTTTGTGTTGGTACCAGTGCAGAATGTGTCTGCCCATGGAGATCTGCGTGGCTGGTCATGTGTATTATGCACATACGTGTTGTACACATGTGTTTGTGTGGGTACCTCTGGGAATACATTCTCAGCTTTCTTACTGCTCGGACCTGGGGACAGGGAACTACGTCAGCCTCATCCCATTGGGCTACCGGTTCGGCCTCCTTACTTTGCAACTTTAATCTGCTTTCCATACACCCAAAACCTTTCTCTGAAAGTTGATAAATATTACCTATATTGAAAGTTGAGTGAAAGAAGAGAAGAGTCAGCAGTTTCATGAGTGCCTGCTAATTTTGAATGTCCAAGTTCAGACATAAAAGTAAGAAGAGAACTACGTGATCAGCTCATCTGAAAAAATCAAACAGTTTAGATGTGACATTGAACAACCTGAGCTTGGGGATCACTTTGAGCATAAGCACAACATTTTCAGATGGTTTCCATATTATTTCTGAGGAGTTTAAACAAAAGTCTGGCAGCAAGGAGTCCAGATTCTACCACTTGATTTATTGGCAGACTTGAGGAAATCACTTAAGTCCTTTAAACGTCAGTTTGTTCACTGACCATTTAAACTGATTATCTATCATTGTCCCTTTTTCAAGGAGAATGCTTTTGGTAAGGAAGGATAGGGTGGCTTGTTATGCTCACACTTGGCACCTCGCTGCTACTGTTCTTCATCTCTCTGTGCTTACTGTGGAGCCTTTACTAACCCTTCCCTTTCCAGCTTCCCTTGGAAAGAAACAGTATACATTTCATGATAGGGACCAGCATACACTTAAGGAGCATTACCTCATGTTTGTTTCTAGTTTGCTGCAGTCACATTCATCTTTTCTGGGATACGTTTATTTTTATGGTACTGTTTACTTCTTCCCCTTAATATCATTATTTAATAATGAAGTTATGCCATGTTTACATGTGCAAAATATTGTCTTGTTCCATGTGAACAGATCTTTAATTTGTTCCCTTTATCCTAAAATATGAAGAAGATTTATGAAAGTACTTCATATTCTCATGCATTCTCCCCCAGTTGAAAATCTTTTTATGCTTTTTCATGTTTGACTTAAGTCACATTTTATTATGTTAAAGGACTTATGGCTATATTTCATAACATTGAAACAGAAAGACTCAAAGTAAATTGATTTATGAACTATAAAAAGACCTTATATAATATAAAAACCCTAGCCCTCATGTGTGTATGTGTGCATATATAAGAATATATTCATGTGTGTGCAGGTGTCTATACCTATAGTACGTATATTTGTATGATGTCACTACAGTGTGCCAAACATCCAGAATCTGAAGATCTCTAGCTGTGATACCATTTAGGTAATTAGCCATAAATAAATTGATAGCATATATATTGATTACATAGTGATACACATGTTACAGCAACTGCCTCTTACTTAACATAGGTATTTCCAAGTAAGGCTTATGTGCAGACTATTTTTGAGAGAGAAAGAGAGAGAGAGAGAAAGAGAGAGAGAAGAAAATAAAAGAAAAACTTCCCAATATTTCATTTAAGGCTAATTGCTACAGATATCTCTACTATTTCCAACTCACAGATTTCACTAATCTCTTGTAGAGAAGAAAACACTTGGCACATTTTTGTCAGAGTGAAATAAACAAAGTGTTATTTTAAGCAAAGAGTATATACATATATTTAAAACCTCTTGGCATGATGAAGAGTGGAACACCAGGGAAATAGAAGTGTCTGTTTTTTGTAAAATTCCTCTTGTTCCTGAATAGATCCTTCTCCGACCACAAAGGTTTACATGGGAAAAAGAAAGTATAAAGAATTCTCTCATAACTGCTCATGTCTCGAAGAGGTGATTTTTTTTTTCCTAAATATTTCCTAATTCTTTGTATAAGGTACATTTTTTTCTTCTTTGGCTAGCAGCAGAAGGATTTACTTTTTGGAACACAGGAAAAAAAAAAAAAAAAAAAAAAAAAAAAAAGCATTTAGGCCTCAGATATTCTAAAACTACTTTTACCAGGAGATGAAGTATTTGTTTATTCATACAGTATCTGAACATACTATCTTTATCTGCCCTTTATACTTAAAAATTACTGGAAAATGAGATTACTTTGCTTTATACATCTTTTTTTGAGTGAAGATTTCTTTGTACATTTTATCTAAGCATCTTCAGCTTTCTCCTTCTCTTTCTATACTTTTCCACCTTCAATACAATTTTATCACTCTCCAAGACCTTTTAGCGGGTAACTGATCGCATGTTTAGGTTTACACATGAGAACCCATGATCTACAATGTGGTGCTACATTAGCTGCTCATTTAAAAATATTCTTACAACATGGTCAAACATCTTTCCCAAATTCTTTTTTTTTTAGGAGAGAAGGCTGGTATACGCCAATCATTAGCACAAATATACCTTAGTGATGGCTTTGGTATCAAAATCTAATTATTTATTGTACTATTATGCTCAAGACAAAAAAAGATAAATCATTCTCCAGATAGTCAAAACATTGTAATGGTCTAGGAGTTCTGAAATCTCGGTTTCGGAATAAACTGGTCATTTAGAAGTGCCATTATGGCTTGGACTTAATGGTAAAACAGCATCTACTCATCTATTAAATCTTTTCACTTTGTGAATTAGGTTTTTCCTTCTGCTTATTTTTGACAGATATGTTTCAATAGTGTATCAGCTTTGGCAATCTAGTTAACGAAAGTGCCAGAACCCCGAGCAGGATTTGACAAATCTGGATTTGACATATCTCCAATGAAGTATAGGCACTCTGAAATGTGGATCCTGTTAATGCGGAGAGGAATGACTGGACAGAACTTACTTTTTTTTCAGCTGAATTTAAAAGTCTGCCAGTCAGCTCACARAGAGTTCATTGTTTTCTTATGGAAGTTGTGAGTGGCCATTAAAGTGGGAAACAGTAAGTACTAAGCGTTAAAGCACCTTTTCTATTCCCTGAATGGCAGGTGTGTGTACAACTATCCATGACTAGTGGACACATGCATATTCAGCTGGTAACGTGCAAACATCTAGATCCACAGAAAAGATCTTGAAATATTGCTGTATTTAAAATACTGTGGTTTTTTTCCCCCATTATTCTGGCTCTTCACACCTCATATATAATGAGTGAGATTTTTCCAACAAATCTGTATACATTTGTCTCAATGAACTATGACCAGGCCTCATGATGAGAAGAGCTGAACAAACCAACCTAAAACACAAGTGAAATTGGGTATGTCAGAGATAGGTCTGCTGGGTATTAAATTTGAACAAACTATATTCTGGCAACATATTTTTGCAAATGTTCTAATAACAGCTTTGGCACAACCACACATTTCAGTCCTAATCTAACTTGTCAGACTCATCATGAAGTGAACTTCATGCACTTTATTTTAATTTAGTGTATATCATACAGAAAAATAGGATCGATTCCATATGAAAATCTAACAAAAAAGTGAGGTAAAGCAACAGACCGGTCACATCATCGCTCAGGATGACACTGCAGCCAGCACAACGTAAACAGGCAGCAAGGAAGATCCCATTTCCTGGGCAGCAGGAAAAAAGCCAGGTTGAATGCAGAAAAATTGCATTTGCTCTGGGCTAATGCTCAAGCAGCAAAAAGGGGGATGAAAACCTATCACAATATGGATGTCCTGTTGGCTTCTACGTGATTTTTGCAAGGTATGTGCACAGACCCTACAGAGATCATTCCAATAGGCATATACACCACTAGGTTTTATTCATTTACTATTTTTTTGACAATAACATCACAAAGGCTTCATACTAACCCCTAGGAATAATTTAACTACATAAAACAGGATTTATTTGCCCTGATTTGGACATATATGATTTAGATATCAGAGTATGACATCTACAGTCTGTCACYAGGGTCAATGCAGAAAAATAAGTACCTCTAGGTGGTTCACTTAATCTGAGATAAGTGCGCCCAAAACATCTGTTTCACCCTCAGCCTACTGTTTAAGCTCTTTGCAATCTTTATGCCTACAATATCCCTGAGAGGTGTAGAACCAAGGCACAAATTTGCTGCAGACAATGTTTGCAAAGATATTTAAACGTCTGCTCCTCATTTCTTCTGAGTTTCATAGAGAGATTGTTTGCCTAAGGCTGAACTGCAAACCAAAATCCCCTTGTAGCTTCTGGCTTAGGCAGTTTGCCTGTGGTCACACAGAAAAATTTTGGCAAAGCAGGGGAATGAACCTGAGTTTTGCAAGTTTAGACTAACACTAAAGCTACCAGACTATCCATCCTCTGTATTATCTCTCAGCTTTGCCCATCCAGTGTTCCTTCCTCGGTGTTTATTTGGTTAGTTCCTATGTCTTTACGTTTCATTGGACTCATTGCTTATCAGAAATTGCCTTATACATTATCCTTAACCAAATCACTCCTGCAGACAAGTTATTTAAAAAACAGTGCAGATATCCCTAAAGAAGATTAGTACAGCCTCCTTCCCACAGGCTGACAGGTTTCCTTTGTTTCCGAGTCTTTTCTTCTTTAGCACCATAATCCTCCTTGCTAAATTCAGATAGTCTGTAAGTATCAACACTCATCATCATGACAGGATGTCAGCTCTCTGGATGAAAACTCTGGAGATAGGAGGTATTCAGGAATATTTCTAAAGGGGCAATACTCACAAAGTTAAAAAAATGAATAGCTGATTCAGCTTTACAAGAGGTTGGACTGATAAACGAATTGACAATTCCTAAACCTTGCACTTATAGCCTGCTTATCAGCCTGTTACCTGGACTGAGGAAAGAACAAGAAATTAGGACTCCCTCATAGTGYGGCCCTTAGTTCTCTCCTTGTTTTAGGATTGAAATAAATGGYCTGTCAGACATGAACCAGCTCGAGTTTAGAAGCTGAATAATTGTAGTTATTCAGCTAACAAACATTGTGTCCATCTTCTGATAGCAGCTTATTAGCTCAAAAATGCAGTGCCGTGCTAGCACAGTTACATGCCTCCTGGAGCAGCTGTCTAGTGTCTGACTCAAGAGTGGGTAAAACTTGCCCGCGTTTGCCAGAACCCACCCACACACATTTCTCGATACCCTTTGTGCCAATTCAGCCAGCCGGTACCCTGTAGAACAGCAGCGATGTGAGAGTTCAGGTCCAACACACTTTTTGCCCTTACTAAAAACTGAGGGGGAAAGGAGGCTCAGTCACTCTTCTTGCTGCTTACGCTGCGATTTATGAAGGCAGCAGCCCACACTGGAAACAAAAGTCTTCACAGCCTTATGATCTGAAAGTCCCGCAGTTTTATTTAGTTATTCAGTTTAAATAAAAAATTAATGACATTACAAAAACATCTGTGCAATACACTGGAACAAGAACAGCCTGCTGGCAGGAGCAGGGGTTAAAGCCTTAATTTTATATCATGTGGAGAAATTCTCTACATTTTTGAACCACAGAAATAATTACAAGAGTAACACTGATATGCAGGCTTTCTTTAATGAGAGGAAAGTCTTATAAATCAAGCCACAGCTTGGCACCAAGACCAGTTTTGGTCTGTTAAACATAAATGAGGGGACATAGGTCCTTCGTTATTACTTCTTTCATTTTGTTAAACTCCTTTGAATTGCAGCAAATATGTACACATAAAAAAAACTCCCTGTTTTTAAGTCTCTATATTGCAGAGTTAACTCTGCAACAAATCTAAAAGTGTCTCTAATTTTTACAGTTATATATTTCGCTTGCTAATATTTTTATTATGCAACATATTTGCAATAGCAGTTAGCAAGAGTCAAAATTTAATACACGCTTTTGTACAGTTGCACAGTAAAACAATAGTCTCTAAATCTAGCTCCTAAATCTAGGGAGTTAAAGCTCCAAAAGCAAATATATTTAGCCATGTACCACATCTTCAGTGACCAAGAGAATAATTAGTTTCAGAAGCTGGGTTATGACAGAGCAGGACTTGTGAAGAATTCAGTGAAAAAAAAAGGTAAGTGCAAAGCTGCAAAATGACTGAACATTCAGGAGATAGCTCAGAATCAATCATGTTTTACTGCATTCATCTTTAGGTAGAAATATACAGTGTGTGTGGTCTTGGCAGGTTTTGATGGCAGGCTCTTCCYAGAGGGTTACTGTTAGATGGAGCCTACTAAGTAGAGATTTTAAAAGTACATTTACAAAACTGTATATCAAGTGGAGAAAAAATAGGAGTCATTAAAGTTATATGATATAGTAAAATATTCTGTATGGATGAACCAAAAAGTGTCTATTTGTCAACCATTATGAAACTATATCATTTTAAATTAATAATGTGAGTGCATTTTCCACTGCAAAACAGAATATAAAGGAGGCATCATGCAAGCTCTCTTACTAGCATCCCATYCAGCTTTGCCAGCAAATGTCAGCACTGACCCCAAAACAGCACATGCCTAGGGCCTCCCTTGCAGAGAGAATGCCAATTGTACTGAACTGTGGGAGCACTTGTGCTGTGTGGGACAGAGGCTAAAACAAGATCCACTGAACTCACATTCACTCGAGATCAAAGCCAGAATGCGAGTTCAACTCTGCAGACATCAAAGACCAGCATAGAAGCCCATCGTGCCACTTCAACCTGAAATTACATCCTCATTATGTACAGTGGGAAGTTTACAGCTTTCATCTCAAATTGCAACGTGAGAAATTTCATTAGCTATAAATATCAAATTAAAGTAATAATAGTGATAATCTGGACTTGATCAGTAAGAACACTGTAATTAAAAATATTATTTCCATTCTGCCAAGATTCATGTTAAAGAGACTATGAAAATGTTTGAGTAGAAAGATCTTATACACAGACAATGAAGTCAGTATAACTTTCTTTTTAATAGAGGTAGGTAACTCTGACAGGCTTAAACTTCTCACAGCTTTTCTATGTTTAATATAGAGACCTCACAGCTGGCTTCTAGTTAAACATATCCTACTTGTATTTTTACAAAAATACTAAAGATTATAATGCACTGCAGTCGTGACTCCACACTCGCTGAAATCATGAGAAAGGCCATCCACTCGTTCCAGTAAAARACAGTTCCACAGATATGGCTGATGTTTGCTCTTGTTCAATATTCACWTTTTTTAGCAAGTAGGCACATTGATACAAATCCATGTGAGGACCTCTCTTCTGCCACTGAAGCAGGTGCGTGTTTTGACTTGCAGTGCTTTGTTTCTCAGTAATAAAATGGAGAAGAGATGACTTAGAGAGCTGACTTCCTAAACTGAGGGAATGCCTATAATGTAYGTGGAAGCAGATGACGCATACACACAAATCAGGTACTCAGGTACTTGCCTTACTTTGTATATGTTTTGGACAATAGACAGTAAAGCATTGATGCTACTCTGCTGTGTGGCTGATTATCTATCCTTATGGTATTTAATTTTTTTTTTTTTTGAACATCCCATGAAAAATTTTCAGTAGAAGTGTGGATGTTTACCTAGTATTAATCCTACTAACAAATAATTTCTTCCTAGTCATCCACAGCAGGCCTCAAAGAGGCAGTGTAACCTTCAGGTCCTCCTGAGGAYCTGAAAAAGAAGGGTTATATAATTCACTGATCTAAATAGTTTTTCAATTACCAACATGTACTGTTAAATATAGCCAAAGCAGCCAAAGACCGCTGGAGTAGAGAGTGGATATCAAAGATATTCATGCATGCAGACTAGATATGCCACACTGGTCTATTTTTTGTTGAAGTGTTGCTATACCATCACTATGAGATCTTGGTGAAGTACTGTCCCATATCATTTGTGAATACCAGAGTCCACCTCACCTTTGATCCTTCCAGTAGGTAGCAAAAGCAGACAGTCAGATTGGAAGAGACAGGACTGTGACTGGAATAAGTTACAAAAGGTATGCCTACACTAGGTGGCAGGTACACAAGGGTTGTGGGCTGTTAAACTTTCATACCAAGGACGTTGGTCAGAAAAAACTGCAGCTTCTTTCCAACAAGCAATCTGGCTTTCTCCTATGCAAAAAAAGGTATATGAGGAAGACAAGGTACATGATACACACCCGGGTCCCTGGGTACAACAACAGTGGACCCAATACGGAGTGTGGAAGTGCTCCCAGGTCCTGAGGCTTAGATCTAGGGATATACAGTTCTGTGTCCCATCTACAAGGGCTTTTTGCTTGTTAGCTATACAAGAAAGTATTGGCAAAAGTAAACCTAGTCTACCTTCAGCACGCTAGTGACCCATAGTCCAGAGTCCATGCACAAACTGAAATCTTTGGTTCTGGAAAGGCAACTAAATAGAAGACTCTAGTAACAAATAAATATGTTTACATTCTTCCTTTTGATCTCTGCTGACATTGTAAGCTGATGGTACAAGGGGTTACTTTATGGTTCACCTCTATTCTTGCTGCCTTGCATTCAACTGGTTGAGCGGTATTAACTGTTCTGCACTGACCATTCACCCCTCTACTATCAGGCTGTAAGTTCAATACTGTTAGCTCAGCTACTATTGAGTAAATGGATGCACAATATACTGTAATAAATAGTTGTAGCTAATAAAAGCCACAAGCCTAAATAAGCAAAAAAATCGAATTTCCCTTTGAGCCCATAAGAGAAAAGCCTCACAGAATGGTTGAGGTTGGAAGGGTCCTCTGGAGATCATTTAGTCCAACCCACCTGCTCAGGCAGGGTCACCTAGAATATATGCTGTCCAGGATCTCATTCAGACAGCTGGATGAATATCTCCAGAAAACGAGACAACCTGCTTCAGTGCTCTGTCACCCTCACAGTAAAGTTTTTCCTCATGTTCAGGCGGAACTACCTGTATTTCAGTTTGTGCTTGTTGCCTCTTTTCCTATCACTGAGCACCACTCAAAAGACTTTGGCCCCAGCCTCTTTATACCCTCCCTTCAAATACTTATACACACATGTAAGACTCTCCCCTCAGTCTTCYCTTCTCCAGACCAAACAATCTCAGCTTTTCCTCACATAAGAGATGCTCCAGTCCCTTAATCATCTCAGTAACCCTCTGCTGGACTTGCTCCGGTAGTTCCATGTCTCTGTTGTATTGGGGAACCCTGAACTGGACACAGTAYTCCAGATGTGGCCTCACTAAAGCTGAGTAGAGGGGAAGGATCAYCTCTCCTGACCTGTCGGCAACACTCTTCCTACTGCAACACAAGATACCATTGACCTTCTTGGCCATGACTTTGGCTCATGGTTAATTCGTTGAGCATCAGCGCTCCCAGGTTCTCCTCTGCAGAGCTGCTTTCTGGCAGGTCAGCTCCCAGCTTGTACTGGTGCGTGGGATTATTCCTCTCGACATGCAGGACTCTGCACTTGCCTCCACTGAACTTCATGAGGTTTCTCTCTGCCCATCTCTCCAGCTTGCTGAGGTCCATCCAAATGGCAGCACAGCCCTCTGGTGTATCAGCCCCTCCTCCCAGCTTGGTATCATCAGCAAACTTGCTGAGGAGGCACTCTGTCCCTTCATCCAGGTCATTGAGGAAGAAGTTGACCAGGATGGGACCCAGTACTGAGCCTTGGGGGGCACCACTAGCCACAGGCCTCCAACTAGACTCCACGCCACTGATGACAACCCTCTAAGCTCTGCCTTTCAGCTGGTTCTCAATCCATCTCACTTTCTGCTCATGTATCTCATGCTTGCTGAACCTGTGAGGATGTTACAGGACACAGTGTCAAAAGCCTTGCTGAAGTCAAGGTAGACAGTATACGCTGCTCTCTCCTCACCCATCAAGTCAGTTATTCCATCATAGAGGAATATCAGGTTGGTTAAGCATGATTTCCTCTTTGTGAATCCAGTCTCCCAGGCTGCAAGTGGATGGGGCACATTTGCACAGCAATAAGTGATCACATTATGCCCACTTACATTGTATCTAGGCCCTAGGATAAGCAGACTTAGATATCAAGAACAATGAAGCGAGCATTTTTCTATATAAATGTATAAGTATGGGAGGAAATTGTATCTTTGAACACTTTCTATACTACTAGAATTTCAGAAAGAAATTCTTCAACCTTGTTTTTGGCATTTGTCTGTTTCTAGTACTGCATTTTATTAAATTTTTATATTGTAATATTCTTTTTAAACTAAATATTTATAAGAAGGTACCAGTAAATTAAGATTACACATAGTATTTCATTAAAAATCTTTGTGTTTTTCCTGTCCTATAAAAATAAATAATCTTTTCTATAACTGGCTAAAACATGATTACTATGAAAAAGAACACAATTCATCATCCATCCAAGTTGCTCTTTAACAATACCCTTTGTCATTCTGATATAAAGCTACTATTCATTACTTTTTGAAAATTTCCACTGTTAAATTCCTCTGAAACTGAAAAAAACATACTGAAAATACTTCATCTGTTTCTTCCAAAGCACATGTTAATAACAAGACTTAATTTAAAAAGAGCTATCTAATAACCACAGGGTTAAAAATATTAAGCCTAAAGACAAGCGTTTTAGAAGCTAAGAGCATAATTTAAGTGGAAAAAGAGCTGTGCACTTTGAACAAAGTAGCCCTGGGCTACAGGTCAGATCACAAGCTAGCAGTACTGCCACCTGCGATCATGGTTGTTGGGGCTAGTGTTGGGGCCCTCCGGAAAAATCACAGCTAGCCACACASAGACTGCACTTACTAGGGAAAGGGACAGCCCTGTCCGATTCCAGCTGATATTGTTAAACAGGATTTAGGAGCTAAGGAACCGAAGCTGGACTTGCAAAAAGTTATTATATAGCGCAGTGCTTCCTACCGCTGCAGGGGAAGGCAGTTCAGGACAGCCACCACCTAGACGCACGGCTCAGGAATAGAGCACAAAAATGTTTATTTAACAGTAGAGCATAAATACGTAAAACCAAGTCTTTGTTCCTGCAGGTGGCCGCAGGTAAGACAAACTGTAGTAAGGCAAACTCTAGCACTGCTGACTGGGCATACCAGCTAGTAAGTAGAAAATTGTTTGGTGATGACAAGGATTATGCGATCTAGGCGGGAGTGCCAGAACTTCAGCTAGAGTAAAYACACAGTGCAACAACAAGTTAGCTGTGGCCAAACCAGCTTTGCTGGTTTACAGCAACTGAAAATCCGYGATGTTTTGTAGCTATATGCCAAAAAGTTCTGAAATAGCATTTTAATACTATTCTAAAAGAGGTGGAAAAAGTGTTGGTGGTCATAATTACAGCACTTTCAACAAATGAAATCAAAATGTTATATTAATCTCCTATGTTAATCGCTCACTCAGTTTTGTTTTCTGTCTAACTAATATTGTTTTAACACTTGCGCCAATGGATATCTTGCCAATATTTTCACAGAATGTTGATAGGCTTTGCCAATATTATATTAAGAAGGACATTTAAGAAACATAAACATTTAGTGGACTTTTATGAAAAGTGATGTCTGTCCAGTATCTCACACCACTGGATAAAAAAGAAAACAAACTAAGAACTAAACTTTTGGAATACATTTATATTCCRTATGACAAAGATATTCACTCTTTGTGCTATGAAATGATGGATATATATTATCATTCTTTGCTTTCAGGTGCCCAAATATGCYGTATGATCTCACACTGTTTCTATCATGAAGAAATAATAGTCTAGATCCTACCAGACAACACCAACTTATAGAAAAGCAGACAAAAAGAAGGGAAAACATGGTTGATGATAATGAGCTCATAAGTCTAGCCAGGTCCGTAAATATACCTAGTGAGCTCGTTATTTTTCTTCCCTCCCTTTCCTATCTTGTAGGCTACATAGCCACGGACTAATTTAGAACCAGCTGAAAGTTAGTATATTTTTAAMTGCTTTTCCAGACAAGGAGAGGCAGCTACACTTACATAGGTTCTTATTTGCACTTGTAAATCTCATGTTCAAGAATCAATRAGCAATTTTAATGTTTTCAGATGCAGAGAAAGGCAATGCAAGTCAGGAAAGAACCAAAATGTAGCTAAATTCTGATGCAGAGCAAATCTCAGACTTTCATATTCTCCATGAAAGTGAACTGAGTTCTGACTGTAAGTAAGGCTGAATGGCAATGCTTGGGAGATATAGACCCCTGGAAATCCTAGAAGCTCAGCTTCTGAAGTAGTCTATAAAGCAAGGCTGGGGACTTGCAGGGCACTTTTACACACATACAACCTCTACCCATGTACTAGCATCTCACTGAGAAWGATTGCCTTGGTAAAATATTTTGATTTTTCACTAAGAAGCCAGTTTTGATGAAAACTCACTTATCATATTGTTCTTGTTTGGGAAAAAGGGGGAGGTTAAGAAAAGACTGGCTTAAATTGTTAAGTATAAGGTTTAATACCTCCTCCTGAATTTTCATTAGCATTAACTACAAGAAGTGTTTCTAAATGAGTGGATTACTTCTAATATTTGTAGCAAATGACACAAATATATTTAATTTAAAAATGTAACAGTGAGATGATAAGGGGWGTCATTAATAGGAAAGACATGAGGTTTAGCAGCTTGAGATCAATGGAAAGGTAGTGAGGCTTGCAGGAAAAGGCCTTACAAGAAAAGACATAATTTTCCTTTTGTTACGGAGGAAAGAGCAATGTGATATGAGACTTAAAAATGAATTAGCAAACAAAATCAGTGGAAGAGCACCATCTTAAATAGATGTAAATGCTCCAAAGTTGTGATAGTTAAGACTTATTTCCATATGCACAAAAAGGAAAGGTTCTTCCCAGATACAAATGAAGGTCAAAACTGCAGCTTGGACTTTGGACCTGAAGTTCTGAAAAGAAGGTTTAATTTAACACAATCCCCAAGCTACAGGCACCAGGCCCAGGAAGGATAGTGGTGGTAACTTACAAAGAAAACAAAGGAAACATAGAAGGAATGATTAGGAATTGTGTTTCAGGCATGCTGAGCTTACACTGATATTGAGTAGCTCTGAGGAGACTGGAAAAAAACTTGAATTGAACTTGACTGGAGGACTAAATCTGTGAGCCATTGGTATAAGGATGATAGCTGTCCGTAAAGAAGATTCACAAGAGGGGAAAATGAAAGGAGGATTAAGGGATGAGTCCTATGAAACCCCAGAGAAGCTTGGGAGGAAGGCGTGCAGGCTCCTCGGAAAACCAGCAGCAGCAAATGTTCTTTGCACGTGTTGTCATAGCCTGTATTTGAAAATCCAATTTTTTGTTTAAAGAAATGTAATGAAATGCATCTAAATATAAATAAGCTGTACTGAGCAGTAGTAGGAAAACTATTTCTGAGATCTAAAGGATAATATCTAATTAATAAATTTGTTGCAGTATGTGGGTCAGGCTATGAARAAAGAGAAAATTACAGTCATGATATTTAGTATTATACAAGTTTTCTTCTCTCTAGCTGTCATTTCATGTCTTTTGGTGTCCCAGCTTCTCTCAGGTAGACTCTTCTGCCACGAAACTTAATATAGTGTAATCACACTTTCAGCTAAGTTTAGACAAAAACTATACAACTCCTTTAAATTCTGCATATTGATTTAAAAACTCCACAATAAAAATTGATACAGAATTTTTACTCAAATTCATAGAGGTAAACAGAGAATTATATACCACGATCAAGAAATGTCTATAAGAATTTATTACCGTCCTTTAAATTATATTAGTTTACCATTGTTAAATTCTAGGATATTTCTACAGGAGTTCATTCTCTCCCTGATGCCTTTACCTCACTGATACTTAAGGATTTCTTCCACTACTTGCAGAATTTACTTTGCAAGTGACAGAAATGCTGTGTATGGTGTGTGGAAGGTTTAATGCGGTCTCATGTTAGTTGACCTAGAACGAGTAGAACATATTCACTTTCAATATTGATCCTATGTGGGATCTTTCTGCAATAAGTGGTAATAACTTTTAAACCACCAAATTTACCTASTCACAGCAACTTATCCTAAACGAAAGGTGAGGAGCCCCGTAGACATTCTCCGGCTGCCCTCTACTGTTCAAATTTAGAAAGACAAGACATGTTTTACAGGGCTGTAGGAAGCAGGATTTGGGGGCAGGAGTTACATCCAGGACTATMTATATATATAAAAATAAAGGCTCACACAGACAAATCGTATTTTTATAAAAAYCCCTTCATTTTAAAAGATAACATTAGAGAATCAGAAACGCATTGCAGAGGAGTTTATGATGAGATACTGTGTTCAGAAATACAGCTTGATTTCTAAGAAAACGCAAAGCTCTCGCATGTCCTAGAGAGCCATTACATATGACTACCTGTACAAATCCTGCAATTGTAATGCTATTTGCCACTCTGCTAAATGCTTATAAATAAAGGCACAAAAACTAATTCTTAGTTATCTGAAGAGTCAGCTGATATTCTTGACTGGGAGAATTTGACCTAGGAATATGGCAAGAAATAATGGCTTCTTTTACTTCACATTTTAGATGAAATAGTATTATTTTGTACCATATATACCAATTCATAAAATATAGGGTCTATATACCCAAATAACTGAAATAAACTAAATTCAGGTTCTTCTTAAGTGTCAGTAACTGTCAGTCCTAAAGCTCTCRTAGGGTGGCCCTGCAATAACAAGCATTTCTAGAAGTCAAGGGAAAGAACCACTGCCTGGGAAAAGGATGTCCATCTTCAGCAAATAAAGTCACCTCTTTCTTATGAAAATGACATTTATCCCTTATATAGGAGGTTTCATTAGCCTCTGTCAGAACAATTGTACTCAAGCCAGCTGTAACTTTACAGCAAATACGCAGACTCCAGTATGAAAAAGCAGGAGGGTAATGACAGCCCAAAAGAGCTTCACAGAGATTTTCTGCTTGCCAGATCAGTCAGCTGATTCTCAACTCCATAGACAGGGGAAATTGAATCAAACCAGGCCAGAATGAAGGAGAAAAGTTGAATGTGCTTGATTTAATCAGCACAGAGCAAGTGAGTTGATTTATTGGCAGCAGCTGTCAGATATAGAGTAGGCCCAGTGCTTGGCCCTATATAGTGACTATGGACCTTCAGAGCATGGTACAGTGTCTTCTTTCTGGGCAGGTGAAGAGTATTCCAGCTAAAGGAGGTTCAGTAGAGCTTATAGGAAAAYGCAGCAAAATTGCTTTAGGTGGAACATGCTAATCTTCTAAATAATTTGTTTCTTTCTTTCCTGAAAATATAAAACTGACGATGGTATTTTCGAGAWAGAGAGATGAAAATGCTGCACTGGGGTAGGGTGCAAGATAGCAAAAGAGAATCTTGCCCCATCCCAGTACAGTATTCTCAAAAGCTTGCCATTTGGGTGCTCTTAGGGGCAGGGATCTTCTAGATGGCACCATTCAGGGAAACACATGTCTTTAAGAGGATTTAATCSTATCTGGGTTGTTATGAAATAATAATAATCAATTTATTGCCCTGTGGCATCACTGGGCAATACTGGGCATCACTGGTATTATTGGGAGGAGGAGAGGGTTGGATGTCTCATCTTATGCATTTCCTTCCTCAAACACATTTAGTTTATTCTTACAGCTCTGTAATTTTGGGATTTGTCCTGCATGCCCTTTGGATATCTTTATCTCTCCAAATTATAGCTATAGCTCATGACCTGAACTTGATCTAAGCATAGTTTTGTCTAGGATTATATATATATGGGGTCACTATCAATTAACTGCAATATAACATTGAATTTCACATAATAAATTCAGGAGAATGTAGCATTTGGAGAGCTTTCACTGCCTATAGGGATAAGATTTTCCGCCTCTTAACAAAACACTCCGAACTGACCCACATGTACAAGAACAATACTCAGAGACTACACAGAACAGGTTCTGGGGTCCTTTGATGTTAACTTCCCCATTTCTTTTCTAAACATCTTCAAAGGGACGGCCTTTGTGAAAAGAAAAGTTCACCCATCCTTATTTGCTGACAGACTGAACAGGAAGGGCATGTGGAAGCTCTTTCTATTTTATTGTTTGATTTATTTGAAAAACAAATGTGAAAGGTCTGACATATGTGACACTGGGATGCAGGACTCCTCAAAGAGCTTAGTTCCGTGTGATTGCAAACCSAGAAAAGTAAATAGCTATGTTCTGCAGCTGTACATAAAGACTGTTTTAATGAGTTACAACGCAAAAATAAGTGTTTTTTGTATGTAAACACTAGTCCAACATAATAAAATTCCAACATGATTAAATACTGCTTTAAGTGCCTCTGTCATGTACAGGAAGATGAAATGCAGACAGAAATTGGAACACAGAGAAGTTCTTCTTTGTTAGAAAAGGCAGTATCTCAGATTATTATTAAAAAATAAATAAATCTGAAGGAAGATGTACAAAAAAGATTTTTTAGTATATTATGGACTTTTTTAGTATATTTACTTACTGACTGACTCAAAGTTGCTAAGGAACACTGTAAATATTAATCAAGTATAGCAAATAAATAAAGAAAATAAATGAATTCTGGCAATTTCTCTGAAATTTAGGAGAGAKAGACTTCTATGATGGAATGACTGGCTGAGTAGATGAGGAGAGAGCAGTGGATGTTGTGTACCTTSACTTSRGCAAGGCTTTTGACACTGTCTCCCATAACATCCTCCTAGGCAAGCTCAGGAAGTGTGGGTTAGRYGAGTGGACTGTGAGATGGATTGAGAACTGGCTGAAAGKCAGAGCTCAGAGGGTCGTCATCARTGGCGTGGAGTCCAGTTGGAGGCCTGTGGCTAGTGATGTCCCCCAGGGCTCAGTACTGGGTCCCATCCTGGTCAACTTCTTCCTCAATGACCTGGATGAGGGGACAAAGTGCCTCCTCAGCAAGTTTGCTGATGATACCAAATTGGGAGGAGGGGCTGACACACCTGAGGGCTGTGCTGCCATTCAGAGAGACCTGGACAGGCTGGAGAGCTGGGCAGAGAGGAACCTCCTGAGGTTCAACAAGGGCAAGTGCAGAGTCCTGCACCTAGGGAAAAATAACCCTAGGCACCAGGACAAGCTGGGGGTTGACCTGCTGGATAGCAGCTCTGCAGAGAAGGACCTGGGAGTGCTGGTGGATGGCAGGTTGACCGTGAGCCAAGAATGTGCCCTTGTGGCCAAGAAAGCCAATGGTCTCCTGGGGTGCATCGGGAAGAGTGTTGCCAGCAGGTCGAGGGAGGTGATCCTGCCCCTCTACTCAGCCCTGGGGAGGCCTCATCTCGAGTSCTGTGTCCAGTTCTGGGCTCCCCAGTACAAGAGAGACATGGAGCTACTGGACGGGGACAAATTCTTTTCAGTTGTCCCATGTGACAGAACAAGAGGCGATGGGCAGAAATTGAAGCACAGGAAGTTCCGCCTGAACGTGAGGGGGAATTTCGTCCCTGTGAGAGTGAYGGAGCACTGGACCAGGTTGCCCGGAGAGGTCGTGGAGTCTCCTTCTCTGGAGATCTTCAAGGCCCGCCTGGATGCAACCCTGTCTACCATGCTGTAGGTGACCCTGCTGAGCAGGGGGGTTGGACTAGATGATCTCCAGAGGTCCCTTCCAACCTTACTGATTCTATGAGTAGCAAGACTAAAGTATGACACAGGGCCTGACCCTTCACAAGCACTCTCCATAGTTCCTTATAACGGTTCAAAGTGGAGATGGACATACTTTTTTGTGATGTGAAACACTTCAGAAATTGTTTCATGTACTCTTAAAAGTGTGCCTATTAAAAGTGTGCCTATTTCTGCTACATTGCAAAACCTCAAAATATTAGAATAGTTATTGCAACAGATTCAAACATTTTAAAGATGTAAAGAAAGGCACTTCTCGCTCTTCCAAGAACATCACAGAAGGAACATGCTTCAGAGAGGCCAGCATTTCTGAAAAAAATGGTCTAGAAGGAACATCAAACATTTCCCATTTTTGAAAATCTGTAAGTAGGACTCTTCCCACAGCTTCTCAGGACAGGCACCATTGCTACTGATGAAGCTGTCAGAGTCTTGTTTTGTTAGGAGAGAAGAGCCATAAAACTTTGTTCTAGTCCTGGTCTTCCAGTTTTAGCACCTAATATGATCTGAAGACCTCTATTTCACTCTAGCACATGCATTTTCACTGTGTAAGTATTTTCTCCTCTCTATCTTCTTCCAAATCAGGTAAGTCACATYAGGTGGTATCATGGTAGCGTAGGCACGTTGACTCTACTGCTGATTTATTTTCATCTTGGGTTTTATTTCCCACAGCAATTTTGCCATCACAATTTCAGGATAAAYACTGTTAATGCAGGAATATGCATCTTTGGCTTGGACTGTTCCTGGAGACTAATTCCAAAAATATGTCAAAGGATGCTTAGCAAGGCTGCTTTTAACAGTATTTAGTGATCATCTGCTGTTAAACTCTGTTTGCTTCTTCATCTATTGCTATTCAGTCTGAGAAGCAGCAGAAAACTAGATATTAAATATATATATATATATAATGGCTTTCTAACTGTTACATTTCAAAGCCATCACCACTGAAAACACCTGAAGCAGCAACACAGGCAACTTTGTTGCTAGAGCCCTCCCATCAACAAAGAATGCTCAGTACTGGTAAGCACCAAATTTAACCCCTGCAACACAGAGATCTGGTTGGAACAGCAGGCCCTGTTCTAGTTTGTCTCAGACTACTCAGTTTCTCAGATCAAGACAGAAGGTCACTGGTTGTCCCATTAAATGTCACGTCTGAGAGAGGGTTCAACTAAGACAACTTCACTGGACTTCTATCTTCTGATAGCAGATGCTGGAGTGAAAACCRAATGATTTCTTTTGCAGACAAAGGAGTCTATTGACACCTTGCTTATAACAGTATGAAATACCTCAGACTTACAATGCCAAGGGAGTTCAGTTCATTGGCAAATCATGGATAAAAAACTCCTCAGGCTAAACTTTAATTAGTCATCTCTGGTCTAACCTTCACAGCCTTCCTTTTTTCAGATGTAGTCATCAGGCTAAACAATATATTATAACTCTATCACTGCCTTTGACAGACCACCATCCCATTCAGCAACTGGTCAAAAAATTCTGGTTCTGAGGAATTACCTAGAAGTCCAAAAACACATCCTATACTATCTGTTCTACAACAAAATAAGCACTACTCTGTTCTTTCAAAGAAGAGACATATACTCTCAGGAGAGAACATCATGTTCTGCCTGACAGAGACACCTGCCTGTAGCCTTGATACAAATTTATGCAAGCTCCACGARTAGATGATTCCTCAAAACTCAAGATTTCTTGATCATCCTTCTGAAGTTCTAAACTCTCCAGTGCCCTCCAACAAGAATCTTCACCTGCAGACTGCTGGTTAAGGCTTTCATTTACTGGTCTAAGAGTTGGTATTATGGATAAGGGCACACGAGTACTGTCATATGTGTRTTCATATTGTTTAATTACCAGCAAGCTTCCTGGCATGTTCCTTTTCCATGCCAAAAAAATCACTCTCTCAGACAGCATCTGAGAGCAGTTATACAATGGGTATAGGAGGAAGAAAATTTAGCTATCTGGGTATAATYCAGGCCTTGACGTATCACAAAATGGCTAGTTTTAGTTACGTCCACAAATACAAACAAGAATTCTAACTCTTAGGTGGTTAACTCCTTTTTTGGACTTGTGTTATTCATTTTTTATAGGGTAAGTAATCTGGATAACACAACTGAATACCTTTTTAACTCTTTTTACAGGATCCATCTCCTTTAATTCTGGAAACCAGGACTTAGGAGGAACTAGTCAAACTCTCAGAGAATGCTGATTCCAAAGCAAAATGCCATGGCAGGTTAGTTGGATCATACAATGACCAGAAAGATCCCAGTACAACTTCCTCTGCAGTCAACAAAAGAACTCCTTCCTACTGATTTTGCCGGATACTGGATTAAGTTAAAGGAAAGTAAGAGGAGAAACAAGCAAAATAAATACATATATGGAAGTCAATAAATAAAGACAACAATAATAATATTGGAAGCATGCAGCTAACTAGGAAGCTTGTCAAAGGCATAGGAGAAAAAAAATCCCTAGACAAAACTTTAGTCAAGAGCCAAAGAATGTGGATTTATTTCACTAATGATGACAAGTTCAAGGCATCTACACAAAAATAAGATGTGTGCTGAAAGATGAACTGACACAGACTATGCACTTCATCCGAGGAGTGCAAATACTGTTCTTACGGGAGGATAGAAGCATTCAGAACACAATGTTATTATAAATGGAATAATGTCTACTGTAATGAAATGATGTGCAACAGGTCAGAGGTATACAAAGCTGTTTCTTTCAGGGGATACTTAAAGACTTTTTTCTTTTTCAGAACAGAAAATAGAATTGCTTATATCATGAAACAGCTGAGAATCCCAAAGCATGGTATTGCTATGGAATTKATCTATTCCTTTACTGTGGAGGAGTGAAATGCCAGAGAGAGTGAGATCTGAGAAGTTCSCCTTACACAGGTTTATTTTCAAAATAATTTTACACTCAGTAACATTCCCTCACTATATAAATATAGATGGCGATCATCATTCAGAATTTACAAGCTCTATTAGTTAAGTTCACAAAGAGACTGAAGTGCTTCCAATTGCAAGCATAGGAAATTCCACAAATTCAAAATAAAAGTAATCACTATTATGCACTAATAAACACTTTATAAACACTGGGAACTTTGTGGGATGGTCTCAGCATTCCATCTCGCCCTCCAAACTAGGGCCAACTAGGGGACATTTGGACATGGAGACATGAACATCATGGAGAGAACAGGAAAGACTTCCAGTTGTCAGCAAGAGTTTTGGCTTTATTTTTGTTCAAAAAAATGTAATTATATCTGGAAATGTTTGTAAGATTTAAATAYATGGAAGTAGCTGGAAGGAGTTACAATTATTACAGAATTCCGTAAACCAAAACTATCAGRCAGTAAACCAACTTAATGAAGACCTAGTCCCTGCAGGCAAGTTAAACTAGTTCAATGAAGTGTGGCCTTAAAAGGCAACTTTAAAACTGTCATTTTTTTTTTATAATAGTTGCTTCAGTTTAGCTTCATGTCGCTCTTAACCCTAAATTACACTGGTTTCTCATGGAGGCAGTCTTTAACRTTATAAATGCCTAAGCAATTTCATATATACTAGAAAAAAAAAAAATCATACATCTTCTAGGCTGCTTTACCTCCACTTTGATTTAGAACTGCTGCAGTGCCTGACCTCTCCTACAATTTCTACTCATCCCTCTCTACTAGTGAAGTCYATCTTAAACATATACTAAAGATTTCCAGTGCTTGAATATTGGACTGCAAAAAAATAAAAAGAAAAAGAAAAATCTTGTCAGCCTAAAGTATACTCTAGTCCTTCACTAATTAAGATTAGGGATTGGTCAATGTATAAGGGTGAAAGACTTCCAAYATCTAATGCAGCAAGTCTATATTAAAACAGCAATCTTAAATCATGCTAGATCTGTTACACAATATTTTRTATTTTTCATCAAATTTTAATACTGTGGAGGAATATAGGAAATATTTTACATATATATACACAGAGGAAAAAAAAGATAGYATTGCAGAGACAGCCATATCAATGAATAAATATAACTACCCATCTTATGGAGAGTCTGGGAGTTTGCCTAGATTATATCTCTAGCCTCTGAACTTAAACTCAGAGAAGGAGAATCACAAATTCACTAGGGCAAAGGAATATGGGGCATAGGAATGTACACATAAAAGCTGCTTGTAGACAAGAAGGAAAATGAAGTCAAAGTKTAGGATGGCTTTTTTTCCCTTTTATAACAAAAATCAGTTAAAGAGCTATATCGGTATCCTACTTTCTTGGATGTATATTGCTATAATCTGTAGCAGGGCATATGAGATACTTAAGAGTAATTGGCAAGATAAAGAGTTTCAGTCGATGAGAATCCCCTGAAAAGGTGCAAGCAGGGTGAAAGGCTCAGATGGAAGAAGAAATTCTACTGAGAGGGACTGAAGTATCCAACGGCCTGTTTTTTCCTCTTTTGTTGTCATTAGTTGGTCAAAGTTGCCTGTTCTGTTGTATTAAGACGCAATAAATGCTGTTTTGAAACTATGAACTAGGATAGTAAACAATACTTGAAAAATGAACCCCAGAAGTGTCCTCTTTCCTTCTCGAGAACAAGCTTCGAGTCTACAAGAAGGACATACAAATAGAAATGACCTAGCAGAATGCCAGCTCAGAAGCATTCGGTAAATGAATGTTTGCTAAGACACAAAACATAACGAAATTAGTAAAAATGATAGCCTTAAATCTGATTTATTCCACAAACTTAAAGACAAAAGAAATTTCTCTTTTTTATAAATGAAAAATAGGGYTCTTAAATCATCCCACACTGGGGAAACTGAAGTTAAAAATTAGAAGATGTTACAACAGATGCCCTCGAACAGTTTGTGGCAAAACCAAAAACACAGAAGTATTTTATAAAGTTCCTTTGGTGTTTCAATAGTCTTTGAAGTCAAGAATAACAGAGCTATGATTTATTTGGAATTTTTTTGAATCATGTTTGCTCTTTCTGCTCTGTAATGTGACAGCTTAACTCCTCTCTTATGTCAGAAYAAACTGAAAAAAAAATCCATAAACAAAGGAAACTCTCTTAGGACTTATAATTCACAAGGTATATGTTGGCATGATTTGTATCAGAAAAAAAACTATAGGCAATTTCACACTTGTCTTCTGCTGCAAAGCCTGGTAACTGGATTTTTATGACTTGATTAGGAGTAAGGCTCTTGCACTTAATTTACATTAAGCTTATGCTAAGCAATGCAGTGCAATTATTCTAGACATCTTTAACCAAGCAACCTGATACATCCATATTGCACAGAAAAAATGCCCTATAAATCATTGGCTAAGACGACCTGCATTAGGCAGGTGAATTATCTGGACAATTAACTGAAATTTTCAGTGGTCTAATTAGAGCAGATAAGTAGTCATACTGATGCTTCTGAATCCARGAGTGGGATAAATTTTCTGAAACTAACTCAAGTATCGTTGTACCATGATGCATCACCAACTCTGGACAAGTTACACATTCTGAATCAAATGTACTCTTCTYAATCATTTCCACTACAGATGAACCCTAATATGCTGTAGTAGCTAGCAYTAGAAGTAGATTAACTTTTTGCAGTATAAATTCCTGAAGATTTGGCTGCAAGAAAAATCATTTCACCCWTATAGAGAAAAGTGCTTTGAAAAGGTCATATAGTCTTGCCCTTTTAGTGAAATGTTTTGTTTTTTGAAATTTAAAATGCCTTTTACTATTGAAAATCCCCATAATTTTACTTTCYAAAATGTTGACAAATGTTTAGAATTAAACTTACATGTTGTGTGCCAGGTTGGATAGGATATTGTTTGGCAAAAAAGGGTGAATTTAAGGTTGAGTTTTTTGTTTTTCAAAATTGCCAGTGGATACCRCCATTCCAAATATAATATTTATTCGCCCAGTTCTAGTTAACAAGGATTGACTTGAACAGACATGGGGGGCTRTAGAATAAATAAACCATTTACCAGAATTAGTAAATAGTAGCACTATGGTAAATTTAATGTCTTTTCTRTCCCCCATTTCTCTTAATTTGTGAAAGAGCAACATACAAACAACTGAGTAAAAATTTGTTTTCATCAGTAACACATAAAAGCTTAACCATATCTTTACAGAATAACTTAAAGATTGTTTAACCTTTTTGTGAGCACTATTACTTTATTTTCCCTAAAATATATGAAGATCAAACTGTTTATCATATTATATACTGGTACCCAATGTTGCTCCTGGTAGAGTGGAATAACATTTGGCACTGCAAAATTGCCAGAGTATTTTGCATTCTTTTCATTAAGCAGTCACAGGGCCTGAGAAGCAACAATAAATCAAAAGCTTGGTCTGTTGTTCTATGAACCCAAGGAAAAGTGTATAGTATTTAATGACTTACTGGTAGGTTGATTGAGGTCACATTTAATAACTGCCACTAGCTAATTAAAYAAACAGGAATATAGAAAAGCCTTRAGATCTGTATTTGCAGAAAGGAKCAGAAAGTTGCACAAACCTAATTTTACCTAGGCACCTATAAAACTAGCTAAATATTCAAAAGTTGGGAGATAGTGCAAGGAAGAAAGTCTCTTAAGTGCACTTCATAATCATGCATTGTKCTGAATTCAGGAGTCACTAAACTGGAAAAGTTGTCTAAAAATAAATGGTTGGCTGCATTCATTTGTGTCTGCCTGTGAAAGTTCATCAGCACTATGACAGAAGATAAAAATAAAACGCGTGTTAGCCTAGATGCTACATTGTTCAGCATTTAGTGTAAATTTTAAGAAGGGTTAACTCTTTCAAGACCTGTAAATTGCCTTGGACAGGAGAAMTTATAGTACGTCAGAGAACACCTGCAGAAGGTCTAGAGAGGAGTGAGTGACCAGCAGAGTAYGTAACAGCAGCCCCAGAGTGCTCTCTGCACACTGACTGAAAGCCATCAAGGCCAAATATGCATATTCCATTTTGTCAACAGTGTCTAGCTGCTTTGCAGCCAGAAGATACTCAAGGTTAGTGCAACTCAGATAAGGAGATAGATTTAAAGTAGATTTAAAGGGCCCTTAGGATACATAGGGGTGAGTCCCTCCAGGACATCTGATCTATGYATCCAGCAGCTTCCAATTAGCAACCTCTCCGTACAGTTTCCAGAGCTTCCCGTGCAGTGCAGAGTATAAGTACTTCATTAAATCTATCCTGTTTAAAACCTCATAAACCTTGAATGTCTCTCTATGCCAGTATTATCCCCTCCAATTCCTGAATTGTGGTCACAGAGGGTTAAGTTTAGGGTGAGGGGTTAGGGTTAGAGTTTGATTAAGAACAAAAGAGTAAGGATTATGGTTAGAGGATAAAATGTAGGGTTAGGGAAAATGGTTAGGATTTTTCTTCAGATTTAGGTATCAAGGCTAGGGGTGAAAAATTAGGGTTATAGTTAGGGAAAATGGTTTGAAAAAAAAAAAAAAAAAGCCTTGAATGGGGCTGGAGAGGTCAGGTTCAGCTTATCCTGAGAGTAGGGTTAGCATTAGGGTTAGGGCTAGGAGAGACAAAAAGCCTAGAGATCCACATGGCGTGGGGCTGCAMARGGCATGCCAGAGGCAATGCAGGGCTACACCAACGTTGCTCCCRGGACAGCTTTCTCCTTTAGGCCGGGAATGGGACGGGAGGGCTCAGGTTCACCTTAGCCTGAGAGCAGGGTTAGCATTAGGGTTCAATTTCAGGTTTGAGTTAGGGTTAGGGTTTGGATTATGAGAGAGCGAAAGCTTAGACCCTCACTTGGAGCTGTTTTACTCGGACCATYGAGAACTTTTGATCTCCACTGCCTTCTAGAGCCCTCATTCTTGCACTGATTGTGCTCTCAAAAGACACCAAGGACTATCAGTGTTGACCCTTCACAACACACAGAGGCCTCACTGAGTATCAATTGCTGGAGGTAGTGCTAGGAAATGACAGCTACAGATATCCAGCCCTATCAATAGCCATCAATACCTCTCGATCTCCAGCAGGCACCTCAGCTTTCGCTCTCAGACCRAGTTTGCTCTCAGCAGGTATTAACCTCTGTCAACACTGATACCTCTCGATATCAATTTTTCAATTCCTATTGATAGGCATCGATATTGATTGCTATCGATCCCTAAYGACATCTGCACATATCCAGCCTTATCATTAGCCATCAAGATTAAGTTCAGTGCACTTTCCTGGCTTTGCTATGTTGTTGCCAGAGGTTTGATCCAGTGGTGGGTGGACAGGTAGAGAGAATAAATGCAAATCATCACAGTTAAATCTGATACTCATCATCACGTAAGAGCCTGATATTGTTACTGGTAACACAAGGAAAATACCCTATTACCAGTTATTTTGTGATGYATTAAAGAACTAAAGGATGCACTGAGGGGTTTGTTTCCTGTGAAGTGTGAGGAACTGCCTCACACTGGTTCAGACACAAACACCTCACCCCTCTCTGCCTGAGATGCTTCCTCTCACTACTCAATTCCCTCAACCTACAAATACCTAGGAGGTGCCCAGGGCAATTGTGGCTATGGTACCTGACGTCGCCATCTCCAGAGACAACTTTCAGACTCGAATCTTTATGAATATGGTTGTGCAGAATGTGTTACTGTGTTTATAGGCTACAGGACATTGGGGAAATCAGTCCTAATTACCCCATTTTGCTAATGAAAACATGTTCTTTCATATTGCTATGAAGTCTTGCATTCCCAGACACTCTGTGAAATCTTGCATTTGATTAGARACTAAATTCTCCCAAGTGATTCCTCAATTGGCTCTGTCTCACAATTTCTTTGATGGAATTACTTTCAAAATGTTGGAATCACCCATTAATATGAAGATTTTTGAATGATTTCCTGCTTTAAAGAGACTAAAAAGACCTTGCTTGTCTTCAATGTGAATGGCAGACAACACTGACAAGTGAGGAACAAGTGGCAGTGATTTGTTCTAACTCTGAAAACTCGTTGTCACTAAATATGACGCATCACTTGATAAATGTCATGGCAGTAAAATCAATCTGTTCTTTGCTCGTAGGCACATATAGTACATCAGAATACYTGCCTGTGAAGTTACAGCTTTCTGTAGGTTAATTCATGTAGCTAGACAGATCTTAAGGTTAATCATTAAAAGATTATCTTTTGATATTTTCTCAAACTCAGAGCAGTTATCTAATTGTTGTACTGCTAGCAGCTGCTGAATAACATTTAAATATAACAAAGTGGAGACAATTTTTGCAGTCTGCATATAGCAAAGTACTGAGAAGTGACAGAGCTAGAAAATTACATGAGCGTTAAGGTTTGACAGAAGTCATTTGCCCTGGTTTACAAGCATGCCTACCATTTACTGACAAAAAAAAAGGAAAGAGACCTGTATTTCAAGCCAGGAATGTGTTTACTCTGGGACAAAATTAGCAGTGATCCTYCATGTAAATGATGAGAAGTTTAGCTTTTCTATTGCTCCCTGCCCACCAGAGCTTTGAAGAGGTCATTAAATCTCATACCTGATGTGCATAGACTCTACTTCTCTTTCTAGCTCACTTTACTCACTAACCACAAATATGTCATTATTTTCTGAAGAGTAGAACTTATTGACATAAAGCAAAGGACCTTTTTTCGTGCTTCTCAACTCTCAATCCCTACAACTAAATATACATTAGAGGTGTATACTACTAAATATACATTAGAGGTACACATATGTACCTTTGAGTTCAGCTTACCTTGCCAGAAAAGTCTCCTTTCTTTTGGGGTTTCCAGGCCCAACGCTTGCCAAGTGCTGCCTGCTCGTCTCTTTGTAATATGGGCCACTCCTGGGCTTAGTTCCCTCTCAGGGGTGTCTGTATGTGCCAGTAATCATCCACAAGCTAGGAGAAAAACCTCCACAAGACCCTTCTGAGGAACAAATACTATTTTCAGTCTTACTCTAATTCTAATACTTTTCATTACTCTTAGTGGCTGAGATGTTTTTTAGACTGTCCTAAAAGTAATTGAATGGGCAGCAGATGAGCAGGATTCTCAGCAGCATCATGATTTTTAGACTGAAGCACTTAGTTGCCAGTTAAATCCTATGACTATGACTTTAGTTTTAGTCTTATCTACAGGTCTCCCTTTTCAAACAGCTGAAACCAACTTCTCAACAGCTGTAATTTGCTGTTGCTGTTGCTCCTTTGCCTTTCAGGAAGCTACATTAATTAGCAGCTACTCAGGTGTGAACTCCTGAAGGTTAAAAACAAATAACWGTCTTGAAAGAATGCGTCACTAATTTAGAAAATTAGTCATAATAATTTAGAAAATCTATCATCCAATTCTCTGAATTTSCTTCAATCTGCAAGCTCTTTCTGAAGTAGAAAGAAAACACCCTTGATATCATTCTCTGCTGTGAAATCAGGACATAAATGACTAGGAATGTGTATATTTGTAAAAGTTCCATATTGCCATTACTGTAAATAGAATACTCTTTTCTAGGTGAGATTGTTTTGTACAACTTGATGCTGTTCAGATTAGGTTTGCATCAGGATATTTTGTAATACAACAGCTGTAAACCCACTTCTGGCCAGAGCAGTGATATTTTCAAAAGATGAGAATTATATTATTGATTTTCAGTCAATGAACTGAAAAGTGCTTGCAAAAATTATTTTGGCAACTCACTTCAAAGTTTTACTACGTGTCCAAAGGTAATAGGGGGAAGGATGGAAAAAATAAGATCAAAGTTTCCTGTTCAGTATACTCAGGCCATGTGAAAAGACAGGCCTGCCAGCATTTGGTCCTGTTCTACAAACAACCTAACCCCTACACATGACTGCAAGGCGAGCAAGAGAGGGTTGGATACTGGCAAACAGAGACACTCAAAGTTCATGAGGAGTTAAACAAGATAGATTTAATGAAGGAAAAGCTGAACGGGGAAACCTGAAAGCCACACAGAGGGGTCGCTGATGGGAGGTTGTTGGACATACGGTTTGGAAGCACAGCTCAGACACCCAGGTGGGACCCAACTCGCCGCATTGTGAGGGCCCCTTAAATTTACTAGAACTATTTCCTTATTTCAGTTGCGCTAACCTTGAGAAACTACTGTCCGGGAAGTAGCATCATTTCATTGATAAAATGGAATATGCATTCCCAGTCCTGATGGGAATTTAGTCAGTGTGCAGTCTCACACACTAGGCCTGCTCTCACATACTCTGCTAGTCACTGACCCCTCGCCAGATCTTCTTCTGGTGTTCTCACTACTCTGCTGAATGTGTTTTAGGGACTCATAATAAAAAGAAAAATAATTCAACTTGAATGGGCTATAAGTACATTCAGATCATTTTTCCTGGATTTTATCAATCTGTGACATGTGTTGACATGAGCTTTAGATAGCTCTGCACACCTTCACTTCTGACCCACAGACACACACTCAGGAGCTTTCCAAGATGCAATCATCACAGCCACAGGATGCTCCAGAAGGCAAGTGTGGCCAGATTTGAGCAGAACAAACCTATCTCAGCTTTTTCTTGAGCAGGAAATAGGCACAAAGGTGGCTCAGTTTTCATAAGGATGCCAAGAAGACAGCCAAATAGTACCAATTGTCTTCTCCTAGAAAGAGCATTGAGATCCGCATTTCATTTTACCCAGGACAAGTAACAACCATAGATATCTGCAACCTTTGTTTTTCCTTACTCTCAGTTTGAATGGGGCTTGGACAGGTTTCCCATAGTCTAGTCTGGTCTTCTCCCTCCCTAGTCCCTTCTCCCTGCACCCACAAACAACTACACATTGTTTGTGCACTGATCTGAGTGCTAGAAAGGCTATGAAACCTCAGCTGTCACATGGCATAAATGATCAAGAGTTGAACTTTGTGAAAGTTTATTCTGTAGCCTGAAGGAAGAACTGGTTTGCTGCTGTTCTCATGCATCCTGAAGATGTTGCTTAATTGTAAGCAGAGCTGAGAAGCAAAGTTGTTGACAGTAATATATCCCTGAGAAAAACGGTGCACTCAAGAGAGGCAAAACAGAAAAAACATCAAAAAATAGCATTGGCAAGAAGTTCCACTAGAGCTAAGCCCAGAGCTCCAGGAGGTTAATGGAAAGACACACGTAATCTCAATGAGCCTTGAATAGCCCCTGATCTGTGGTGTTGTTTTCCAAGAAGAGCAGTATTTCTATCAACAAAGACATTTAGAATGGATAAAAATGAAGTATTTTACAAGAAATATTCCTCCATAAACTAAAGATTAAACAAGGTGTGTTTTTTTCTTCCGTCCTTAATTCCTATTAGAGTTATCTGGCTTCAAAACACCTGCTGTTGGTCAATTAGTGTCTAAGTTCCTAGAAAGGAACATAAATCAGTGGGGATTTGAGCTTTTCTTTCAATACTGGACAATAGACAATACGCATAGGTGACAACCACTAAAAATTCCAACCAGCTCAGGAAAAGCAAAGTTTGCAGCCAACCACTGCTTAGAAAGCCACAGTCTTTTTTGATTCTAATTATTAAAGAATGATGAAAGGCAGCTTTGAAAGTTACTGCCTTAAATCTAAGAGGGGGAATAAAAAGGACAGAGTTTGTGAGGAAGTGGAAAAGAATGTGAGGTTACTAGGCACGTGCTACTGCCTCGCATTCAGTAATATAAAAGAGCAGTCAAATTTTAAAACCATAAGGCACCATACGTTAATGCAAAGGAGAGTTTGTGCAACTTTGACAAATCCTTTTGAGTGTATGCTATAATATTTCTTCTAATTCTGAGCTAGGATACATAATCCATTTTGCAAAATAATTCTTTTAGTTCCATCATGAGATACTTTATTACTTTGCCAATAAACTCAAATGCAGGTATATTAGTTAAATGTTCTTGATTTTGTTCCTCACTCTCTGGCAAACCTACCTCCTTGTTAGAATTCATTTAATTAAAAGTATTTGATTATGTTAAACTTTTTGTGATGACTGAATCAAAAAAATAATTAAATTATTCATTGTTCTTTGCTTTTCTCATCAGTTCCTCTCTCTTTGTTAAGGACTAGTACTTCTTTTGTTTCTCTTTTATTTCTAACTAGATTTCTTCTTTTTTATCTCTTATTATCAGAAATCCTTTATGCACCTCAGCTTTCTGTACGTTTGAATTATTTTTTCACTCAAGTAACTTATTTTCACTTTTTGTATGATAACTTTTTGACTTTTAGTCACTGAAGACTCCAAATATAGTCTCCCTGATTTCTTCTTAAGGTTCTTGTCTATCTTTCATATCAGGATTATTTGTTATTGTATAGATAAAATATAGTCTCTTTTGTTAACTCCAAGATCTCTTGTGTTCCTTCATCTGTCAGGTTTAGATTTATTCCAAAAATTCCCTCCCTACCAGCATCATGGATATATTGCTTTTCTGAAATCTATTCTCCTTATCCTACTGCTAGTTGTCTTGTAGTCTGTCATATAGGTCTCTTTCTAACTCCCTGTAGTTATTCAGGTAATTCAAGTCCCTTACTCCACTGAATACTGTGGGTTTGCAGATTGTTGGGAGTTTTTGATGCTTCTAGTAACTAAAATATTTCAAAAACCCTCCACTTCTTCCCAAATGGGTGATTTATATCAAATTTCTTACCACAACCTCATACGTACTCATTTTCTCTTTACCTGCATTCAATGCCTTTTAATGCCTTTTATTTCTGAGATTCAAATTAGGTACTTCCAATTCTGACAATAAAATCTTTTCCTTTATTTTTGCGGCATTCCTCACAAATGGGCAGCCTGTTTTTGTGCCAATGGTCTGATCTGGCACCTTTCAGCGATCCAATTATGTCATAGCTTTCATTCTTCCAGAGCCTCTAGTTTCTTCTCATTTCCCATGTCTGTGCATGGGCATGTCAAGGGGGCAGTGCACTGCTCCCCTCTCCTCCTCCCATCCCTCTCATAGGGAAAAAATGGATCTCTCCTGCGAGGGATCCGGGTTTTGCACCACGTACCCACATAGCCACAAATATAGCCCATGGCCTCCAGCACGTGTACGTAGCACTGACAGTGCTAAATTCACACATTCCTTACTCCATCTGCACTTTATTTGAGCTATGGAACAATTTCCCACTTCCCCCTGTTCACATTTTAGCCGAGATTATCCTCTTTTCTTTTTACTATGTTATCCTCTTTTTCCATTTCTTTTGTCTGGTTGCAGGCCCCATTCAAATTCAGTTTAGGGTAAAATATCAGTGTCTCAGGAGGTTCTTTCTCACTAGATGAGAACACCTAGAGTTCAGTATATTAACCATACTGCAGTGAGAACACCTGCAGAAGGGTCAGTGACTGGCAGATTACATGATGGCAGCCCTGAGTGCTCTCTATGCACTGACCAAATTCCTGTCAGGGCCAGGTATGCATAGTCCCTCTTGTCAGCAATGGCTAGCTGCTTCCCTTCAGGAAAGGAATTTTGAATAATTTTAAAAAATTATTGAAAAATTACCTTGTTAGTTAAAAAATTATTTGAAAGTTTTTGGAAAACTAATTTTGAATTATTTTAGTTATCAGAAGCTTGAGTGGTTATTCAAGGTTAGCCCAGCAGAGATAAGAAAATAGTGACAGAAGAGGCTTTTGGCATACACGAGGATGCCCACGTGGGCATCCAGCCCATGCATCCAGCAGCCTCTCATCAGCAACCCTGCTATATGGCTCCTAAGGGAGCTACTCCATGTAGCTTAGAGTGTAAAAGAGCTTTAGCAAGTCTATCCTGTTTAACCTTTCATGAACCTCAAGTGTCTCTCTACACCAGTGTCCAACCCTCCCTTTCCTGCCTTGCAGTCATACATACCAAGTAGTTTGGTCATCCATTAGCTTCTAACCCCCACATTTATAGGGTACAGCGAAAAGTCTGTTTTGCAAAGAATTCAGCACCTCTGTGAACATCTCTAATACTTTTTGAGCAAGCCAGAAGGAAAACCTGGAGGTGCAATCACTTCACAGAGCAAATGACATTATGTATTTGAGCATGTGCCTTCCTTGCACAAGGGTGTGCCAGCAGCGGGGCACAAGGTGGTCTGGGTGCTCCCTGAGCTGCTCAGGCAGGCTGTCTGCAAGGCCGTCAGATGTGTGGGCAGGAGCCAGGCAGATTCAAAGCACATCAGGAATCATCTTCAGTAGTCATGAGTCTATCTGAGCTGTAACTGCAAAAATTGATAAGGGTCAGGAAAAGCACAGGAGTGCGATCTTCTCCAGCTGAACTCTGACTCCTATGGCTGAACAATGGCTTGCTTTGCTACATTTAAATGCTGACTCTGCAAAGGTATAGTTTAACCACGTATGGTAAAGGTCTAACAAAGTGAAATAATCCTCATGAAATCCTTGCCTGTTGGGCAATAAGAAAAGATAAAGTGCCTTAACGCCTCCTTAAAGCAAACCCAAGGAGACCATAGACCAATAGAAAGGACCTCCCTTAGCAGTTCAGACTCTTTGCAATGAAGAAAACCCTCTTTTTGAAGGGAAGATCAATGCCATTGATCTTTCTACTCCAGGGGGCAGGATGACCATAATCACTGGGAAAAGGAAGGTGCTATGAAGTCTGTATATAACATTAACTCCATCATTAATGACAACAAGAAATAATTCAGTAATTTGTACTATATATGTTAGCATAATTCCAACTAGATTAAGAATATGCCTTTGCTGTATTGTGATTAGACTGCAAGTGCACCAATAAGACTAATAACAAATTCTTGGCTCCATATCTAAAATATGAAGAAGATACATATGCACTACTTTACAATCCACATTGTCATGCAGTTTGCTACTGCAAATATCTTGACTCAGGACCATGGAGTCTGTTAAAAAAAARRRRRRRRRRRRRRRRRRRRAGAAAATCTGCWTGTAGTCAAGAGTGAAACCTAATCCAGCACTGATAAGAATTGAAGTGAATAAAATATTTTGGGAGGGGCAATCAGCTGAGGTATGTCAGCTACATCAAACTGTGCAGAATGCATCCAGATACCTGAGGTCAGGACCAAACTTTTCACTGTAGAACCAGTTAAATGTTTTTTTTTGCCTGATAGCTTTTTAGTAAAGCCTGATAAGAAGCAAAGTGTCATAGCAGAAAAATAATAGAATTGAAAAGGAAAATGCTTCAGTACTCAGGACTTCTGCCAGTCTCTCRTAACCAAATCTAAACAACTGACTGGCAGATACCAACCTCTGTCAATGGAACAGGTTGGCCCTTTCAGAAAGTGAGAGACGTCAAACAAAAGACAACAAGACTCATCGTAATTTCAGCTCACAGCTATTAATTTTACGGTGTGACTCTTCCAAATGACAGACACGTAGCAAGAGCTGTTCCTGGATTCCAAGTAATGGGAGACCAACATCCAGCACCTTGACTCTTCTAATTACACTGACAAGTCTCCTGAAATCTCTGCTGTGATCCTTCATCYGAAACAAAAATATAGACGATCCTCAATAGCATCTGTTGAGCTGAGAGGAAAGAGAAGATTAATTAGTTGCAGTTCATAAAACAATAAGATTAAAATCCATGAGTAACTGCAAAGTGTAATTGGCAATAACTATGCAATCAGCACAGTGCAAGGAGGACAAGATTGGTCCCAGCTATTTCACATCTGGAATAAACTATTCGCATAGTACTGAGATCACGGCCCACAGTCCAGTGAGAAGCCCAGGTCACCAGATAGTTCTTCCGATCTGCTCTCCTGAGCAGCTGACAGCCTCATCTAGGACAGCTGACAGCGTCATCAGGTGGCAAAGCACCAGCTTGCTGCTGGACGAACATTATCTCCAGTGTCTGTGGGATCAGCCCAAGGACCGCGCCAGGACACCCGTCTGTTCCCTCGGGAGTGCTGTGACCAGCCCAGGTCTTTGGCCAGGGAGACAGACGGCTTGGACGGCAGAGAGCAGCCTTAACGCCCCTCTCGCTCAGCACTCCCTGATGCCGTGCGGGATCTGGGCCACTTGATGGCAGTGCAGCCTTTCGGCTGCCTCACCCTCCTCCTCCTCCTCCT